>NW_027361960.1:19700000-20012500 GCF_039654945.1 Dendrobates tinctorius | reverse complement strand
TTTGAGTGCCTTTGAACGTGGCAAGATTGTTGGTGCCAGAAGGGCTGGTCTGAGTATTTCAGAAACTGCTGATCTACTGGGATTTTCACGCACAACCATCTCTAGGGTTTACAGAGAATGGTCCGAAAAAGAAAAAAAATCCAGTGAGCGGCAGTTCTGTGGCCGGAAATGCCTTGTTGATGCCAGAGGTCAGAGGAGAATGGGCATACTGGTTCGAGCTGATAGAAAGGCAACAGTGACTCAAATTGCCACCCGTTACAACCAAGGTAGGCAGAAGAGCATCTCTGAACGCACAGTGCGTCGAACTTTGAGGCAGATGGGCTACAGCAGCAGAAGACCACACTGGGTACCACTCCTCTCAGCTAAGAACAGGCATCTGATGGCTACTTTCAGCAGGATAATGCGCCATGTCATAAAGCTCGAATCATCTCAGATTGGTTTCTTGAACATGACAATGAGTTTACTGTACTCAAATGGCCTCCTCAGTCACCAGATCTCAATCCAATAGAGCATCTTTGGGATGTGGTGGAACGGGAGATTCGCATCAGGGATGTGCAGCCGACAAATCTGCGCCAACTGTGTGATGCCATCATGTCAATATGGTCCAAAATCTCTGAGGAATGCTTCCAGCACCTTGTTGAATCTCTGCCACGAAGAATTGAGGCAGTTCTGAAGGCAAAAGGGGGTCCAACCCGTTACTAGCATGGTGTACCTAATAAAGTGGCCAGTGAGTGTATGTTAACATGACCTGCAGTGTCTCCTATCAAACACATATGGGACATGATTGGTCGGCAATTCAGCAGCGGATATTGATGATTTGAGTGTCCAGTGCTTTCAGAGTGGAAAATAGGCTTTAGATAACAATTAATAACTTATTCGATAGCAGCCTAGGAGTGAAAGTGCATGTAATTCTGCAAGCAGCACACATAACCAATACTACTCAATAAATATTTTTTGTTTTGGTAATAGTGTTTCCATTTTTTTCACAATTTACATATCAAACATGTATGAATCCTGCGATTATCAAAATTCAATAATTTTTCCTTTTTTCCTTCTTGGTGTTGCAATTTTAATGTTTTATTCAAAGCAGAACTTTGAACACACATCCGAAGTTGAAAGTTACATAATTTTCTATTTCAATGGAAAGAAATAATTCATTTAGAAATTAATGGCAACAACACATTCAACACACAATAAAGCTGGTCTTGTCTAGCATCTTGAAGCTCTCCCTCTTCACTTTACAACACTTTGTAAATCTCTGGGAAGAGAAGAGACCAATTGCTGGAGTTTTGGGAGAGGAATGTTGTCCCATTCTTGTCTGATGTAGGACTTTAGCTGCTCAACAGTCTCAGATCTTTTCTAATGTTGATTCATCTGAACACAGAGCAGATTTTCATTTTGACTTGGTCCCTTTTAAATGAGCTTTGGTCCAAAGAAGCGGATAGTGTTTCTGTAATTTGTTGATATATGGCTTCTTCCTTTAATGATAAAGTTTGAACTTACATTTATGGACTGCACAGCAAACTGTGTTCACAGACAAAGACTTCTGGAGGTATTGCACAAATGATTTATGTATGTGTAAGGGGTACGGGGGCTAGTGTAGTGCCCTGCACTCCTTGTATATGTCCCTGGTATATTTCATATGTCGTGTCATGTATATATATAGATATATTGTGTATTGCAATGTACCTATGTTCATGTGTTGTAAAGATATAGGGACAGTGTAGGACTTAGACCAGTAGAGGGAGCACAATAGAATAGAATAGGGATTAGATAGACCAACAGGATTTTGCCTGTTTAAGAGGGGCTAAGATAGAGTAGTTGGGGGAGCTTCCTGGAGTCAGTGCGTGAGCCAGGAGCAGGGACAGGACAGTCGTGTCCAGTGGAACGTTCTAGCAGAAGAGGCCAGCGGTCCAGGGCCTAAGAGCTGACAGTCACGCGGTAGCAGAGGAATATCAGGGCTGCATAAAGAAGGTAGCAGCTACCTTCGTGGGAACCACTCTTAACGTCCGGGGCCTACGGCCTGGTAAGGAATGGAAGAGCCATTCTTTGACTTCACCTTTGGAGAAGGAAGCGGGTTAGTCTGACCAGTTAGGAACTGGCGGGATCTGGTGGATATTCCTGGAGGAGTGAGGGACAGTACAGGGAATGGAATGGTGATATTCTGTGAAGAATCTTGAGCTGTTTATGTGACTAAACTGAACAAGCTGAGTAAAATTATTTTGTTGAAAATTACCCTGGACTCTGACTGTCATTATGTGGTGCTAAAGGAAAAGGAGCCCCGGCAGTGTGTAATGGACCCTGACTTACAAGTGAGTGGACTGCAATGTGTTAATGTGATGAAGGGCCAGGGTGTGCCAGTACTGTCACCCTCAGCTATGACTACCTCCCTGGCCTTGGTTTCACATGCTGTTAATGCAGTGCCACTTAAGGGTTCGTAGACTACGAGCATGGAAAACTGATTTTCAGCTTGGCCCTTTGGGCAACTGGATTGATTCAGAATCTTTGATTATATTCTCACAACTAGAATTTGGTTTAATCAAATTCCTGTTTGCTCAGCTACCTATGTTTCATCAAACTTTGTAAAGAATGGCATTTTCCATTCTCAGTGCTTTTCTTTAGTATATTTCCGCTAATTCTCATCCACTTTGTTGGAAATGTAATCTGCATTTTTTTGCACATGAAAATACACAGCAGAATAACGCAGCAAATATTATTTCCATGTGGGAATTTAGTCTAAAATAAATAAAGTACAGAAACTTTTTCCACAATTCAAAACACTTATTTTCTTATAATCTTAATTGTACTGGAAGATTAAAGCTAGCAGCTAATGAATTCACAAGTAAAATCTATTTAAATGTGTTACCATTTCAGTTACATTCTAATTTCTTCCAAAGTCTCAAATAGGAAGTTAAATATCCGTCTAATTAATTTAGAAGGAAATTAAATATATTTAACTACAGGTGACTTTCTTATTGCTGATTTAAAAAAGCAGGAAACTGTTGTAATAACTTTCTTGTAGAAGTCAGAGTGAACAAATTAATTGGTATACATTAAAAAGCAAGTATAGAACAATGGTAATTACTAGTGATGAGCGAGCACTAAAATGCTCGGGTGCTCGTTGCTCGGGTCGAGCAAATTGGAATACTCGGGTGCTCGGACAGAACAACGAGCCCAATGTAAGTCTATGGGAGACATGAACATTTTTACCACGATCCCCCCCGGGGTCCTTTCAAGGTCTAAAAACATCAGAAAATGATGGAAACACTGCTCAAATGACACAGGAACATCATGGCAACTTTAGCATTGCTTTCAACCAATACAAATGCATTCACTGGGAAATGTCATTGTAACATTTAACCACCCTAGCTGGCCATGTGGTGTGTGACACATAAGCAGACACATCTTGTTTAATTTATGAAGGAGGGACTCTTCAAGTCACAGAGCTTATATTTACAGGGGCATCAGGCAGCATTAATCCTCTTAAAGGGCCATTATTAAACAGTGGGTCTTCTATGCTGTTATTGCCTATGCAGTGAGTGAATGGGCTGCCCAGAATTCCGATAAACTACAATACCCCTTTCACGAGAGGTACAGTCTTCCTGAAAAAAGTTGCATTGAGAGCAAGGCCTGGCCTGCCCCAAAGTTACATGCACCCCAATAAGCTTTTCAGGCCAAGTACTAGAAGGGCACAGGAGAATCCACTTCACATTATTCATTTTGTTCTCCCATACTGTTTTCTTATGCATTGACTGCAAGGCCTGCCCTGCTACCAAGTCATATCCACCCCAATAAGCCTTTGAACTGACATACTGGATGGGCATAGGAAATTCCACTTCACATTATTCATGTTGTACTCTCAAACTCTTTTCTTATGCATTGACTGCAAGGCCTGCCCTGCTACCAAGTCATATGCACCCCAATAAGCCTTGGAACCCAGTTACTGGATGGGCACAGGAAAATCCACTTCACATTATTCATTTTGTACTCCAATTCTGTTTTCTTATGCATTGACTGGCAAGGCCTGCCCTGCTACCAAGTCATATGCACCCCAGTAACCCCAATACCCCCTTGGAAGAAACATGGAGGAGGGCCTCATAAAAAAAGTCCCATTACAAAAGGAGCGGGTCTTCTAGACTTGTAATGCCCATACACTAAGTGTATTGGCTGGCAAACATTTTCCCCTGTGGGGTACACCTCAACCTTTTCCATAACAAGTATTTTATGCCCAGCATAACCATTCACCCTTGTTAAGAATTTGACACTGGCTGTAGCAGCATGGAACAAATTAACCCTGGTGATCTAGCGGCTGTGAATGATGAGACATGGGGAAAGGTCTGATTAAAAAATATGTCCAATTTAAAGGAGCGGGTCACCTAGACTTGTAATGCCCATACACTACGTGTGTTAGGAATCTGGGTTCTATAATGCCTATTTGGGAATCCTTTTTCCCAGCTTCTGAGCATGCCCACGGGACGAGCTCCCATTGGAGTCCAGGAGTCAGGTGCTCAGGTCCTGCTCCTGATTTCATTGGCTTAGCTCAGGGCTCTGGAGATTTCCGGCAGGTCCCGTACGCTATAAAAAGTGCGCATGGCCGTTATGCCATGCGCTAGTATTTTTATACTGCTGCTGTGTGTATGGTGACGTGTATGGTGACGGATGCTTGGACTGGTGACTGACTCATTAAGAAACCCCTTCCCTCGGTTATTACGTCTGTGTGAGTGAGTGGCATTCTGTCAGTACCTGCGCTAGCGCCAGCGCGCACAAGCTCCATCTTTCCAGCAGCTTAGCGTCCTGCATCACTCTTGCGATATTTGCGGTTGCAGCCTGTCCAGGCGTGCGCAGTTGCGACGCCGAGCACACGTTTACACGGTAAGTCCGCTCGGTTGTAGTGACTGCATTTAACTACTCCGGTTTCCGGCTACCGAACGTGTGCCATTGAGATCCTGTGCTGTTAACAGGCTCAGCGATACTTTTGGTATTAATTTTCCCTGCAGCTCTGTTTCATTTAACAGAGCTTGCCTTTTTGCACCTGGGTGAGTTAGAACCCTGTGCATATTACCGCTTTAGTGCTCTGCCTCTCTCAGCAGCGGTTTTGTCATCCACCCACGCACGGTCGACCCCAAGTGGCGAAGGCACTTTAATTATTTGTTTTTTTTAGTGCCTTCCGCCACTCCTAACATAATACTAGCGCCAGGGTCTTGCTGGAGATGGCAGATCAGCAGCAACTGTTGCAGTGCGTGCGACAGCTCAAGACTCACTTGGCTACCCTTGAGAGAGCTCTCGCAGCATCGCAGGCCACAGATGCTGCTGTCCAAGCACTCACGGACGCGGTTGGGCGTATGTCCATGTCCGCCCTTGCGCCGACAGTTACCCGCCTCCCGTTACCCTAAAAATATTCTGGGGATGGCGCCTCCTGTAGAGGTTTTATCAGCCAGTGCTCGATTCACCTGGAGCTGCTGGCTGCGCAATTCCCTACAGAGCAGGCCGAGGTGGCCTTTATTATATCCCTACTGTCGGGCAAGGCTCTGGAATGGGCTACGCCACTATGGGAGCGTGGTGACCCGGATATCCGGACCGCAGCTAATCTGCTAACTGCTATCAGGCAGGTGTTTCTCGGTCCACGGGTTACACATGACACCTCTCTCCAACTGCTCACCTTGTCTCAAGGATCACTCTCGGTCAGTCAATGCGCCGTCCGTTTTCGGACACTGGCGTCCAAGTTAGAGTGGTCTGAGAAGGATCTGATTCCTGTATTTTGGAAGGGATTAGCGGAGCACGTCAAGGATGCTCTCTCCACGAGAGAAATTCCTACCACCCTGGAGAAGTTAATATTTATCTCCTCACGGATTGACCTCCGTTTTTCTGAGTGTGGTTTGGAGCGAGCGCACTCCAAACGGAGAGGTACTCCGGCTCCCAAATTTGTTGAGCCTCTGGACCTGCTCGAGCCAGAGGTTCTACCTCCTGAACCCATGGAGGTGTCTCGTGCCATTTCTGAGACATGTCCGGCTCAAGAGCCCATATGCGGTTGTCACCACCTACTTGCTGCTTCCCAGGAAGACAGTTTCCCGCAATGCTCTGACTGTGAGCCGGTAAGCGAGACTTTTGTCCCTCCTTGCTAGCGGCCTAAAGTCCTCGTGTGGGCACACGCGCCCAATGCGGATGGCCATCGTGGCTATATGCAGACCACGAAGTCTTTGGTCAGTTCGTATTGGTGGCCGCACAGGGCTCGGGACGTAAAAAAATTTATTCGGGCATGCACCCTATGTGCTCGGGATAGCCTTCCCGAACAGAGTGTGGCTACGCCCGTCGATACACGGCGGCCATCTCCTAAAACTCCCATTGTCTCCCGGGTGTCCCTCCTGAGACCTGGTGATCTGGCCTCCCCTGATACCGTCCGTGTGTCCCGTTTTTCGGTTTCACCTATCGAGACATCAGGCTTGCCTTTTGACGAGTCTGAGACCTGTACTGCTGTCGGGCACAGGCTGCTGGACCGGAGGGTTCAGGGAGGAGGGGGCCCTAGGAGGGGGGGTAATGTTAGGAATCTGGGTTCTATAATGCCTATGCGGGAATCCAGATTCACACATTTGTCTCCAAAGGCTAAGTCCTTTTTCCCAGCTTCTGAGCATGCCCACGGGACGAGCTCCCATTGGAGTCCAGGATTCACGTGCTCAGGTCCTGCTCCTGATTTCATTGGCTTAGCTCAGGGCTCTGGAGATTTCCGGCAGGTCCCGTACGCTATAAAAAGTGCACATGGCCGTTATGCCATGCGCTAGTATTTTTATACTGCTGCTGTGTGTATGGTGACGGATGCTTGGACTGGTGCCTGACTCATTAAGAAACCCCTTCCCTCGGTTATTACGTCTGTGTGAGTGGTATTCTGTCAGTACCTGCGCTAGCGCCAGCGCGCACAAGCTCCATCTTTCCAGCAGCTTAGCATCCTGCATCGCGCTTGCGATATTTGCGGTTGCAGCCTGCCAAGGCGTGCGCAGTTGCGACGCCGAGCACACGTGTACACGGTAAGTCCGCTCGGTTGTAATGACTGTATTTAACTACTCCGGTTTCCGGCTACCGCACGTGTGCCGCTGAGATCCTGTGCTGTCAACAGGCTCAGCGATACTTTTGGTATTATTTTTCCCTGCATCTCTGTGTCATTTAACAGAGCTTGCCTTTTTGCACCTGGGTGAGTTAGAAATCTGTGCATATTACAGCTTTAGTGCTCTGCCTCTCTCAGCATCGGTTTTGTCATCCACCGCACGGTGGACCCCGAGTGGCGAAGGCACTTTAATTATTTTTTTTTTTTAGTGCCTTCCGCCACTCCTAACAACGTGTATGGGCTGACTAACATTTCCCCCTGGGGTTAGATATCAACATAGTGTGTAAATTTTTTTAGGGGCATCATAAACACCTTGCAAAACTGTAACATGGTTTCCTACACAGTTGCTGCTGGGAAGGTGCAGGTTTTTGGCAAAAATATGGCAGATGAATCATATGAATCATTGGATGAAGTGATCAGGAAAAGGGGCATGGTGATGACAGGAATGGTAAAATACATGATTAATAACAGCAGTGGCTATGGGAGGTATGAGATCCAGGATACAGCCTACAATGTTTAGTCACCATCAATTACCATAATCGGTTTCATGCCCGTCAGAAGATTGGTGTAACAGATGCGCGTGTAAGACTCGGCCTAAGAAATGCCCATCCAAAATATGTTGTCAAACATGCACGTGTCTGTATAAAGGGCAAAGTACAACATGTTCGTGAGATGCTGAATTAGAGAAAGCAGATCAGTGTCGGAGGAAAACCAAACAAAGTTATTGATGCTCGTGAAACAATAAGTTTAAAGAGGAGTGCACCGTCCGTAACCATAAACACACCCATGGCACAAGTTTCTTCACCTTCACCCATAATACATATTACCAATAGTATCCAAATGTCCCAGTCGAAAATTATTTGTACTAGTATAATGAACACTGTTAAATGAATGCCACTAAACGTACATAACCACGACCCTTGGAAACACCAGATTTCCTCTTTACAAGATATGGACGATGATGGTATTGATGACGAATTTGAAATTTACCACATCCACAACAATTAGATGAAGATCACAGCTGCAAAACATGTGCAAAAAAGGCCGTGAATGTCTGGAAAATCATTTTCTCTAGGGCTAAGTTTCCCTCTTAATAAAGTGGACACAGCTCTCATGTCTACTCAGCGTGAGATGCTTGAAAGAGTATGTATTCTGATTTGTTCATGTCCACTTTTTGAAAGGGAGCAGAAAAGGATGATATAGCAGGAAGATGTGTGATTTTGGTCAGTAAGGAGGGGATGTCAGGTACAGATAAGTAGGTATGCGTGTCATCGGCGTAGTGATGATATTGTAAACCGTGCCATTACATCAGCTGTCCCAGGCTGAAGGTATAGATGGAGAAGAGTATGGGTCCTAGAACAGAGCCTTGAGGAACACTGAAAGACAGGTGTCGAGGTGAGGAGGTGGTGTGGGAGAGGAAGACAATGAATGTCCCCCTAACAGTCTTGTTGTTTTTTAAAGATTCTGCCGATAACCCCAAAAAGGCCATTTGCACCTTTGGCCATGCCCGCATCAGCAAGGGTAGCAAAACTACCAGCCCTACCACCAGCATGATCAGGCACATTGCAGCAAAGCACCCAACTTTGTTGGTTGAACACCAGGCTCCATGAACAGTGACTGTGTGTGATACCACTGCTTCTTCCGCTGTTGTGTGTGCAAGCCAATCCCCTGTCCATTGTGCATGCAAAGATGCCTCCTGCCCTGCATCTATAGTTGCACAAAAACTCAACTAGCACCATTAACAATCACATCCACGTCCTTGTCCCAACGCAGCATTCAGTTGTCCATACCCCAGTCCTTGGAACGCAAGAGGAAATACGCAGCCAACATCACAGTACTGAATTCACAAATTTCTCATCTGTTTGCGCTGGAAATGTTGCATTTTAGGCTCGTGGGAGACGGAAGCTTGCCGCAACCCGATGACAGTGACGATAAGAAGGTACTCGGTCCCCACCCGCCACTATTTCTTCCAGTCTGCCGTCATGACATTACACAAGCAAGCACATGTCCCACAACATTACCCGGGTCTTCCACAATGCTGTTACTTGGAAAGTCCACCTAACCACAAACACATGGACAAGTGCTTGTGGTCAGGGATGGTACATCTCACTGAGGGAACACTGGGTTAACATAGTGGAAGCCAGGACCCACTCCAACCTTGGTATGGTGCACGTCCAACCCCAAGTATTGCGGGCCCTACGTCAATCTGGGTTGCCCACACAGTCTTCAGCTCCAGCACCTCCTCCTGCTTCATCTCTTCTTCAGCCTCCATCTCCAAAAGTAGCACATCAGTAAAATGCTGGAAACACTGCAGCACTTCCTCATCAAAGCGGCAACAGGCTGTGCTGAAGCTAGTATGCTTAGGTGACAAACCACACAATGATGAAGAGTTGTGGATAGCTTTGAAAAGCAGGCAGATCTGTTTGACACTGCTGAACCCACAGCAAGGCATGGTTGTGTATGACAATAGCTGGAACCTGGTGGCTGCTCTGTGGCGAGACGAGCTCACACACGTGTCATGCCTGGCTAATGCGTTTAACCTCATTGGTCAACGTTTTCTGAAAAGCGATACGGAGCTGCCAGATCTGCTAGGAAAAGTACATTGCTCTGTGTACCCATTTTAGAAAGTCAGCTGCAGCTTCATTCGCCCTTGCCGTGCTTCAGCAGCGCTTGCAGCTTCTGGCTCACCACCTGGCGTGTGATGTCTCCAGACGTTGGAACTCTACACTGCAGATGTTAGAAGGGATTTGTGAGCAGAAGAGGGCAGTTGGTGACTAGTCTACCAGCATGAACAAGGTTGTCGGTATTCTGTTCTGACTTCACACATAAGATCTCAGGAGTGGACATGGATGTCAGACATATGTACCATCCTCCAAAGCTTTGAGGAATTCACCAAGATGGTGAGCATCAATGAAGCCATAATTAACATCTCCATCCTGTTTCTCTGTGTTCTAATATGAAGATTTATAGTTATTTATGTAGCACAAACATATTTACAGTCACAACAATAACAATTATCCAATAGTTACACCAAAATCAAATGATCCTGCTTGTGACAGCTTACAATCTACACTAAGTAACAACGATAACAATAAGACAATAAATATACAAAAATAAAACGACCCTGTTCGTGACAGCTTACAATCTACACTAAGTAACAATGATAACAATAATTAAACCCCCCAAAAAATCCTGCTCGTGACAACTTACAATCTACAATGAGGTGGGGGAGATAAAAACTACAGGGGTGTGTTTACAATTATGTATTTACAATTATATTATTGAAGTTAGTTGAAACTCATGGATGCCTGAGGACAAGGAGGAGGAGGAGAGCATGGTCAATCGTTCTCTTGGTGAGGACACGGAAGTATTGACTGTTAGCAGCCTTGCACGCATGGCTGAGTTTATGTTACGCTGTCTTTCCCATCACCCTCACATTCTCAAAATTTTGGGTGACGGGCAATACGGATTGGTGACACTTCTAGACCCACGCTACAAGAACTTTCTATTTCTTATTCCAGAAGCAGACAGGTGTACTAAAATGTTGGAGGACCAGAGTGCTCTTCTTGTGGAATTATTTAAAAAATCCCATATGAAAATGCTGGCAGCAGAGGTCACAGTTTGTTGGCCAAGCAAGGGAGTACACATGAGAGAGAAACAACTCCAATCCAGCAGAGGAAGTGGAACACTGGCAATTCTCAAAAGGACTGCAAAGTTTGTGAAAATGCTGAGGGAGTACCTTGCTGATCATACCAACGTCCTCTGTCATTCCTGTGTGCCTTATAATTATTGGTTATCCACGCTGAACACGTGGCATGAACTGGCTCTCTCTACTGCGCACGTGTGCTGTGCTCACGGTCAAGGAGCGCACGGCGACTTGCTTTCTGTTGGTCAATGGGCTCTCTGTGCATCGCTAAATGACAATACCGCTTTTAGTGGCGGGAACCAACTGGAACAGTCCTTTGTAGCGCCAGTGCTCTAAGGACGGAGCACGCTGCTCAGCCTCCTTTTGACTGCTTGCCCATGCCAAAAATCTATGCTGATGTGCCCGCTTTCTCTTAAGCTGGCCCCCTGCCTCTAGGTCACTGGGTCTGTCTGTCTGCTGAAGTTCACCGCAGTGTCAGCGCTTAGGGTGCGTAGTGCATTGCCCCGCTTGATGCTCACACGCTCACAGCTGGGGACTCACTCATGCTTTGGGTTTTTTTTGACTCAGCTTCGGACCAGGCTCCCTGTCTAAACACGCCCCCTCTTCCTGGGTAATGGTGCCTGTCCATTCCCCAATTCCTTCCCCCCGGGAAACAGGGGATGCAACCTTGACAGTTCCGGACCCAATGCAGCACAGGTACCCGCAGCCTGGTCATACTGACATATCTGGCCAATCATTTCTTTAATGCAAGCATCATAGAAGGCATTTTCTCCCAATTTGCAAGAGAAAATTGTACATTACATCCAGAACAATATCACTTTGAAGGACTTTGTGGCTCATATCAATCCACAAGATGACATTAGTCTCATACTTCAAAATTTCGGTGGAAACTCATTTCCCCACTGATAGGTTGTGTACGTTCGGACTTATTTAACACCATTTCGGTGATAATAATTATTCATACCTATTTGCTTCACAATATATTCATCCTTTTCTTCAAGGCTTCTGAATATAATGTTGTAAAAGTTAAAACTAGTTGGTGAAGTGTGTTTTAACTCTAATGTGAAACTAATTGTCATCATCTTTACTATTTCTCCATTCTGTATGCGGCTAACCCACCTCATTGATCTTATTGAGTTTCTTTGGCAAGAAAACAACAGCTCCATCAATGCCATGTGCTTTTCCTATTAATTCATCATGCTGGTAAAGTAAAGGTGAGAATCGGGACCTAGATAACATATGTGGACTGTTGTCAACATGACACTGTGCCAAGACCCACTGGGGTCTAGCTACCAATTCAACATAGTTTGTGAACAGCTGAACAGAGTTGTCAGAAAAACAAGATTTTGATTCAATAACATGTTGGATGGATTGTCTAGTGGAAACATCCATATAGTGTTATTATTATTAGTATTTATTTATATAGTGCCATTAATTCCATGGTGCTGTACATGAGAATGGGTTACATACACAGTAATAGATATTGTTTACAGTGAACAAATTTAAAATTACAGACTGGTACAGAGGGGAGAGGACCTTGTCCTTGCGGACTTACATTCTACGGGATAATGGGGAAGAGACAGAAGTTCAGGGGTGCGGCACCTCGGGTGGTGGAGAGGCGGCAGCTTGGGTGGTGGTGTAGAAGTCACATCTACGACCACCACACTCTCCAATTGACACCTCTTGAAATGCAGCCAAAATGTCAAAATCTCTAGCTTAATTTATAGAAAATGTAGGGGTTCCTTTTTGACGTCATCATCCAACAAGTCCAATATTAGTATGTGATGGCTTGTCAGAATCCATGCCAAGTACACCAGGTTTCAGTAGTTGCGAGTCCTGGCCCCGTGCTCTTCCAGGTGTTCTTCCTCTGGCTCTTCCAGTCATGATTTAATCTAGAAGATTTTTCCTTCGTAATCCAGAGACAGAGTACAACACCGCCCAAGCGTTCACCCTCTGCTCCTCAGACTTTCTATCTTCACAGTGAATGCCTATAGGCAGAAGATGATGATGGTAGTAGTAGTTGGAGCATTTAAGACAGTCATGAAGCAGCCATAACAACTTGAAACAGAAGTATTTTTACCGAGATACCACACTGTTCAATATGTGGCCTGTATTTTTACCCAAAAATAGTGTAGAGAACTAGGGTAACAGACGGAAAATACAGTGGAATATAGTCCTGAATTGCTACAATTTGTAGTCCACAAATACATCAGACGTCTGACAGCGATACCAGACTGTTCAATATGTGGCCTGAATTTTTTATATTTAAAAAAGTCTTTAAAAAATAACCAGACTCGGGAAGACCTATCAGTTGGACTGGCAACTTACATCAGGTTGGTGTTACGGGGAACGGTTGCCCGCCTTCTGTCTCCAACTACCACACAGCTTCCTGCCTGAATGGGTGCTACGCCTCCCTACCCCTGTGTGCTGTTGTCCTCGCTCTGCATGTCCTCCTGCCAGGTTGGGTCAGTTACTGTTTCATTCACCACCTCATCTTCCACTTCCACACCCTGGTCCTACTCCTTTCTGGCAAATGTGTCTCATCATCGTCCACCTCTTTGGACCATGGCTGCTCAAATATTTGGGCACAGCTACATGGAATCTCATCTTGCCCCACTTCAAGTGGACCAGGAGAAGCATGAATCTATAAATGGATGTCACGGCATTGTCACAGTATGTCTGGTTCTGCGTGACGCGACCCGACGATCGGTCGGTCACAAAACCACAAGACAGACAAGGGGACACCGGGGAAACAATTACAACAGTGGGCCCTATAATAGGGAACGGGGAAGTGGACACCTCCTGCACTCCCTAAGGAAGAGCCCTGAACTCTCCTCATGTTCCCTATACAGGATCTTTCAACCTGTCGCTGACCAGGATACCTCAGTCCCTCACTTGCACTGCACCTATCCCTTACTAGGGAACTAGCAAGTGCGGACACTGGTCCTCACCGCTGTCCTAGTAAAACACCAGGGAAAACAACAGACTAGGAAAAACAAACAACTTAGCTTTCTCTGCTGCCAATGCTCCTGAGGCAGCAGAGTATGGCACCCAGACACAGCTTCCAGCAGAAACACCAAGACTCCAAATAAGCTGCAACAGCAGTGCTCCAAATAGCTCCTTTCTTCTCCAAGGTTGGTTAGTGAATGACCGGTATTACCAACAGGGAGCAGCAGCAGCTGACAACCTTTTATAGGAAGGAGGGGGGGTCACCACCTTCTGACTAATTAAACATGTAGTAACACCAGCGGCCACCAGGGGCAAAAACCCAGCAGCCGACCAACTACAGTTGTAGTAACACCAGCGGCCATGGGGGGCCAAACTCCAAATTAACCCCAGAGGCCAGAAAGGAAAAAGGTTCATATAAGAGAGCCCAGACTCTGCCACAGATCCGAAAATGGATTGTGACAATGGAAAAGTGAACAGCTCTTCTGAGTGTCCACATGTGGGATCAGTTGTCTCAGGGCACTCAGCATGGTGGGAGGAAAGAGGATCATGATGAGGAATATGCAGTCCAGACTTGATCGTGTTTAAGACAGGGTGCTGGAGGTGGTGGCCATGTAACTGGAAGTATTATCCGCTATCCAACCAACAACCTTTTCACACTGCTCTGGCTTCAATAGTGCTGTCTTGCTGTGGTCCCCTAGGAATTTTGACACTAAGGTTCAGCGAGAAGATGTGGGTGTTTTCTGTGGCCCAATTTCAGCTTGCCCACGGCCTCGGCATGCACCATCACATCCACTTCCCCATCCCTTGCCGCACGCCTTGACCATTGTAAATGGACTATAATACTTTTCAAGTTAACTACAATACAAATGGCTGAAATTAGAGCGAACTTGTATGTGAAACATGTGCGGGAAAAGCACACTTTAAACTATCTAGACTGTTGTTAAAAATGTTTTTTTGGTTATCCAATTAGTGCCACTAAGTACCGTAACAGACAGCAAAAACACTAGAATACGTAGGCCTAAAATTACCAAATTTGTAGCACACTGATGTATGAGGCGTGTCACAGATATACCACACTGTTAAATATGTGGTCTGTTTTATTTAAAAAAGCAACATAGTGCTGTATATAACTTGAGTAATAGACAGGAAAACACAGGAATACTGGCCTAAAATACCCAAATTTGTAGCACACGGATGTATGAGGCATGTCACAGATATACCACACTATTAAATATGTGGCCTGCTTTATTTAAAAAAGCAACATAGTGCTGTATATACCACCATGGTTACTTACCGGTAGCCGGTTTTTCCGGAACCCATGAAAGCACACTTGAGAGAGGGATCGGCCCTGCCAGGACAGGAACCTACTGAAATATAAGGGGTGGCACCTCTCCCCCGCTTCAGTTGGTTACAGAGCATTGAGAGGACATCCCGGTTAGTCACAAGTTTATCCAACACCACATCACACAAATACACCCTATTAACGTGCACATCCATACGGTGAAAAAGGGGGGGGGAATATACGGGTGCTGTCATGGGTTCTGGAAAAACCGGATACCGATAAGTAACCATGGTCGTGTTCCCTTCACCCATGACAGCACACCTGAGAGATTTTTGGAGACTTCGAAACACCTTAGGGAGGGACCACCACTTGCAGCACCCTTCCACCAAAGGTCAAGTCAGCAGAGGAGGATAGGTTTAATCTACAGTATAGTGTTTAAAGAAGGTTGATGGTGAGGCCCAGGTAGCAGCCTTACAAATTTGATCAATTGATACCTCTGCCTTTTCAGCCCAGGAGGCCGCCACGGCTCTGGTAGAATGAGCCTTGATGCTGTCAGGAATCAGAACACTACTAGCTGAGTAGGCTATACTAATGGCCTCCCTAATCCATCTGGCAATAGTCCCTTTTGATACTCCATAGCCCTTTCTGGCACCCTGAAAGGCTACAAATAGGGACTGGGACCTCCTCCACTGGCTAGTGACAGATATATATTCTAGCACGGCTCTCTTAACATCCAAATTGTGGAATTTTTCCTCCCCTGGATTTTTTTGATTTTCGCAAAAGTAAGGAAGAACAATCTCTCCTGACTTCGATGAAAATCTGATACTACCTTAGGTAGATAAGCGGGGTCTGTTTTTAATACCACACTGTCCTGAAAAACTTGTGTATAGGGTGGATTTACGGAGAGAGCCTGCAAGTCACTTACTCTACGGGCCGATGTAAGGGCCACTAAAATAATCGTTTTTAGGGTAAGATACTTTTTGGGTAGTTGTTGAATAGGCTCATATGGTTTTTTTGTAAGGGCCTCTAGTACCAGGTTTAGATCCCAAGGGGCTATTCTAGGTATTGGGATAGGTCTAGACCTATGGCAGGATTTAATATATCTAGCTACCCATCTGTTTGCTGCCAATTTGCAGTTATAAAACGCACCCAGTGCGGATACTTGAACTTTAAGAGTATTTACCGCTAACCCCAGCTGTAATCCTGATTGTAAAAACTCCAAGATGGCACTAATTGGGGGCTCTTGCTCTAACGGCTTACCTAGGAGCTGCAGGAATTTATTTCATGTTCTGCTGTAGATATTAGTCGTTACTAGTGTTGAGCGATACCGTTCGATACCCAAAAATATTGTATCGGATGGTATCGCCCGATACGAAAAAAATATCGGGTATCGCCGATTCCGATACCGGAAGTCCCATTCAAGTCAATGGGACTTCCGGTATCGGAATTAAAAAAAGCCCTTTATTTCCTTGTTGGCTAATTCTACATAATTGAAAACAAATAAGAATCATGTAGAATGTATTGTGGGAGGTGGAGGAGACATTAAAAGCATAGTGGTTTATTCAAATCACATGGCATAGCATTAATTCCAATTTTTTTTTTCAGTACGTTCGGAGTTAAAAAGATATTGACTATGCTAACCTTTTTTATATTTTGTCAGATATGTATGTTTCACAACTTCCATGCTCTTCACGTTCTTATGTACTTCTCCCACACTTTCTCCTTCATGATCCGCAGCAGTAGCATTTTTTTCATCAACTTTTTCTTCACCTTATTCATCTTCTTCTTCTTCATCTTCTTCCCATTATTTTTTTTTTCCATTCTTCATATTCTTCTTATTCAGCTATTATCAATTTTAATATGCTATTTCTACATCTTCTTCCTATTCTTCTTTGTCTTCATTTTCGTATGGTGACAGGCATTCCTGTAGTACTTATCTATAAAAGTTATAAGATTACACCTTACGTTCTGCCTGTCACTAAAGATTTACAACAGGATTTGTCCGCGTTCAGTTTGGCCTGCAGCAGCAGGCATTTTCCAGGGGCACCACGAGGAGGAACGGACTCACCCCCATTTACTGCTTAGTCTTCTTCTGCTTATAATTTTGATTTCTTCTATGCTGATTTTTAGTCTTATGCTTAATGTTCTTCTGCTTTCTGTTCTTCTGCTTTTGCTTCTTCTGCTTCTTGTTCTTCTGTCTTTTGTTCTGTATCTTGGTGGTTGTCTTCATGTTCTTTGTCCTCTTGGTCTTATTATTTAGGGTCATATTTCTGGTCTTCTTTGGTGTGGTCTTCAGGGTCGTCATCATCAGGGTCGTCGTCATGGAGATCAATAAGGATTACCAAAGACAATTTCAAAAAGCTTGATCTTGGAAATGTAGCAGAAGGTACAAGAAGGCTGAGAAACTGGCGAGAACCAGCAGACAGTGCTGGCACCCGGATGGGTAGCAGAAGGAACAAGAGCCAATGGCACTACCAAAGACCAACTGACGGTGCTGGACCACGGTTACTAAGCAGAAGGTACCTGTGCTAAAAAGCACTACCAAGGACCAGCTGACGGTGCTGGACCTCGGATACCGAGATGGAGGCACCTAGGCCAAAGGCTGTGGCGAGAACCAGCACACAGTGCTGGCACCCGGATGGGTAGCAGAAGGAACAAGAGCCAATGGCACTTCTGAGGACCAACTGACAGTGCTGGACCACGGTTACTAAGCAGAAGGTACCTGTGCTAAAAAGCACTACCAAGGACCAGCTGACGGTGCTGGACCTCGGATACCGAGATGGAGGCACCTAGGCCAAAGGCTGTGGCGAGAACCAGCAGACAGTGCTGGCACCCGGATGGGTAGCAGAAGGAACAAGAGTCAATGGCACTTCTGAGGACCAACTGACGGTGCTGGACCACGGTTACTAAGCAGAAGGTACCTGTGCTAAAATGCTCTACCAAGGACCAGCTGACAGTGCTGGACCTCGGATACCGAGATGGAGGCACCTAGGCCAAAGGCTGTGGCGAGAACCAGCAGACAGTGCTGGCACCCGGATGGGTAGCAGAAGGAACAAGAGCCAATGGCACTACCGAGGACCAACTGACGGTGCTGGACCACGGTTACTAAGCAGAAGGTACCTGTGCTAAAAAGCACTACCAAGGACCAGCTGACGGTGCTGGACTTCGGATACCGAGATGGAGGCACCTAGGCCAAAGGCTCTGGCGAGAACCAACAGACAGTGCTGGAACCCGGGTGGGTAGCAGAAGGTACCCATTCAAAGCAAAGTAGCCAGGCCGCAAGCCGGCCGCAGTTACCGAAACCCACAGTCCTACAGGGGGTCCATGTCCCATTGGCACTACGGATCCAGCCTTCAGTGCCAGTTCCCGCAGCCCACATAGGAGTCACCTAAACTGCAGGCACCGTAGAGTCGGCTAACCCGGCCGCAAGACGACAGGACAACGGATTGGTGGCATAGTGACCTTGACACTACCCGGAAACAGCAGGCGTGCTGAAAACAGGCTGGGCAACAGGGAGTACCCGTGCCAAAGACACTGCCGAGAACCAGCTGACGGTGCTGGAACCCAGATGGGTAGCAAAAGCTACAAGAGCCAATGGCACTACCGAGGAACAGCTGACGGTGTTGGACCACGGTTACTAGGCAGGAGGTACCTGTGCTAGAAAGCACTACCAAGGACCAGCTGACGGTGCTGGACCTCGGATACCGAGATGGAGGCACCTAGGCCACAGGCTCTGGCGAGAACCAGCAGAAAGTGCTGGAACCCGGGTGGGTAGCAGAAGGTACCCATTCAAAGCAAAGTAGCCAGGCCGCAAGCCGGCCGCAGTTACCGAAACCCACAGTCCTACAGGGGGTCCATGTCCCATTGGCACTACGGATCCAGCCTTCAGTGCCAGTTCCCGCAGCCCACATAGGAGTCACCTAAACTGCAGGCACCGTAGAGTCGGCTAACCCGGCCGCAAGACGACAGGACAACGGATTGGTGGCATAGTGACCTTGACACTACCCGGAAACAGCAGGCGTGCTGGAACCAGGCTGGGCAACAGGGAGTACCCGTGCCAAAGACACTGCCGAGAACCAGCTGACGGTGCTGGAACCCAGATGGGTAGCAAAAGCTACAAGAGCCAATGGCACTACCGAGGAACAGCTGACGGTGCTGGACCACAGTTACTAGGCAGGAGGTACCTGTGCTAGAAAGCACTACCAAGGACCAGCTGACGGTGCTGGACCTCGGATACCGAGATGGAGGCACCTAGGCCAAAGGCTCTGGCGAGAACCAGCAGACAGTGCTGGAACCCGGGTGGGTAGCAGAAGGTACCCATTCAAAGCAAAGTAGCCAGGCCACAAGCCGGCCGCAGTTACCGAAACCCACAGTCCTACAGGGGGTCCATGTCCCATTGGCACTACGGATCCAGCCTTCAGTGCCAGTTCCCGCAGCCCACATAGGAGTCACCTAAACTGCAGGTACAGTAGAGTCGGCTAACCCAGCCGCAAGACGACAGGACAACGGATTGGTGGCATAGTGACCTTGACACTACCCGGAAACAGCAGGCGTGCTGGAACCAGGCTGGGCAACAGGGAGTCCCCGTGCCAAAGACACTGCCGAGCACCAACTGGCGTTGTTGGAGCCCAGGGAAAATCATGGTGTAGGCCGAGGCCTACTTGGTGGTAGTTTTAGATTGTTTGTAGGCTACAACAGACTGTCAACGTGCTCCAATTAGGCATCTGTCTCCACTCTGTTTCCAGGATTTCACGTGACCACCAACACCGCCAGTTTATGCGTACAGTAGCCGTCTGCCCAATCCACACGTGTTCCTGTGTTACTGGTGTTCTGTAATGTCAGCAGATCCCCTGATGTTTGTCTGCCAATGTCTCCTGCTCTGTCCACATTCCCACCACTTGCAGTGGGAAGGTGGACAGCGCAGGAGACAATGCCGGACACACATTGGGGGATCAGCTCACGTTACAGAACACCAGGAACAAGTGTGGAATGCGTGGACGGCAACTGTGAGCAGGAACTGGCGGTGTTGGAGGTCAGGGGAAATACTAGAGACAGAGTGGAGACAGAGGCCAAATCAGAGAATGTTTAAATCTGAAGTAGTTACAATTTGGAGGCAGCAGCAGTTTGCCCTCCACACAGCAGGGGATCAGCCGACGTTACCGAACCCCACTTTCACATGAACGAGTGTGTTTTTCTGTGTGGACAGCACTTCCGAGCACCAACTAGCGTTGTTGGAACCCAGGGACAATCATGGTGCAGGCCGAGGCCTACTAGGAGCCAGGTGTAAAGCTGAGGTATTTTGACTTTGGAGGGAGCAGGACATTTTGCCCTCCACACAGCAGGGGATCAGCTGACGTTACTGACCCCCACTTTCACATGAACAAGTGTGTTTTTCTGTGTGGACAGCACTTCCGAGCACCAACTAGCGTTGTTGGAACCCAGGGACAATCAGGGTGCAGGCCGAGGCCTACTAGGAGCCAGGTGTAAAGCTGAGGTATTTTGACTTTGGAGGGAGCAGGACACTTTGCCCTCCACACAGCAGGGGATCAGCTGACGTTACCGAACCCCACTTTCACATGAACGAGTGTGTTTTTCTGTGTGGACAGCACTTCCGAGCAACAACTGACGATGTTGGAGCCCAGGGATAGTCATTTTGTAGGCTGAGGCCTACTTGGAGGCAGTTTAAGATAAGACGTTGTTTGAATTTGGAGGCAGCAGCAGTTTGCCCTCCACACAGCAGGGGATCAGCTGACATTACTGACCCCCACTTTCACATGAACGAGTGTGTTTTTCTGTGTGGACAGCACTTCCGAGCACCAACTAGCGTTGTTGGAGCCCAGGGAGAACCAGGGTGCAGGCCGAGGCCTACTTGGTGGCAGTTTTAGATTGTTTGTAGGCTAAAACAGACTGTCAACGTGCTCCAATTAGGCATCTGTCTCCACTCTGTTTCCAGGATTTCACGTGACCACCAACACCGCCAGTTTATGCGTACAGCAGCCGTCTGCCCAATCCACACGTGTTCCTGTGTTACTGGGATTCTGTAATGTCAGCAGATTCCCTGATGTGTGTCTGCCACTGTCTCCTGCTCTGTCCACATTCCCACCGCTTGCAGTGGGAAGGTGGACAGCGCAGGAGACAGTGGCGGACACATATTGGGGGATCTGCTGACGTTACAGAACCCCAGTAACACAGGAACACGTGTGGAATGCGTGGACGGCAACTGTGAGCAGGAACTGGCGGTGTTGGAGGTCAGGGGAAATACTAGAGACAGAGTGGAGACAGAGGCCAAATCAGAGAATGTTTAAATCTGAAGTAGTTACAATTTGGAGGCAGCAGCAGTTTGCCCTCCACACAGCAGGGGATCAGCTGACGTTACTGAACCCCACTTTCACATGAACGAGTGTGTTTTTCTGTGTGGACAGCACTTCCGAGCACCAACTAGCGTTGTTGGAACCCAGGGACAATCAGGGTGCAGGCCGAGGCCTACTAGGAGCCAGGTGTAAAGCTGAGGTATTTTGACTTTGGAGGGAGCAGGACACATTGCCATCCACACAGCAGGGGATCAGCTGACGTTACTGACCCCCACTTTCACATGAACAAGTGTGTTTTTCTGTGTGGACAGCACTTCCGAGCACCAACTAGCGTTGTTGGAAGCCAGGGAAAATCAGGTAGTAGGCCGAGGCCTACTTGGAGCCAGGTGTAAATCTGAGGTTGTTTGACTGTGGAGGGAGCAGGAAACTTTGCCATACACACAGCAGGGGATCAGCTGACGTTACCGAACCCCACTTACACATGAGCGAGTGTTTTGTCTGTGCGGACAGCACTTCTGAGCACCAACTGGTGGTGTCGGAGCCCAGGGAAAATCAGGTAGTAGGCCGAGGCCTACTTGGAGCCAGGTGTAAATCTGAGGTTGTTTGACTGTGGAGGGAGCAGGACACTTTGCCATACACACAGCAGGGGATCAGCTGACGTTACCGAACCCCACTTACACATGAGCGAGTGTTTTGTCTGTGCGGACAGCACTTCTGAGCACCAACTGGCGGTGTCGGAGCCCAGGGAAAATCAGGTAGTAGGCCGAGGCCTATTTGGTGGCAGTTTGCGATTGTTTGTAGACTACTACTAACTGTCAACGTACTCCAATTAGGCCTCTGTCTTCACTCTGTTTCGAGTATTTCCTCTGGCTTCCAACCACGCCAGTTGCTGCTCTGAAATGCCGTCTGCACAACTCACACTTGTCCCTGTATTACTGGGGTTCTGTAACAGCAGCTTCTCCCTAGAGGTGAGTCAGGCAATGTCTCCTGCTCTGTCCACATTTCCACTACAAGTAGTGGGAATGTAGACAAAGCAGGAGACATTGCCGTGCTCAACTCTGGAGATGAGCAGATGTTACAGGACCCAGGTACCACAGGAACAAGTGTGGATTGTGCAGACGGCACTTGAGAGCAGAAACAGGCGGTGTTGTAGGCCGGAGGAAATACTCAAAACAGAGTGGAGACAGAGGGCAAATCAGAGAACATATTAAATCAGAGGTAGTCAGAAGTTGTAGGCAGCAGGAGAGTTTGCCGTACACACAGCAGGGGATCAGCTGACGTTACCGAACCCCACTTACACATGAGCGAGTGTTTTGTCTGTGCGGACAGCACTTCTGAGCACCAACTGGCGGTGTCGGAGCCCAGGGAAAATCAGGTAGTAGGACGAGGCCTACTTGGAGCCAGGTGTAAATCTGAGGTTGTTTGACTGTGGAGGGAGCAGGACACTTTGCCATACACACAGCAGGGGATCAGCTGACGTTAACGAACCCCACTTACACATGAGTGAGTGTTTTGTCTGTGTGGACAGCACTTCTGAGCAATAACGGGCGTTGCTGTAGCCCAGGAAATAAAGTTCAGGTCATAGAAACATGAACACAACAGGAGACCTGGATCCTGTTGCCAGCCAATTATTTATTCTGGAAGAGGACTGGCAAATTTAGGTGAGATCCAGGCCTTGTTCATTTTCACAAAAGTAAGCCGGTCAACATTATCGGCGGATAGTCGCGTGCGACGGTCTGTTACCACACCACCTGCAGCACTAAACACACGTTCTGATAATACACTGGCAGCAGGGCAAGCCAGCACCTCCAATGCATACTGGCTAAGCTCTGGCCATGTATCCAGCTTAGAGACCCAATACTTGATCGGGGAAGAGCCGTCTGGGAGAACACTAACAGGGCACGACAAGTAGTCTGTCACCATCTGACGGAAACGTTGCCTCCTGCTGACTGGAGCCGTCTGTGACGGTGTAGCCGTTTGTGGCGGTCACACAAAACTTTTCCACATTTGGGCCATACTGACCTTGCCTTGTCCTGCGGCACTGCCTCTGCTACCTCTTTGTGCAAAGCTTCCTCCACTGCCTCTACCCACATGGCTGCTTTGAAAAGCACTACCAGCAACACTTGTGGGGGAAATGGAGAACATGATGGCCTGCACAAGTGTTTCTTGGTACTCCCGCATTTTTCGCTCCCGGTTCAACTGTGGTATGAGGCTTTGTAAGTTGTCCCGGTAGCGAGGATCTAGGAGGGTGTACACCCAATAATCAGCCATGTGGAGAATGTTGGCGATGCAGCGGTCATTTAACAAGCACTGCAGCATGAAATCAACCATGTGCTGCAGACTGCCAACTGGACCGGAAACGCTGTCCCCAGCTTGAGGCAGCATCTCTGCCTGCTCAGCATCACCCCACCCTCGCTGTACACACTGACTACTAGAGCCTTGTGTATCTCCCTCCTCTGGAGAGATGTGTTCCTCCTCCTCCATTGACTCCTCGTCATCCTCCTCACTAAGTGTCCCCTGCCTGGGTCTTTGTGTGGAAGCACGTTGCGCAGACTTGCCAGAAGCAGATGGCATTTCTGACTGCTCATCCTCGACCTCTTCAAAAACCTCCTCACTTAGTGCTTGTAAGGTTTTTTGAAGCAGACAGATGAGGGGGACAGTCATGCTGATTAGTGAATCATCTGCACTGGCCATCCGCGTGGAGTCATCGAAGGCACGCAAAACTTGGCAGATGTCCCTCATAGTGGCCCACTCAGTGGTGGTGAAGTGTGTCCGGCGCACAGTGCGACTTGTTTGCGCCTGATGCAGCTGGTACTCCATTACTGCTGCCTGCTGCTCACACAACCGCTCCAACATATGTAACGTTGAATTCCACCTGGTGGGGAGGTCACATATGATGCGATGTTCTGGCAGGCGAAATCGGCGTTGCAGAGATGCAATGCGCGATCTTGCCATGCTGGAACGCCGCAAGTGAGCACACTCTAGGCGAACCTTGTGCAGCAGTGCATCAAGATCCGGATAGTCCCTCAGAAAGCTCTGCACGACCAAATTGAGCACGTGTGCCAGACATGGTATGTGAGGGAGGTTGCCTAGGCCCAGAGCTGCCACTAGATTTCGGCCATTGTCACTCACTACCAAACCTGGCTGGAGATTCGCTGGCACAAACCACACATCGCTCTCCTGCTTGATGGCATTCCAGAGCTCCTGTGCTGTGTGTCTCCGATTCCCCAAAGAAATTAATTTAAGGATGGCCTGTTGACGTTTGGCCACACCTGTGCTCATATCTGGCCTAACAGGCTCACGCAGTGCTGATTCCGAGGAACTAGAGTAGGAGGAGGACTCAATATGTACAGACTGCATTCCTGCAATCCTTGGAGTTGGCAGAATACGTACAGAGCCACTCTCCAGATCTGTACCCGGCTCCACAACATTGACCCAATGGGCAGTGAGGGAAAGGTATCGTCCCTGTCCATGGCTACTGGTCCACGCATCGGTGGTCAGGTGGACCTTGCTACTGACGGCATTTAGTAGCGCATTTTTAATTTTTCCCTCCACATGCTTTTGCAGGGCAGGGACAGCTTGCCTGCTGAAATAAAAGCGGCTGGGCACATTGTATTGTGGAACTGCCAATGACATAAAGTTCCGGAAGGTGTCAGTCTCCACCAGCCTGAATGACAGCATCTCAAGGGCCAGTAGTTTGGCAATGCCGGCATTCAGAGCCAGTGCTCGGGGATGGTTTGCCGAGTATGGCCGCTTTTTCTCCCATGCCTGTGCTACCGATTGCTGGTGAGTGGCCTGGGAGTGTGCTGATGACTGCGAACGTGGTTCAGTGGGTGGAATTTCACTGGGTCTCTGGACAACAGTGGCAGTCATTCTTCCATGGCATTCCAGTGAGGAAGCCGAACCAGCTGTGTGTGAGCTGGAGGAAGAGGCCCCAACACGAGCTGAAGAGGTGGTAGGTGCTGCTGAAGGTTGGCCTACATCTTCAGTGTGTCTGTGTAACTCCACCTCGTGCTTGGTACGCACATGTTTCCACATATTTGTGGTATTGAGGTTGCTCACATTTTTCCCTCGTTTCACATTCTGATGACACAGCTTGCATTTGACAAAGCAAATGTCGTCTGCAACTGTGTCAAAAAAAGACCACGCACTGCAAGTCCTGGGAGCGCACGTTTTGTGTTTTGGAAGAGGATTGCTCCTCACGGGTGCCAAAGTGGAGGCTACAGGCAACCAAGTCTGCCCCCGCCCTCTCCCTCCTCTTTTGGCCGTTCTGGGAATCTCTTCCTCAGAGCTGCTCCCACCACCTTCCTGTGGCTGACGCCATGATAGGTCAAGGACCTCATCATCTCCACTCCCCTCTTCAAGCACCGGCTGGTCCTGGGTTGTCTCGCCAGCACAGTATGCACCAGAAATTGGCAACTGAGTCTCATCATCATCAGATGAGCACTGAGGTGTGCTGACAATAGGCACTGGCCCACCCGCCTCTTCAGATTCAGAGGGACAAAGCAGTTGCGCATCACTGCATACTCCCTCTTCTTCACGCTCTAGAATGCTGCTTGGCTGGCCACCTCTTTCCAAGCCAACAGATTCTGAGAACAGAAGTAAAGATTGAGATGGCTCCTGTCCAGGGCTCTCAGACTGCCTGGGCAATTTGGCAGGTGGTGAAGAGACAGATGGTTGCTCTTCAGTGCTCTGGCCTTGGGAGGATGCGGAAGTCATTGAAGTGGATGCGTTAGCTGCCATCCATCCGACAATGGCTTCAATTTGTTCGTCACGCAGCAGTGGGGTACGGCGAGGTCCTACAAAGCTGCGCATGAAGGACTGTTGCCTGGTAAAAGTGGGGGATGCCGGGTCACTGGTGGCCGCAGCAGACACGAAATCCCCACGTCCTCTGCCTGCTGAATCCCCCCGTCCTCTCCCTGCTGAAACTCCACGGCCACGACCACGTGCCTTACTCCCTGCCTTCTTCATCTTGGTAGACTGATAAAGATAGGCAGAAATGTAAAAAAGGGGTGGCTTAGTGTTCTTATTCCTGAACACCTGCTAACCAGTATAAGAAACACTAATTTGGCTAAGAGTGTGTGTACTACACTTTAATATGATCTAATGTGGCCTAGACAACTGTAAAGTGGAGTGTTTGGTGAACTTTATTTCCTTTTTTTTTTGGGGGGGAAAGGAAAGGATGTGACCAAAGTTTGAAAGCTATAGTATCACAAACTTTTTGGAGCGATTACAATGCAGGAAGCTAACCTACAATGCAATTGATGAGGCTCCAAAAAATAGGGTGATACTAGCCTGGCTGGCCCTGAAGGGCACAAGCCAGCAAAAAGGCTCCTCTATCTAATCCTATATAGTGTTTGCAACCAACCAATGACAATGGATGCGGTTGGAAGCACACTAATATAGGAGCAAAAATCTGGCTAAATTAGTTGCAAAAAAAGGACTATGTATGAGGCATTGACGCACGCTGAGCGGACTACAGCTAGCGGTGGCTGTAGAACGCACTGCAACGTGAGCTGCACTCACACACAGAGAGACCTGTCAGACAGCCAAAAACAGTGCAGAGAAATGGGCTATAGCACTGAAAGGCTGCTGAAAGGCTCCGCTGTCCACTCCTTTAGTGTTTGCAACCAACGTATATGGATACGTATGGAAGCACACTATACAGGAGAAAAAAATAGCAGCAATAAAAGAAAAATGTGTATGAGGCAGAGACACACGCTGGGCGGCCTACAAGCAGACGTGCCTGCAGGACACACTACACAGCGTGGGTCTGCACTCACACAGCCCTTGCAGACAGCTGTGAAAACAGCGCTGCTAGGGAAAAGCAAGCTATAGTGGTGGTTTATGTAGCCTGGGTTAAGCACTATATGTTTTGTGGAATCGCTATTTCTAACTGTCCCTCACAGTCTTCAACAGCAGCCTGTCCCTAACTGAATTCACAGCAGAGTGACCAGAAATGGCGGCTGCAGCGCTTTTTATAGTGCATCATGACATCATTTCAGCAGCCAATCACAGCCATGCCAGTAGTTAACATGCCTACATGCCTAACAGGATGTGCCCACACTTCTGAGGATCCCCATTGACTGAATCAAATCGAGCGGGCTCCTAGCATTATGGGAACTTCCGATTCCGGTATTCGATATGAAAAAAGTATCGGAACTAAGTATCGGAATTCCGATACAGCTAATATCGGCCGATACCCGATACTTGCGGTATCGGAATGCTCAACACTAGTCGTTACCAGTTTCTTACTTTTTAGCAGGGTGGCCACCAACCCGGGAGAGAACCCTCTATCCATTAGAAGTGACCTCTCAAATTCCACACCGTCAGATGGAATCCCTTGACCTGAGCGTGGAATTTTGGACCTTGAGTTAGCAGGTCCGGGAATTCCGGCAGAATCCATGGATCTGAGAGGGACATCATTCGAAGCAGAGAGAACCAGGGCCTTTTTGGCCAGAATGGGGCTATTAGGATCACCCTGGCTTGATCTTTCCTGACCTTTCTCACTACAGTTGGGATGAGTGTCACTGGGGGAAATGCATAGGCTAGCTTGAAGTCCCACGGGATGTGCAATGAGTCCACCACCCATGGCTTTTCCCTTGGGTTTAGTGAGCAGAATCTCTCCACTTGCCTGTTGTTTTTGTTGGCAAAGAGGTCTATCACTGGTTCCACCATAGCCGTATTATCTTTTGAAAAACGGACCGATTTAGAGCCCATTCCCCTTGCTTCAGTGTATTGCGACTCAGGAAATCAGCCTCTATATTTTCTGCCCCCTTTATCTGCAATGCCGTTAGAGAGAGTAGGTGCTGTTCTGCTCTGTGAAAAATGTCGCTGGCTGCCTTCATTAGGGAGTGTGATCTTGTACCCCCCTGGTGATTGATGTATGCCACTGTTACCTTGTTGTCTGACATGATACAGACATTGCGGCCACTGAGGAGGGGAATAAAGTCTCTTAGGGCTTTGCTCACTGCCCACAGTTCTCTCAAGTTGGAAGATGCGCCCTTTTCTTGAGGCCCCCAGGAACCCTGGGCCACATGACCCCTTAGTTGTGCCCCCCACCCTGAGGAGCTTGCGTCTGTCAGAATTATGTCGGTTACTGGTCTGTCCCATGGCATCCCTGATGCCAAGTTTGTCCTGTCTAACCACCAGTTGAGAGCGTCCCTGACCTCTAAGGAAAGCTCCAGTCTTCCTTCTAAATGCCCTCTCAGCGATCTTTGTACTGATAGAACCTCCCCTTGAAGCTGTTGGGTGTGAAATTGTGCCCACCTGACTGCCGAGATACAGGACGTCAGGATACCTAGCAAGGACATCGCATTCCTCATGGTCATATGAGGTTGGTCTCGGGCAGACAAGGTCACATACTCCACCTTCTCTATTTTGGCCTCTGGTAATAGACAGGCTTGTTGCTCTGAATCCAGGATAAAACCTGGAAAGGTCTGTTTTTTAGGGGCTGTAGTCTCTATTTTTTGACATTTACCATCCACCCCAGTTTCTGTAGAGTGTCGGTCACTCGTCTCAACTGTACCGTACAGTGGTCTTCTGAGCTGCCCACTATTAGGAAATCATCCAAATAGGGTATTATGATCGTGTCATGAATTCGGAGGAAGGCTGTCATTTCCGCTACGACTTTGGTAAAAACTCTCGGGGCTATGGATATGCCAAATGGAAGGACTCTGAATTGAAAATGCCTGAGAATGCCCTGGATATAGAGAGCCACTCTTAAATATTTTTGATAATCTGGGTGGATGGGGATGTGAGAGTATGCATTCTTTAAATCGACTACGGCCATAAAACAATCGTGATGCAGCAGTTTTATGGCTGTAGCTACCGACTCCATCTTGAAGGTCTGATTTTTTATCCACTGATTGAGGCCTCTGAGGTTTATGATTGTTCTGAACGACTGGTCTGGTTTTTTCTATCAGGAAGAGGGGCGAGTAGAACCCTCTTCTCTCCTGTTCGCTCGGGACTTTGGAAAGAACCTGCTTGTCTAGCAGGCTCAGGATTTCTGATTCTAAGGCCAACTGCTCTTCTATCGCCTTACTGATAGGGGTAATGACAAACGCTGTTTTCGGCTGGCATAAAAAAGGGATCTTCAGGCCTTCTCTTAAGATGCTTAGGATCCAGGTATTGGATGAGATGTCTTCCCAGGCCGGAGAAAAGAGCGCCAATCTCCCCCCTACCGGAATACTGGCGTCATTGTGGGGATTTCTTTGAAGTGGAGGTGGCTCCACCAAACATAAATCCAGACTCTTTTTTCCTTTTGTCTTCCCATCTCCTTCTATCTGCCGGAGGACGGCCCCTGTTGAATTTTCCTCTCTGAAAGGGCGGCCTCCTCTGATCTGCTGGGAACCTGGGGAAGCTTTTCTTTCTGTCATTAGCTTTCTCCAAGATGTCATCTAGGTTTTTCCCAAATAAAAACCAACCATCGCATGGGAGAGAGCACAGTTTAGCTTTAGACTGCAGATCTCCTGGACAGCTTTTAAGCCACAATGTGCGTCTGGTGGCGTTCGATAATCCTGCTTAGCTGTCAACCTCACAGAGTCAGCAGAGGTGTCTGCCAAAAAAGCTGCCGCCCCATGCAGAAGATACATATCTGCCAGTATTTTCTCTCTTGAGACTTTTGACGCTAGTCTCTCTTCTAATTGCTGCAGCCAAATCATTAGGGAATGCACCGTGCAGGTGTCAGCTATTGCGGGCTTCAATTCTCCTGCTGCTTCCCATGCATGCGAACATAAGGAGGAAAAAAAATTTTTTTTTCAAAATTTCAAAAAAAACAACATCATTTGAAAGGTAACTCACCAAACCCTGACTGATGCACTGGCAGGATGCAGCAGAGCCCCATTGATAAAGGCTGGGGCAGCACAGGTGCATTCCACTGATAAGGACAGCCAGTAACCCTATATGGTCCGGCTGCCCAGTGGAAAAAAGCACACTAATAAGGCTTGCTTAAGACATAAGTCACACTGATAAGTGTGATGCAATGTGTCAGAGCGGCCTATTGATGACGCCCATATTTATAGCAGGCGGGCAGCTCAACACTATATACATGCATCACACAGAAAGACCAAGTCAACATAAAGGGCTCTAACTGCATCCTGCAAAAATGATAAAAAGTGCAAAAAGAGAAATAGATATGGGGTATTAGTTACTATTTTGGCCAAAGCAGATAAGCTCACAACCCATCGTCAAGGGTCCCCAGATATTGTGAGTCCCTAACACTAAGTCTAAACTGCGAACATAAGGAGGAAAAAAAAAATTTTTGCCAAAATTTCAAAAAAAACAACATCATTTGAAAGGTAACTCACCAAACCCTGACTGATGCACTGGCAGGATACAGCAGAGCCCCATTGATAAAGGCTGGGGCAGCACAGGTGCATTCCACTGATAAGAACAGCCAGTAACCCTATATGGTCCGGCTGCCCAGTGGAAAAAAGCACACTAATAAGGATTGCTTAAGACATAAGTCACACTGATAAGTGTGATGCAATGTGTCAGAGCAGCCTATTGATGACGCCCATAATTATAGCAGGCGGGCAGCTCAGTTAGAGCCCTTTATGTTGGCTTGGTCTTTCTGTGTGATGCATGTATACGAGTATAGTGCTGAGCTGCCCGCCTGCTATAATTATGGGCGTCATCAATAGGCTGCTCTGACACATTGCATCACACTTATCAGTGTGACTTATGTCTTAAGCAAGCCTTATTAGTGTGCTTTTTTCCACTGGGCAGCCGGACCATATAGGGTTACTGGCTGGCCTTATCAGTGGAATGCACCTGTGCTGCCCCAGCCTTTATCAATGGGGCTCTGCTGCATCCTGCCAGTGCATCAGTCAGGGTTTGGTGAGTTACCTTTCAAATGATGCTGCTTCCCATGCATGTCTTAAGTAGGAGTCCGATTTTTTATCTAGCGGGTCCCTAAGTACCCCTGAGTCTTCAAAGGGCAGAGCCGATTTCTTGGATGACCTGGACACCGTTGCGTCAATCTTTGGGACTTTGTCCCATATTTCTGTGTCCTTATGCTCAAAGGGATACCTCCTCTTAGAGGAGGAGGGAAGAGCTCCTGACCTCTCGGGTTTCCTCCACTCTCTCGATGAGTGCCTGGACCTTTTCATTGACTGGAAAGGTCCGTTTCTTCCTCTCCTGTAGTCCCCCAAACATGACATCCTCCAGGGACTTAGCCGTTTTTTCCTCCTGTCGCCCAAACGGGGACCGTGGAAACCAGCCTATTCGGAATCTGTATGTGGGAGCTTCCTAGGAGGTTGAAATATGCAAAATCCAGCAGCAGCAGGTGAGGAGATTTTATTCTTACATTGATTTTGCAATCTCTCTAAGGATCTCTACATATCTCTGGGTAACGCTGTACAACACGGTTCAAAAGAACCCACATCACCAGTGAGCAGTGAGTATGTCCGTATGAGAGTTGAATAATAGAGTAATAAGATAATAATTGTCATCTGTATTATCTGTCAATCTGTTCTGGTAATATACTAATATACTAACTGTTTGTGTACTGGTGTACTGTGTAGCACAGAGCCTGGGATAGACTCCATGCAGTGTTGATTTTAGATTGACAGTAAAGGTACTGTCACACTTAGCGATGCACCATTGATATGACGCAGTCATAGTGGTGGCGAATGGGTTAATCTAACAAAGAGTTAATGTCACCATTCGATTGTAAGGTGACATTAACCCTTTGTTAGATTAACCCATTCGCCACCGCTACAGGGCAATGGGAAGCCCACACATTTTTTAACAACGAATTAACCCCTTAAAATAACAACTACAACTCCCAAATTTTACACACAAACCCTCATCTAATTATTAGTCAGGGACATATTAAAAAACATGAAATGAAATGCTTTACTGAATGCAAACCATGTGTCATTTCATGTCGGGTTGGGGAATGATTTGATAGAAGCCGGCAATTGAATAAGCGGCTATTCTGCTATGAAAAACTCTGTGAAATATAAATATATATATATATATATATATATATATGCTTGTTACAATGACATATGTATATACATACATACATCTGTTCTTTCGTTTCTTTATTAAACCTGTCAGTGTGAGTTTACTGTATAGCGCAATCGATTGCCGGCTTTTCTAAAGGACACCGGTTGCGTATTTCTCGCAAGTCACACATCTGGTCCGTGTGTAATGCGTAGTTTTAGTGCACTCATAGACTTGCATTGGCGTATTACGGGCTTAGTATGCTGACAATCGCAGCATGCTGCGATTGGCACGGACCGTAGAATACGCCCGAGAAATATACGGCTGTTGGGAGCAAACCCATAGAGAATAATTTGTCCATGTGTAATGCGTGCTTTTAACGCCTCTCACTCGTCCGTATTCCTCGCCAGTGTGACCCCGGCCTTAGGGATATACATAAATCCCTGATTGATGAGGGATTCCGATTAGGAATGGTCCTCTGTATGTGACAGAGGACATTATTCAACTCACTCTGAACTGAATTAGGCGCAGTGATTGATATAAGGGATTTTTGTTATCTTCTCTTTGTAAAATCAAATGACCACTGAAAAGTGAAAGGGAAAAAAAATCCCTGAATGAGCATGTATGAATGAATCAACTCTAGTGTTGAGCGATACCTTCCGATATCGGGAAATATCGGATCGGATTGGATCGGACCGATACCCCAAAAATATCGGATATCGCCGATTCTGATACCGGAAACCAATGCAAGTCAATGGGACACAAATATCGGAATGAAAAAAAACCCTTACCTTCCTTGTAGGTCAATTCTACATGAAGGAAAACAACTAGAAAAATGTAGAATGTATTGGGGGAGGTGGAGGAGACATTAAAGGCATAGAGGTTTAGCCCAATCAAATGGAATAGCAGGAATTAATTTTTTTTAAAAAATTTTTTAATTCTTCGGGGTGGTCTTCAGGGTCTTCGTCTCCAGGGTCGTTGGTTTCGGGGTTGTCGTCTTCTTCGGGGTGGTCTTCAGGGTCGTCGTCTTTAGGGTCGTCGTCAGGGAGATCCAGAGTGATTACCAAAAACCATTTCAAAAAGCTTGAACTTGGAAATGTAGCAGAAGGTACAAGAAGAGCCAATGGAACTACCGAGGACCAGCTGATGGTACTGGAACCCGGTTATTAAGCAGGAGGTACCTGTACCAGAAAGCACTACCAAGGACCAGCAGACGTTGGTGGAACTTGGATACCGAGAAGGAGGCACCTAAGCCAAAGGCTCTGCCTCGAACCAGCTGACGCTATTGGAACCCAGGGGGACATATTTAAGATTGACTTCCAAAGAGCCAGCAAATGGTACTGGAACTCAGATAGGCAGCAGAAGGTACACATGAAAAAAAAATTTGCAAGGCCGCGAGCCGGCCAGAGTTACCGAAACCCACAGTCCTACAGGGGGAGCTTGTCCTATTGGCACTACGGAACCAGCCTTCATTGCCAGATCCTGCAGCCCACATAGGAAGCACCTAAACTGCAGGCACCATAGAGTCGACTAACCCGACCGCAACAGGACAGGACAACGTATTGGAGGCAAAGTGATGTTGACACTACCCGGAAACAGCTGGCGTGCTGGAACCAGGCTGGGCAGGAGGGAGTACCCGTGCCAAAGACACTTCTGAGCAGCAACTGGCTGTGTTGGAGCCCAGGGATTACAGTAGGAACAGAGTGTAGCCAAAGGCCTAATTGGAGCAAGTTTAGTATCTGTAGTAGTGTGAATGTGAACAGAGCAGGCGAAATTGCCGGACACACAGCAGGGGATCAGCTGACGTTACTGAACCCCAATAACACAGGAGCAAGTGTTGAATGTGCAGACGGCACTTCTGAGCAGCAACTGGTGGTGTTGGAGCCCAGGGATTACAGTTCAGGTGGTAGAAACATGAACACAACAGGAGACCTGGATACTGTTGCCAACCAATTATTTAATCTGGAAGAGGACTGGCAAATTCCTGCGAGATCCAGGCCTTGTTCATTTTCAGAAAAGTAAGCCGGTCAACGTTATCGCAGGATAGTCGAATGCGACGGTCTGTTAGTACACCACCTGCGGCACTAAAGACTCGTTCCGATAATACACTAGCAGCAGGGCAAGCCAGCACCTCCAATGCATACTGGCTAAGCTCTGGCCATGTATCCAGCTTAGAGACCCAAAATTTGAAGGGGGAAGAGCCGTGTGGGAGAACACTGAGAGGGCAAGACATGTAGTCTGTCACCATCTGATGGAAACGTTGCCTCCTGCTGACTGGAGCCGTCTGTGATGGTGTAGACATTTGTTGCGGGCACACAAAACTTTGACACATTTGGGTCATACTGGTGTTGCCTTGTGCTGAGGCGCTGCTTCTGCTCCCTCTTTGTGCAGAGCTTCCTCCACTGCCTCGACGCACTGAGCTGCTTTGTAAAGCACTAGCAGCACTGCTCTCGGGTGGAATGGAGAACATGATGGACTGCACCAGTGTGTCTTGGTACTCCCACATTTTATGCTCCCGATTCAACGGTGTTATGAGGCTTTGTAAGTTGTCCCGGTAGCAAGGATCTAGGAGGGTGTACACCTAAAAATCAGCCGTGTTGAGAATGTGGGCGATGCGGCGGTCATTTCTCAGGCACTGCAGCATGAAATCAACCATGTGCTGCAGACTGCCAACTGGCCAAGAAACACTGTCCCTTGCTTGAGGCGTCATCTGTGCCTGCTCTGCATCACCCCACCCTCACTCTACATATTGACTACTAGAACATTGTGTACCTCCCTCCTCTGGACAGATGTCTTCCTCCTCCATTGACTCCCCTCATCCTTCCCACAAAGTGTCCCCTGCCTAGGCCTTTGAGAGGAATCACGTTGCGCAGACTGTCCAGAAGCAGATGGCATTTGTCACTCCTCATCCTCCACCTCTTCCACAACCTCCTCCATTAGTGCTTGCAGTGTTTTTTCAAGCTGGCAGATAAGAGGGATAGTCATGCTGACTAGTGCATCATCTGCACTCGCCATCTGCGTGGAATCATCGAAGGCACGCAAAACGTGGCAGATGTCCTTCATAGAGGCCCACTCAGTGGTGGTGAAGTGTGAACGGCGTGCAGTGCGACTTGTTTGCGCCTGATGCAGCTGGTACTTCATTACTGCTGCATGCTGCTCACACAACCTCCCCAACATATGTAACGTTGAATTCCACCTGGTGGGTAGGTCACATATGATGCGATGTTCCGGAAGGCGGAATCGGCGCTGCCGAACTGCAAAGCGCGATCTTGCCATGCTGGAACGCTGCAAGTGAGCGCACTCTATGCGGACCTTGTGCATCAAGATCCAGACATTCCCTCAAAAAACTCTGCCCGACCAAGTTGAGCACATGTGCCAGACATGGGATGTGAGTGAGGTTGCCTAGGCCCAGAGCTGCCACCAGATTTCAGCTATTGTCACACACTACCATGCCTGGCTGGAGATTCGCTGGCACAAACCACACGTCGCTCTCCTGCTTGATGGCATTCCAGAGCTCCTGCGCTGTGTGGCTTTGATTCCCCAAACAAATTATTTTCAATACGGCCTGCTGACGTTTGGCCACGGTTGTGCTCATATCGGTCGTAACAGGTAAGCGCTCACGGGTCCATGTGGAGGTAGACTGTGACGGCTCCTGCAGCGCTGATTCAGAGGAACTGGAGTATGAGGAGGAGTCAATGTGTACAGACTGGATTCCTGCAATCCTTGGAGTTGGCAGAACACGTACAGCGCCACTCTCAAGATCTGTACCCGGCTCCACAACATTTACCCAATGGGCTGTGAGGGAAAGATATCGTCCCTGTCCATGGTTACTGGTCCACACATCGCTGGTCAGGTGGACCTTGCTACTGACGGCGTTTAGTAGCGCATTTTTAATTTTTCCCTCCACATGCTTTTGCAGGGCAGGGACGGCTTGCCTGCTGAAATAAAAACGGCTAGGCACGTTGTATTGTGGGACTGCCAATGCCTGGAAATTACGGAAGGTGTCAGTCTCCACCAGCCTGAATGAGAGCATTTCAAGGGACAGTAGTTTTGCAATGCCAGCATTCAGAGCCTGTGCTCAGGGGTGGTTTGCCAAGTATGGGTGCCTTTTCTCCCATGCCTGTGCTACCGATGGCTGTAGACTGGCCTGGGAGTGTGAGGATGACAGGGAACGTGGTGCTGTGGGTGGAATGACACTGTGTCTCTGTACAACAGTGCCAGAGGTTCTTCCATGGCGATCCTGTGAGGAAGCCGAACGAGCTGTGTGTGAGCTAGAGGAAAAGGCTACAACATGAGCTGAAGAGGTCGTAGGTGGCGCTGTAGGTTGGCCTTGGTCTTCAGTGTGTCTTTGTAACTCCACCATGTACTTGGTCCGCACATGTTTCCACATATTTGTGGTACTGAGGTTGCTGACACTTTTCCCTCTTTTCACTTTCTGATTACACAGCTTGCATTTGACAAAGCAAATGTCATCTGCAACTGTGTCAAAAAAGGACCAGGCACTGCAAGTCTTGGAAGCGCCCGTTTTGGGTTTTGGAAGAGGCATGCTCCTAATGGGTGCCGAAGTGGAGGCTACTGGCAACCGAGTCTGCCCCCTCCCTCTCCCTCCTTTTTTAGCCGTTTGGGGAATCTCTTCCTCAGAGCTGCTCCCACCACCTTCCTGTACCTCACGCCATGATGGGTCAAGGACCTCATCATCTACACTACTCTCTTCAAGCGACTGCTTCTCCTGGGTTGTCTCGACAGCACAGTACGCACCAGAAAGTGGCACCTGAGTCTCATCATCAGATGCATACTGAGGTGTGCTGACCATAGGCACTGCCCCTCCCGCCTCTTCAGATTCAGAGAGACAAAGCTGTTGCACATCACTGCATACTACCTCTTCTTCAAATTCTCGAATGCTGCTTGGCTGGCCCCCTCTTTCCAAGCCAACAGATTCAGAGAACAGAAGTAGAGATGGCTCCTGTCCAGGGCTCTCTGACTGCCTGGGCAATTAGGCAGGTGGTGAAGAGACAGATGGGTGATCTTCAGTGCTCTGGACCTGAGAGGATCTGGAACTAATTGAAGTCGATGCGTTAGCTGCCATCCATCCGACAACGGCTTCAATTTGTTCGTCCCACAGTAGTGGGGTACGGTGAGCTCCTACAAAGCTGCGCATAATAGACTGTTCCCTAGTAAAACTGCAGGATGCTGCGTCACTGGTGCCCGCACCAGGCACAGAATCCCCACGTCCTCTCCCTGCAGAAACTCCATGCCAACGACCACGTGCCTTGCTCCCTGCCTTCTTCATCTTGGAAGACTGATAAAGATAGGCAGAAAAGTACTAAGGGCTTAGTGTGCTTATTCCTGAACAGCTGCTAACAGGTATAAGAAACACTAATTTTATAATGTGTGGACTAGACTTTAATAAGAGCTAATGTGGCCTACACAACTGTAAAGTGGAGTGTTTGGTGAACTATATTAACTCTTTTTTTCTCACAGAAAGACACTGGATGTGCCCAAAGATGTAAAACTTTTTGTAGCTATTACAATGCAGGAAGGTAACCTACAATGCAATAGATGAGGCTCCAAAAAATAGGCTAATACTAATCTGGCTGGGGCTGCAGGTCACAAGGAAGCAGAAAGGCTCCTCTATCTACTCCTGTATAGTGTTTGCAAATATTCTAGCTGGATACGGATGGAACCACACTAATAGGAGAAATCTGGAAAAATGAGCAGCACTAATGCAAAAAAGGAAAATGTATGAGGCAGTGACGCATACTGAGCGGGCTAGAACCGGAGGTGGCTGCAGAACACACTACAGCGTGAGCTGCACTCACACACAGAGACCTCGCAGACAGCCGTGAACAGAGCTGCAAGGCAAAAGAAAGCTTCTCACACAGCGGTTGCTAAAGTAGCCTGGGTAAAGCACAATAAAGCAAATCGCTAGCTCAAACTGTCCCTCAGAGTCAGAACAGCAGCGTCCTGTCCCTAAGTAAATTCACAGCAGAGTGAACCCAAAATGGCGGTGGCGGCTTTTATAGTGCATCATGACATCATTGCAGCAGCTAATCACAGCCATGCCATTAGTTAACATGCCTAACATGCATAACAGGATTTGCCCACACTTCTTAGGATTCCTCATTGGCTGAATTAAATCAAACTGGCTCATTACATTATGGGAACTTCCGATTCCGGTATTCGATATTCTAAAAGAATCGGAACTCAGTATCGGAACTCCGATATTGGATATCGGCCGATATTCGCTGTATTGCAGTATCGGAATGCTCAACATTAATCATCACACATCATTTTGTGTCAAGAGATTGTTACCTTTCTAGTTCTTGTGGGAGATCCCAGACAGATGCGTTATAGATATTTCAAATCTACATATGAGACTGACTGAATTGAGTAATGATATAGCTCGTGTTATATGTGGCATTACATTGTAAAGTTTCCTGGATGCATTTGGCCAGAAAAGGGCAAGGCTCGGTTACTCACATTATACAGTTAACTGCTCTTATAGTGAAATCCCGTGATTTTGAGAGTTTTGCAGAGATTGATTTTGATTAAGTCTAAAAGAACTACTGCCTTCTGTTACTGTGTGAAGGACGCTATATTTCTAAAATTCTGATGGGAGGGGGGAATGATAGGGCTGCGCAGTTCTCCTCTCCGTTGTTATCTCCGCTGAGTGTCTATTGGGAGGATTCAAGGAGCTTTGCTCAAGATTCTCTGTGGTTCTGTTCTTGGCGTAAATACTCGCTAGGAGATTTGTGCATTTTAAAGTAACAGTACTTAATTGAAGTGGAATGAAATTTTGTAAGTTGAAGTGAAAGTAAAATATGGTGCCTAATTTAGAAGGAAATTGTAAGTGATTGTTTGGTCATTATTGTGTTTGAACCTGCTTCTAGTTGTGTGATTGATTTGTATAGAAAATTGTGGAACAACAAAGGGGGTAGCTGACTGTATGGCTGATAAAGTAGGTTAGAGGCCTATCACACCTGGGCCTTCTTACTTTAGTCAGCGGGATTTTTTGCTGTGGGTGAGAGGCGAGGGCAAGGAGCCTTCTGGATACAGCTTGACAGGCTCACTCTGACTTGCTTTGTGTGGCCTGTAAGACAAAGGTCCAGGCACACAGAAGGGCATTTCAGAACAGAGGTGAGCTGTCTAAGTTGAAGCAGCCTTCCCACGTTCCATGGAGCTGGGCAGGAAGGAAAAAGACCTATTCCTATTCTAGCCAGCTGATCTAATGGGTGAGAGGCAGAGAGCCTTCTCGTTACATCCTGTAGGTCTACCGGGTGAGAGGCAAGGAGCCTTCCCACTACACCTTGGCAGGCTCTCTCTGACTTGCTATGTGTGGCCTGTAAGACAAAGGTCCAGGCACACAGAGGTGCATTTCAGAAGAAAGGTGAGCTGTCGGGAGTAAAGGTTGAAGCCAATGCAACTTTTTCTGTGTACAGTCGGTGCCCCCAATGGGATCCAAGACAGCTATGCAAATTGTAAAAGACAGAGAAGAAAGGAAGCAGTGAAACAAGTGGGACCAATATTGAAAAAGGCAAAAATACCAGAGTGTGAATGTTTGGCTGTACAAAAAGGCACAGACAAGGAAAGAAAATAGCAAGTGAATAAATGATGTTTGAGAATGTGCAGCAGTATGGAAGGTGTATTATGAATGTTTTGATTGACAAATTTTAACCAGAGACCCAAACAAAACAGATGGACTTGTAAACAATGTGGTCAGACTCAGACAAACCCAGACTGAATAGGTACTTGTGTGACCTGTACAACTGACCTAATCGAGTTGCGCTAAATCCTGTCCAGACAAGATCATATGTAGTGACATAAGATGCTGACATAATAGTGTGGGTAGTGGGGACATTGACCTTTGAGGAGTAAGCTGACAGTAGACATCAGACGACCAACCACATCAGGACCTATAAGGGCGACTAGAATAAGAAAGATGCAAGTGTATTATCCCTGGAGCCCCTCTGACCAGCTAGCTTTGCTGAAGCAGCTACCTGACCCTGAAAACCAACCATTCCTGTTTTACAGACACATAAAGGAAATACAGGAGACATATAGGTGTACCTGGTCAGACCTAGAGAGGTTGGTGAGTTTAAAGGCAGGTGACGCACTAGGACATATAATTAAGACACACACAGATGAGGCAAAGAATCAGGCTTGGGGCATGGATGAAAAATCTACACAGTCTGGGGAGACGTACTGTGAGTAAAACAGTGGGCTACAGTGGAGCAAACAGAGCAGTCTGTACTCCTGACTAACGTGACACAGCAATAAGGAGAGAGTGTAGAGATGTACTTTGGATGGTGAAGGCCTGTCACACTAAGCGATATCGCTAGCAATATCGCTATAACGTCAATGGTTATTGTGACGTAGCAGTGATATTGCTAGCGATATTGCTATGTCTGATACTTACCTCCAACCGGCTCCCCCGCTGATTATCGCTAATCGTGTGAGAACGTCCTGGACCGTTTCTCGTTGTCAGCTTCCTGCTGGGCTTCCTGTGGCGCCGACGAGCGATGCGTGGACACGGGCGGGAGGACGTCAGCATCGCCTCGTTTGACAGGTAAGTAGCGACCCCCAACCGCTGCTATGTCGCTGGTGAGATCTGCCTGTGTGGCAGCTCACTAGCGACCACTTAGCGATGCACCAGCGATCCTGACCGCGTCATATCGCTCGTCGGGATCGCTGGTGCATCGCTTAGTGTGACAGTACCTTAAGAATACTGGTTGAATGCATTCATTGATGGTATGAACCAAGACTTACGAGACACGTACAGACAGCCAGACCTGAATGGAGATATGTAGAGCCGAAAGACCTCCTTAAGGTAGCTAAAGTAGTTGAGCAAACAAGGACAATAAGACAACCTGTCATGTATGCTGGAGCACAAGGAAAACAGTGGAGACGTAGAAAGGGACCTAGGGACATAGAAGCAGTGAGGTGCCGGAAATGTGGTGCTTACAAAACTTATTGTTAGTGACAATACCCCTATGAATTTACTGTCATGATTAAATTGGAAAAAAAAAAAAGGGGAACCACTTCTCCTTGTTTAAAGCAATACCCCTTGAGCCTAGCCAAATCAATGGCCCTAAGCAGGGATATTAACCCCTTCCAGACATCCGATGTACTATCCCGTCCATGGGACCCGGGCCCCTATGCCCATGGACGGGATAGTACGTCTACTGCGATCAGCGGCGCCCACGTGGTGAGCGCCGCTGATCGCGGCCGGGTGTAAGCTGATTATCACAGCTGACACCCGGCACAATGTGTCAGGGGCGGTCACGGATCGCCCCCAACACGTTAACCCCTTGCACACCGCGATCAAACATGATCGCGGTGTACCGGGGATTAAAGGGAAGCATCGGCAGGGAAGGGGCTCCCTCCGTGCTTCCCTGAGCCCCCCACAGCAGCGCAATGTGCAGCGCTGCTGCCGGGAGCTCCTTTCCTGCAGGCCCCCGAATCCAAGATGGCGACGGGGGCCTTCGGGGGCCTGCAGGAAGCTGGCTTCCTCAGTGCCTGCAAAGCGCAGGCATGAGGAAGCCTTGTGCACTGCCTGTGACAGATCGCTGATCTGTCACAGTGATCTGTGATGTGATCTGTCACAGAACAGTGATGTCCAACCTGGGACTATTTAATAAAGTAAAAAAAAAATAAAAATAAAGTGTTAAAATAATTTAAAAAAAATCGCCAAATAAATTACAAAAAAAAAAAAATATTCCCCCAAATAAATCCATTTTTTGAAAATAAAAAAAAACAAAACAATAAAAGTACACATATTAGGTATCGCTGCGTCCATAACGACCCGCCCTATAAAACAGTCCCATTAGTTAACCCCTTTAGCGAACCCCTTAAAAAATAAAAATAAAAAACGAAGCAAAAAATAATGATTTATTATCATACCGCCAAACAAAAAGTGTAATAACGCGCGATCAAAAAAACGCATATAAATATCCATGGTACCGCTGAAAACGTCATCTTGTCCCGCAAAAAACGAGCTGCCACACAGCATCATCAGCGAAAAAATAAAAAAGTTATAGCTCGCAGAATAAAGCGATGCAAAAATAATTATTTTTTATATAAAATAGTTTTCATTGCATAAAACCGACAAAACATAAAAAAACGACCTAAATGAGGTATCGCTGTAACCATACTGACCCAAAGAATAAAACTGCTTTATCAATTTTACCGCACGTGGAACGGTGTAAACGCACCCCCCCAAAAGAAATTCATGAAATGCTGGTTTTTGTTCATTCTGCATCACAAAAATCGGAATAAAAAGCGATCAAAAAATGTCACGTGCCCGAAAATGGTACCAATAAAAACGTCAACTCGTCCCGCAAAAAATAAGACCTCACATGACTCGGTGGATCAAAATACGGAAAAATTATAGCTCTCAATATGTGGTGATGCAAAAACTATTTTTACAATAAAAAGCGTCTTTTAGCATGCGACAGCCGCCAAACATAAAAACCGCCATAAATGGTAAATCAAACCCCCCGTTATCACCCCCTTAGTTAGGGAAAATTAATAAAATAAAAAAATGTATTTATTTCCATTTTTCCGCTAGGGTTAGGGCTAGGGTTATGGTTAGGGTTAGGGCTAGGGTTAGGGCTAGGGTTAGGGCTAGGGCTGAGATTAGGGTTAGGGGTGTGTTGGGGTTCGGGTTGGAGTTAGAATTGGAGGTTTCCACTGTTTGGGCACATCAGGGGCTCTCCAAATGCAACATGGCGTCTGATTTCAATTCCAGCCAATTCTGAGTTGAAAAAGTCAAATGGTGCTCCTTCCCTTCCAAGCTCTGACATGCGCCCAAACAGTGTTTTACCCCCACATGTAGGGTATCAGCCTACTCAGGACAAATTGCAAAACAATTTTTGGGGTCCAATTTCTCCTGTTACCCTTAGGAAAATAAAAAATTGGGGGCAAAAATATCATTTTTGTGGAAAAAAAAAAGATTTTTTTATTTTCGCATCCGAGCGTTATAAAATTCTGTGAAGCCCTTGGGGGTTCAAAGTGCTCACCTCACATCTAGATAAGTTCCTTAGGGGGTCTAGTTTTCAAAATGGGGTCATTTGTGGGGGGTTTCCACTGTTTAGGTACATTAGGGGCTCTCCAAAGGCAACATGACACCCGCAGACAATTCCATCAAAGTCTGCATTCCAAAACGTCACTACTTCCCTTCCGAGCCCCGACGTGTGCCCATACAGTAGTTTTCTCCCACATATGGGGTATCAGCATACTCAGGACAAATTGGACAACATCTTTTGGGGTCCAATTTCTCCTGGTACCCTTGGGAAAATAAAAAAATGGTGACTAAAAGATCATGTTTGTGGAAAAAATACGAATTTTTTATTTTCACGCCCGGGCGTTATAAACTTCTGTGAAGCACTGGGGGGTTCAAAGTTCTCACCACACATCTAGATAAGTTCCTTGGGGGGTCTAGTTTACAAAATGGTGTCATTTGTGGGGGGTTTCCACTGTTTAGGTACATCAGGGGTTTTCCAATCGCGACATGGTGTCCGATCTCAATTCCAGACAAAAACGTCAAATGGCGCTGCTTCCCTTCCGAGCTCTGCCATGCGCCCAAATAGTGGTTTACCCCCACATGTGGGGTATCAGCATACTCAGGACAAATTGCACAATAACTTTTAGTGTCCTGTTACCCTTGGAAAAATAAGAATTGAGGGTGAAACGATCATTTTTGTGGAAAAAATATGATTTTTTAATTGTACTGCTGTACGTTATAAACTTCTGTAAAGCCCTTGTGGGTTCAAAGTTCTCACCACGTAACTAGATAAGTTCCTTGGGGGGTCTAGTTTCCAAAATGGGGTCACTTGGGGGGGTTTCCACTGTTTAGGTACATCAGGGACTCTCCAAACGTGACATGGCGTCCGATCTGAGTTCCAGACAATTTTGCATTGAAAAAGTCAAACGGCGCTCCTTCCATTCTGAGCTCTGCCATGCGCCGAAACAGTCGTTCCCCCCCACATATCAGGTATCAGCGTACTCAGGACAAATTGCACAATAACTTCTGCAGTCCAATTTCTCCTGTTACCCTTGGTAAAATAAAAAAAATTGAACCTGAAGTACTTTTTTTGTGAAAAAAGTTAGATGTTCATTTTTTTTTAAATATTCAAAAAAATTCCTGTGACGCACCTAAAGGGTTAATAAACTTCTTGAATGTGGTTTTGAGCACCTTAAGGGGTGCAGTTTTTAGAATGGTGTCACTTTTGGGTATTTTCTATCATATAGACCCCTCAAAGTGGCTTCAAATGTGATGTGGTCCGTAAAAATAAAATGGTGTTGTAAAAATGAGAAATCGCTGGTCAACTTTTAACCCTTATAACTTCCTAACAAAAAAAAATTTTGGTTCCAAAATTGTGCTGATGTAAAGTAAACATGTGGGAAATGTTAGTTATCAAGTTTTTTGGGTGCCATATCTCTGTGATTTAAGGGCATAAAAATTCAAAGTTGGAAAATTGCGAAATTTTCAAAATTTTCGCCAAATTTCCGTTTTTCTCACAAATAAACGCAAGTTATTTGAATGAAATTTTACCACTAACATGAAGTACAATATGTCACGAGAAAACAATGTCAGAATCACCGGGATCCATGGAAGCGTTCCAGAGTTATGACCTCATAAAGGTACAGTGGTCAGAATTGCAAAAATTGGCCCGTCATGAACGTGCAAACCACCCTTGGGGGTGAAGGGGTTAAAGAGTATGATAAGGCAGGGGTTCTGGTGCAAAGATCTTCCCCCTGCAACACCCCTTTGTATCCCATTATGAAAAAAGGACCTAAGGGTTCCCCTGACACAAAATGGTTCATGACCTAAGGGCTATTAATAATGTTACAGAGAGTATAACCTCAATTGTCTATAAACAGAAAGATAGTGAGGAAACACTTAGCTAACCTAAATGAATTCAAGTCTCCAGGTCCAGATGAATTACACCCCAGAGTACTGAAGGAGATAGCAGAAGAAATTTTTGAACCCCCTCTCCATAATCTTTGAAAATTCTTGGAGAACAGGAGAAGTTCCAGAGGACTGGAGAAGAGCAAATGTTGTTCCTATCTTCAAAAAGGGGAAGAAGGCGGACCCAGGCAACTATGGGCCGGTGAGTCTGACTTCTATACCAGGAAAGATCTTTGAACAAATTATTAAACAACATGTATGTCAGTACCTGGATAAGAATTAAGTGATTAAACAGAGTCAGCATGGGTTTGTAACTAATAAGTCATGTCAGACTAACTTAATTTCCTTCTATGACGGAATCACTGATTGGGTGGATCAAGGAAATGCTGTAGATATAGTATATCTTGACTTCAGCAAAGCATTTGACAAAGTATCTCCCACAATCCTTATTGAAAAAATGACTAAGTATGGAATGGACAAGGCAACTGTTAGGTGGATTCATAACTGGCTTAGTGATCGGACCCAAAGAGTGGTCGTAAATGTCTGCACATCCAGTTGGAAGAATGTCTCAAGTGGGGTGCCACAGGGCTCTGTCCTGGGCCCTGTATTGTTCAACATCTTTATCAACGATTTAGATGAAGGAATTGAGGGTAAACTGATTAAATTTGCTGATGACACAAAGCTAGGAGGGATAGCTAATACTAGAGAAGAGAGAGAGAGGTTTCAAAAAGATATAAATAAACTGGAGAAGTGGGCAGCAACTAACAGAATAGTTTCTAACAGGGAAAAATGCAAAGTACTACATCTGGGCAATAAAAATGAAAAAAACATATACAGAATGGGAGGAATAGGGCTAAGCAACAGCACATGTGAAAAAGACTTGGGTATACTAATAGATCACAGACTGAATATGAGTCAGCAGTGTGATGCAGCAGCAAAAAAGGCAAATGCAATTCTAGGATGTATTAACAGAAGCATACAGTCTAGATCACGTGAAGTCATTATTTCCCTCTACTCCTCTTTGGTCAGACCTCATCTGGAATATTGTGTCCAGTTTTGGGCACCACATTTTAAAAAAGACATCAACAAACTGGAGCAAGTTCAGAAAAGAGCGACCAGAATGGTGACCGGTCTGCAAACCATGTCTTATGAGGAAAGGTTGCAGGATTTGGGAATGTTTAGTTTGCAAAAGAGAAGACTGAGAGGAGACTTAATAGCTGTCTACAAATATCTAAAGGGATGTCACATTGTAGAAGGATCAACTTTATTCTCATTTGCACAAGGAAAGACTAGAAGCAATGGGATGAAACTGAATGGGAAGAGACACAGATTAGATATTAGAAAAAACTTTTTGACAGTTAGAGTGATATATGAGTGGAACAAGCTGCCACGAGAAGTGGTGAGTTCTCCTTCAATGGAAGTCTTCAAACAGAGGCTGGACAGACATCTGACTGGGATGATTTAGCGAATCCTGCTTTGAGCAGGGGGTTGGACCAGATGGCCCAGGAGGTCCCTTCCAACTCTACGATTCTATGATTCTTTGATTCTATGATCCACACACATCTGTCACAGATCCCAGTGATGTCAAAATGTTTCACAGTCCTTGATTTAGCGGGTGCATTTTTCTCTGTACCCCTGCACGCTGGCTGACAGTATCTTTTTCCTTTACTCATGAAGGTAAGCAATATTGTTGGACAGTCCTCCCACAAAGGGGGAAAGAAATCCCCTACCATCTAATCAGCAGTGATGGCAAGGATCCTTGAGTAGTGGCAATCACCTCATCCGCAGATTGTACTATTACAGTACGTGGATGACCTCTTGCTCTTCTGCCCGGACCAGAGGTCCTGCAGGGAAGCTACAGGTTTCTTGGTATGTTTTTTTTTTTTAGCAGAAAAGGGTTGCAAGGTCTCACGTGACAAATTACAGCATTGCAAACAAAAGGTGACATTTTTGGGACATTGTATTGCCGAAGGGACGAGACACCTGATTGATGACAGGAAACAGGCAATTTCAAATCTCCCTTTACCCAGGTCACATCAGCATCTACGCAACTTCCTAGGTTTGGTGACCTACTACAGGCCTTGGATAAGGTCTGCTTCACAAATGATGCAACCACTTTATGACTGCTTGTCATCAGACCCCTAATGATCTCACTCAAGAAGCAATTGATTCCTTCCACTCCCTCAAACTGCTCATTGTGTCAGCCCCGGCCTTAGGCATGCCAAACTGTGACCAGCCATTTTTCTTATTTTGCACAGAGCAGGGAGGACATGCTCCGCAGTACTGACACAACAACATGGAGGGAAACATAGACCAATAGCTTACTACTCAGCACAATTAGACCCGGTAATCAGAGGGTCACCTACGTGTGTAGATTCGGTAGGAGCAGCTGCACTACTACTAGGAAAGGAATGTGACATCACACTGACGTTTCCTTTGACAATTTATTCCCCACAAGACATCCATTCCATACTCGTACAAGTTCAACCCAAAATATCTGTCTATGGCCAGACAGCTCCGACTTGAATGTGCTCTACTAATTCCTGAGTATGTCACCATCAAAAGGTGTAACGTTCTGAATCCAGCCACTCCTGCCTGTGGATTCAGAAAAGGGGGAATTGGTGACCGTATTAGCGAGTGAGGAAGAATACTTTGACATGACGCATGAACATGACTGCATAGAACTGATGAGTCAGGAGACAGTGGATTTTGCATACGTTCATGAAAAACCTGTTCCTAATGCAGATTTTGAGTTTTCTTTTTTGTAGATGTCTCCAGATACCACCAGGATGGACGATTCTACACTGGATATGCAGTAGTATCCTCGCATGAGGTAATCCGAGCTGAACCACTCCCTCCTCACATGTCGGCACAGGAGGCAGAGTTGAAGCCACTCACTGAGGCGTGTAGAGCCGCTGCAGGTAAAGTCGCTAATCAGCCGGTAAGCCCATTAAGAATGCAGAGCTGGTGAAACAATTGATGGAGGCATTGATGTTACCAGTCCAGGTTGGCATTGTCAAGGTAAAAGCACACACAAAAGGTGGCTCCGTGGAGGTAGAGGGCAACAGAAGGGCGGACGAGGCTGCTAAAGTAGCAGCAAGGCGGCCTAGGGAGCAGTGGACTGTGGCGGGGAGTCAGCGTATTCCAGCCACACTGAAATCCCTCCAGCAAAATGCTGCCCAAACAGAGAAGGTACACCGGGGGAGACTGGGAGCTGAGCTGAACTCAAATGGAGTATGGGAGAATAAGGATAAATTGTGCCCACCGAAGTCCCTGTTCCCAATCATGGCGCAAGCAACACATGGCCCCACTCACGCCTCAAAAAGTCACATGTGTGCCATGGTAGATGCCTTCTGGATCGCTCCTGGTTTCAGTTCAGTTCAAGAAAGCGACACCTAGGCCTCTCTACCCATTTCAGAGGCTGCAGATTGACTACATACAGCTACCAAGGTAGGAGTGTATGCAAATATCCTAGTATGTGTAGATCTCTAATCTGGTTGGCCGGAAGCCTATTCGGTAAAATGTGCAAATGCTAAAACAGCTGCAGACAAACTGATGAAAGAACTGATCTGCTGGTATAGTGTCCCAGAAACCATAGAAAGCGATAGGGGTACACACTTCATGAGAGAAATAATGAGGGAAGTCATGCAGGCCCTGGGTGCACAGCAAGCATTTTATACACCATATAGGCCAATAAGTAATGGGAAAGTGGAAAGACTAAATGGGACACTTAAACTGAAAATTCAAAAGGCCATGGCAGATACGCTGGATGGAGTGCTTGCCTCTTGCACTCTTTTCAGCCAGACACACTCCAAATAGAAACACAGGCTTGTTTCTTTTTGAAGTCCTGTTTGGTAGTGCACCAAAGACTGGTCGGTACTTCCCACAGGTGCTACAAATGCAACACAGTTCTAGAACAGCCTATGTCCAGGCCTTGCAGAAAAGACTTAGTGTGGTGCATAAACATGTGTTATCATCCATTCCAGATCCTAATGCCAGTGCAGATGTGCATCAGCTGAATCCAGGTGATTGGGTGGTTATGCGCAGACACATGAGAAGGAGCCTGGACTCACGATTTGACAGCCCCTTCCAAGTCCAGCTGACCACATTCACCTCAGTAAAAACTTGAGGGAAAGCCCGCCTGGATCCATGCCAGTCACTGCAAGAAGGTCCTTTCAACAGCAGAATGACTGTTCTCCTAATCACCTTGCTGACAGTGACAGGGTTACTGCACTCTACAGAGACACAGGATAAACTCTTAGATGCTGACTGGGACAACAAACTTATTCTGCATCATGCTCTTCTCATAAAGGACATGGAAGGACAGAAACCGAAAGACTGTTGGATCTGTACACACAGCACAGTATCTGCAAGGACTATGCCATACTTAGCCTTACCTCTGGAGCCATGGGAGGTATTAACCCCACACTGCATACACAATGAGACTTGGACTCAATATAGGTTTTGGGGAAAAGATGTGGCCCGTGATATATCTGCCTCATTGGCTATAATCGGATGGGCCGCTAATTCCTGGTTTCAGTTTAATATAACGCGGCCTAAGGTACAAATGTGAAGGAGGAATGTGTCAAATAATTGGTCCCACCTGTTGTAATTATATCGACCCTGCTGGCAATCTCCAGATCAGGGCCAGTATAGACAAAAGAGGTGAACTTAGAGACCAATGGTTAAAACAACACAGTGCAAACAGAGACCCTGTTGAAGTAACACATTCTTTTTTTTTTAAATCCAGCAAATTGGTTTAATGGCATAGCAGGATGGATTTCTGGCATTGCACAGACTTGTATGCAAATGTTGTTGTTTTGCATATTGTTTTATGTAGCCGTAAAAGCGCTAATATATGTATTACTTAAGCTACCGAATAATGTAGGCATGAAAAAAGAATCTAAGGCTGAACCTTCTGTAGTGTATCATAGACCCCAGATAGCCATTGCTGATGGGGAAAGTGAGTGTCCACACTGAGGGTGGATGGGGGAAGCAGGTAGGAAGCCCGCTTATGGGTACTAGACCCATGAGACAGTAGCTCCTTTGTGGACATCAGCTGACCCTGGGGCAAAGGTTATACCATTTACAAAAGGGGGAAATTGATAGAGAAGGGTTAATTATTTGCCTTTAAATGCCTAACTGCCTTTAAATTCTTAATTTGCCTTTTGCCTTTCATTTATTCTTATGACACTGCAGCTTTGGCTGTCTCCTCTTCAAGGGAAATACGCTTCTTATCATATATGTTCTCAATAGTCAGCCACAATGTGTTCTGGGTACATTTTAAACAAACTATGACCCTGAAGTGATGGTGGGGGCCACATGAGCTCCATAGAATTACATATTGTTGTAAATGGTATAAAAGATTGCCTTGTGTTTCATTGCGTCAGATAAAGTGATAAAGTGACTGCCCATGTACAGTCTCTTTTGTCTCCAAGCGCTTGTAAATTAAGGGGGTAAAACTCCTAATTCAGCCTCACTGGTGATCTGGCAGACCTGACGTGGGTCAGAACGAAAACAGCTACGACAAGGCCCATTGTCACCCTGATGGCCTTGAGGAGAGCATCCGTGTCTTCTACTGGGAAACACCGTTTGCAACCTGTGTCACTGTCTGAGGAGTAGGAGGAGGATGGGTGTTCGGCCTGGGAAATGGCCGAGGAAGGTTTCTGAGGTAGAACTAGGGGGATTCTTCCTACTCTTTTTCCCTTTTTTAACAATGCTTTAAGTGAGCCTTCCATCTCCGACCTAATGACCGATCTAAGGTTGGTTGCGAAACTAGGTGTTTCTTCTGCCATGGTTTGCTAGATGCAGCTGGCGCAAAGGTCCTTTTGGTTTAGGTTTTCCCTAAGGAATTTAAACATACAAAGGAACGCCCCTATTAACAACTTGCTAACATTCACGAAGATCACTCATTACTAGAGTTGAGCGACTTTGCCTTTTTTTGGGTCGAGTTGGGTTTCATGAAACCCAACTTTCTAAAAAGTCGGTTAGAACGAAATCGGCCGATTATCGTGAAAAGTCGAAGGCCGACTGAAACACGAAACCCAATGCAAGTCAATGGGGAAGCAAAGTTGGCAGGGAGTGGAGGACATTAAACACACCTACAGTGCCCATTTGAATGGCAAAAACATCAATTTTTATTACTGAAGATTGTCAACCTTTATTTACTTCATAATAATAGTTACACACTGAAAACTGGGGGTTATTTGGCTAAAGTTGTGTAGGGGTAGGGCTGGCTCCAGGTTTTCATGTGCCCTGGGCCAAAGAGCGCCCCTTTAACACATACCACAACTCATGATGCTCCGATACGGTAGAGAAATAGCGGTATAGTACAATGAAAAATACTTCACTTTTTACATCTCATGACTGATATCGATTTTAAATTCTCCAATAGCAACAAAAACGGACAGTATATTACTCCATACAGTATTATGGGCACCGCATAGTGCACTATACAGAGTAATGAGGCCCATATATTTCTCCATACAGAATCATTGGTCCCATATAATGTTTGAAGCAGTATATGATGAGCTCCACATAATGCTACAGTATATGTTGGTCCCCATGGATGAAGCTCCACTGTCTTATGGGCCCAAATAATGCTCCATATATAATGGGTCCCATTTCTAATGCTCCAGTGTATAATGGGCCCTGTAAATGCTGCTCCAGTGTCTGATGTCCACTGTTGTAATGCTCCAGTGTATGGTGGGCCCCATATATCATTCTCCAGAGTATAGTGCTCCCCAAAAATTGCTGTCCCAACATTGAAAACAATAGTCTCCTCGCTAGGGAATCCCTGTACTAGTCTGGACTCCTCGTCGTCCCCATCTTCCATCTCACTGCACTTGGCTGTTTAGGCAGAGGGCGTACAGATGTGATGTCATTGCGCTCCCTGATCAGAATATCACTGCCAGGACACACGGAAGACGTCATGGCGGTGAAGCAGGGAGAGGTAAGTATTTCAACGTTGCAAGTGCTGTGATCCGGAGCAAGCAGGCGGGGCCCTGTTGTGAGTTCATTTTCCCCTTCACCGTCGATGTCTGATGAACTCCCTCTTCTGGTGAAGGAAGGTAGTGAGGCTGATTACCAAACACCTGATCTGGTAGATGATGACTGGGTAACAGGAAATTCTGACTGGATATAAGGCAGCCAACGCCCTTCTGAGTCGCTGGTGATTTCTCTGCTGGATTCTTGGAGACCAGTCTGATTCCTGCTTCCCAAAGATAAGTTTTTGCTCTGCTATTGAACTTATTAGTTTTGCTTTTTTTACCTTGTTTTTTGGAGTTCAGCCATCCCCGGTCGGGGGTGTGCTGAGTTCCATTTTTGTCTCTGATCAGTTTGTCTCTTTGCTCTGTCTTCAGAATTTATCTGAGTGCTGATATAGTCATTTTGAAGTCCTAGCGACTTCAGGGCCTGTTTTTCCTATCAGACGGTTGGGACATTTTTTGTCCTTTTTAGTTAGCTTGGGCCCCATCGTTTGCTCAACCTATCTTTCTATCTGTGTTAGTGTTTTCATCTTGCTTCAACGTCATTATATGTTGGGGGCTGCCTATTGCTTTGGGGTCTGCTCTGGGGCAGTTTAGATTTCCCCTTTCTTTCTTTAGGCCTATTTAGTTCTCCGGCTGTGATCGAGGGGTCTAGGGCATCGTAGGAACCCCCCACGGCTACTGTTAGTTGTTGTGGATAGGATCAGGGGTCTGCAATCCGATAGCTACCAACCTCTCCGGTTTTCTGGACTTAGCTTGTATTTTTGTTTTTTCCTCCTTCTGTGACTCATTCATAACAGAATCGCCAGTCATACCGCAGATCCTAGGGTACTCAATAGCAGGAGACAATTGTAAAAAAAAAAAAAGAGTTTGTCAGAATTTCTTTTTTTTTGTGTATATTTTTTCCTCTATGTCTCTGAGGCCGTAGGGGGAATTTTTTTTTTTCTTGCTCAATGGAGATGAAGCAATTGTCTGATCGTGTGGAGCAGCTCACTGCTGAAGTGCGGGGAATTTCCGCCTATCTTGCTCATTCACATGCTGCTGAACCAAAGATCCCTACTCCTGATGTGTTTTTTGGGGATCGGTCTAAATTTTTGAATTTTAAGAATAATTGTAAATTATTTTTTGCCTTGAAGCCTAACTCGTCGGGGAGCTCCGCGCAGCAGGTTAGAATTGTCATCTCTTTGCTGCACGGCGATCCCCAGGATTGGGCGTTTTCTTTGAAACCTGATGATCCTATTCTTACTAATGTGAACACATTTTTTCAAGCCTTGGGGTTGTTGTATGATGAACCTAATGCTATTGATCAGGCTGAAAAGGCCCTGTTGGCATTGAGCCAGGGTCGGGATTCTGCAGAGTTGTACTGTCAAAAATTCCAAAAGTGGGTGGTCCTTACTACCTGGAATAATGGTGCCTTGGCAGCTCTCTTTCGGAAGGGTTTGTCAGAAACCGTAAAAGATACTATGGTGGGATTTCCTGTTCCCTCTGGTCTTTACGATTCTATGTCATTAGCCATTCAGGTTGATCGGCGTTTGCGTGAACGCAAGACCGCACGAGAGGTGTTGCCACCTGTTGAACAAATGTCTGAACCTATGCAATGTGATAGAGTTTTGTCTAGGGTGCAACGTCAGGAGTTCAGAAGGCGTAATAAGCTGTGTTTCTTCTGTGGTGATGCCTCGCATATTATTTCTGTCTGCCCTAAACGAGAGAAATGTTTTGCACACAGATTTGCTGTGGGTGGTGTTCAACCTAAGTTTCTTCTGGCAATTACTCTGATCTACTCCCTGTCCACATTTTCCGCTAAGGCTTTTATGGATTCGGGAGCAGCTCTGAACCTGATGGACTTGGATTTTGCTAAACGTTGTGGATTTCCTATGACACCTCTGTGGACGCCTATCCCTTTGAGGGGTATTGATGCTACTCCTTTGGCGAAGAATAAACCTCAGTTTTGGACCCAGTTGGTAATACGGGTCGCCCCTAGACCATCAAGAGAATTGCAGATTTTTGGTGTTGCATAATTTGCATGATACCATTGTTCTGGGGTTTCCCTGGTTGCAAATTCATAATCCAGTTATGGATTGGAAATCTGTGTCTGTGGTGAGTTGGGGTTGTCGGTGTGCCCTTAGTGATGCTCCTGTTTTCTCCACCTCTCCCCAGTCGCATGATGTTCCTGACTATTTGGCTGATTTTTATGATGTATTTAGTGAGAATGAGTCTGCATCTTTGCCTCCTCATAGGAGTTATGACTGTGCAATTGAGCTGAGCCCTGGGTGTAAATTTCCCAAGGGTCGACTTTTCAATTTATCTGTACCCGAGCACGAGGCTATGCGATCCCATATTAAGGAGTCGTTGGAGAAGGGTCATATTAGACCATCCTCTTCACCCTTAGGTGCTGGGTTTTTTTTCGTGGCTAAGAAAGATGGGTCATTAAGGCCTTGTATTGACTATCGTGCCCTCAACAAAATTACTATTAAATATCAGTATCCGTTACCCCTGATTTCGGATCTATTCTCCAGAGTTAAAGGTGCTTGCTGGTTTACCAAGCTTGACCTCAGGGGGCGTATAATCTTATCCGCATTAAGCATGGGGATGAATGGAAGATGGCGTTTAATACTCCAGAGGGACATTTTGAGTACCTGGTGATGCCTTTTGGGCTCACTAATGCCCCTTCTGTCTTCCAGTGCTTCATGAACGACATTTTCCGAGACTTTGTGGATAAATTTTTGATTATCTATCTGGATGATATTTTGATCTTCTCCAAGGATTGGGATTCTCATGTGGAACATGTTCGGACGGTGTTCCGGATCTTGAGGGAGAATTTCCTGTATGTCAAAGGATCGAAATGCCTTTTTGGGGTCCAGAGGATTTCATTTTTGGGATTTATTTTGTCTCCGTCAACTATTGAAATGGATCCGGCCAAGGTACAGGCCATTTATGATTGGGTTCAGCCCACTTCTTTTAAGGCCCTTCAGAAGTTTTTGGGTTTTGCTAATTTTTATCGGAAATTTATAGCAAAATTTTCTAGTATTGCCAAGCCATTGACTGATCTGACTAAGAAGGGTGCTGATGTGTTGAATTGGTCTCCGGAGGCTGTTTCTTCCTTTCAGGAGCTGAAGCGAAGATTCACTTCTGCCCCGGTTTTGCGGCAACCTGATGTCTCACTCCCGTTCCAGGTAGAGGTGGATGCTTCTGAGATTGGTGCAGGAGCTGTTTTGTCCCAAAAGGATCCTGTAACATCTAAAATGAATCCCTGTGCTTTCTTTTCCCGAAAGTTCTCCCCATCTGAACGTAACTATGATGTGGGGAATCGGGAACTGTTGGCCATGAAATGGGCATTTGAGGAGTGGAGACATTGGTTTGAGGGAGCTAAACATCAAGTCGTGGTCCTCACTGACCACAAGAATTTGATTTACCTGGAGTCGGCCAAACGCTTGAACCCTAGACAGGCTAGATGGGCCTTGTTTTTTTACACGTTTTGATTTTGTGGTCTCTTTTCTTCCTGGCACTAAGAATGTCAAGGCTGATGCTCTTTCTAGGAGCTTCTTTGCTGATTCTCCTGTGGTGACCCAGCCTACCATCTTAGGCGAAGGGGTAGTTCTTTCTGCCATCTCGCCCGATTTGAGACGTGCTCTGGAAGAGTTCCAGGAGGACAAACCTGAGCGTTGTCCCAGTGGAAAGTTGTATGTTCCTGACCAGTGGAAGAAGAGAGTGATGTCTGAAGTTCATTGCTCTGCATTGGCTGGTCATCCAGGTATTTTTGGTACTAGAGATCTGGTGAGTCGGTCTTTTTGGTGGCCCGCCTTGTCTCGTGATGTCAGGAATTTTGTGCAGTCCTGTGGGACTTGCTCCCAGTCTAAACCTTGTTCTCGCTCTAGTGGGTTGTTGATGCCTTTGCCGGTCCCCAGGAGGCCATGGACCCATATTTCAATGGATTTCATCTCTGATATGCCTGTCTCTCAGAGAATGACTGTTATTTGGGTGGTTTGTGACAGGTTCTCTAAGGCTACTTTCACACATCCGGTGTGTGGGGTCCGGCGGCGTGCGGCGAAAAGCCGGGCCGCCGGATCCGGCCTGCAGCCGTGACACCGGATGTGTGTGCGGCGTCTGATACGGCTCGGACGTGATTTAAAGGAGCCGCAGCAGGAGGTGGACAGAGACAGCCGCTGAGAGAGACAGCTGCTGAAAGGGAGGTGAGGGGAGGGTAGGAGAGGAGAGGGGAGGGGAGAGGAGAGGGGGTTGGAGAGAGAGAGAGACATGTGGGGTTAACACTCAGTGTCCGGGCGAGAGAATCTCTCTCTCTTGCCAGGCACTTGTGGGGTTAACCCCACAGAGAGATCTCTCTCTCTCACCCAGACACTGTGAGTGTTAACCCCACAAGTGCCCGGCGAGAGAGATCTCTCACAAGTGTCTGGGTGACAGAGAGAGATCTCTCTCTCTCTCACCGGGCACTTGTGGGGTTAACATTTACAGAGTCCGGGCATGCGCTGTGGAAAAAGCCGGTCCGGCGCAGAGAACGTTTTTTCCAGACGCCGGACCGGCTGTTTTTGCCGGATCTGGCAAAAACCGGATACGCCGCATAGGCATCAGGCGCGATGCGGCGATAATGAAACTCTATGGGGAAAAAACCGGATCCGGTGGCAACAGGCGCCGGATCCGGTTTTTACACTTTTCGCCGCATCGCGCCTGATGCACAAAAAACTGATGTGTGAAAGTAGCTTAGATGGTTCATCTTGTACCACTCCCTAAGTTGCCATCTTCTTCTGAGTTAGTGCCCCTGTTTTTGCAACAGGTGGTTCGCTTGCACGGGATTCCTGAGAACATTGTATCTGACAGAGGAGTTCAGTTTGTGTCTAGATTTTGGAGGACGTTCTGTTCCAAGCTGGGAATTCAGTTGTCCTTCTCCTCTGCGTTTCACCCTCAGACCAATGGGCAGACGGAGAGAACAAACCAGACCTTGGAGTCGTATTTGAGATGTTTTATATCCGCTGATCAGGATGATTGGGTTTCATTTTTGCCCTTGGCCGAATTTGCTTTAAATAATAGAGCTAGTTCTGCCACTTTGATGTCACCTTTTTTTTGTAACTTTGGGTTTCATCCTCGATTCTCTTCAGGGCAGGTGGAGCCTTCTGCCTGCCCAGGTGTTGACACTGTGGTGGAGAGAATGCACCAGATCTGGGACCAAGTGGTGGATAAGTTATCTCTCCCCCAGGAAAAGGCCCAGCGGTTTTCCAACCGACATAGGACCGTTGGTCCCCAGTTTAAGGTGGGTGATATGGTTTGGTTATCATCAAAAAATATCGCTATGAAGGTAGCTTCTCCTAAGTTTAAGCCTAGATTTATTGGGCCTTACAAGATTTTGGAGATCATTAATCCGGTCTCTTTTCGGTTGGCTCTTCCTGTCACATTTAAAATCCATAATGTGTTTCATAAGTCCTTGTTGAAGAGGTTTGTTGAACCAGTAGTTCCTGGGGTGGCACCTCCGGACCCTGTATTGGTTGAAGGTAACATGGAATATGAGGTAGAGAAGATACTGGATTCCCGTCAGGCTAGACGGAGACTCCAGTATTTGGTTAAGTGGAAGGGTTATGGTCAGGAGGATAATTCCTGGGTCTCTGCCTCTGATATTCATGCCAAAAGATTGGTGCGTGCCTTTCATCGGGCTCACCCTGATCGCCCTGGTGGCGTGGATGAGGGTTCGGTGACCCCTCCTCAAGGGGGAGGTACTGTTATGAGTTCATTTTCCTCTTCACCATTGAGGTCTGATGAACTCCCTCTTCTGGTGAAGGAAGGTAGTGAGGCTGATTACCAAGCACCTGAGCTGGGAGAGGATGACTGGGCGACGGGGATCTCTGACTGGATATAAGGCAGCCGACGCCCTTCTGCCTCGCTGGTGATTTCTCTGTGGAATTCTTGGAGACCAGTCTGATTCCTGCTCCTCAAAAGCTAAGTTTTCTGCCTTGCTTTTTGCATTTGTGTTTTGGTTTTATTTTGCCTTGCTTTTCTGGATTCTGTCATTCCCTGCTGGGGTGAGATGAATTCCTTTGTGTCTTTTTGCTCTGTCTTCAGAAAATACCTGAGTACTGACATAGTCTTTTTGAAGCCTAGCGTCTTCAGGGCCTTTTTCCCTGTCAGTCTGTTGGCTCTTATTTTGATAGGGTTTTTCACGGATTGCAGACAGCAGCTTTCCTATCCTGTCCTTTCTAGTTAGCTTGGGCCTCATCATTTGCTCAGTCTATCTTTCTATCTGTGTTAGTGTTTTTTTTCTTCTTGCTTCACCGTCATTATATGTTGGGGGCTGCCTATTGCTTTGGGGTCTGCTCTGGGGCAGTTTAGATTTCCCTTTCTGTCTTTAGGCTAGGCAGTTCTCTGGCTGTGATCGAGGGGTCTAGGGCATCGTAGGAACCCCCCCACGGCTACTGCTAGTTGTTGTTAATAGGTTCAGGGGTCTGCAATCTGATAGCTGCCAACTTCTCTGGTTTTCTGGACTTAGCTAGCATTTCTGTTTTTGCCTCCTACGGTGACTCATTCATAACAGGCAAATGTTATGAACGACTGACTCACCAAATCTCTGGTACCAAAAATACCCGGATGACCAGTCAATGCGGAGCAATGGACTTCAGACATCACTCTCTTTCTCCAGTGGTCAGGAACATACAATCTTCCCATAGGGCAACGCTCAGGTTTATCCTCCTGAAATTCCTCCAGGGCGCGTCTCAAATCGGGCGAAATGGCAGAAAGAACTACCCCCTCACCTAGGATAGTAGTAGGCTTGGTCACATTAAGAGAATCAGCAAAGAAACTCCTAGAAAGGGCGTCTGCCTTAACATTCTTAGTGCCCGGAAGAAAAGAGACCACAAAATTAAAATGCGTGAAAAACAAGGCCCATCTAGCCTGTCTAGGATTCAAGCGTTTGGCCGACTCCAGATAAATCAGTTTCTTGTGATCGGTGAGGACCACAACTTGATGTCTAGCTCCCTCCAACCAATGTCTCCACTCCTCAAATGCCCATTTCATGGCCAACAATTCCCGATTCCCCACATCATAGTTGCGTTCAGATGGGGAAAACTTTCGAGAAAAGAAGGCACAGGGATTCATCTTAGAAGTCACAGGGTCATTTTGGGACAACACAGCTCCTACACCAATCTCAGAAGCGTCCACCTCCACTTGAAATGGAAGTGAGACATCAGGTTGCCGTAAAACTGGAGCTGAAGTAAATCTCTGCTTAAGCTCCTGAAATGCTGAGACAGCCTCAGGAGACCAATTCAGCACATCAGCTCCCTTCTTGGTCAGATCAGTCAGTGGTTTGACAATACTTGAAAAATTACCTATAAATTTACGATAGAAATTAGAAAAACCCAAAAACTTCTGGAGAGCCTTCAAAGAAGTATGCTGAACCCAATCATAAATGGCCTGTACCTTGGCCGGGTCCATTTCTATAGTCGATGGAGACAAGATAAATCCCAAAAATGAAATCCTCTCTACACCAAAGAGGCACTTTGATCCCTTAACAAACAGGGAATTCTTCCTCAATATCCGGAACACAGTCCGGACATGTTCCACATGGGAATCCCAATCACTAGAAAAGATCAAAATATCACCCAGATAGATGATCAAAAACTTATCCACAAAGTCTAGGAAAATATCATTCATAAAGGATTGGAAGACAGAAGGGGCATTAGAAAGCCCAAAAGGCATCACCAGGTACTCAAAATGTCCCTCCGGAGTATTAAACGCCGTCTTCCATTCATCCCCGTGCTTGATGTGAATAAAATTATACGCCCCCCTGAGGTCAAGCTTAGTAAACCAGCAGGCACTCTTAACTCTGGAGAATAAATCAGACATCAGAGGTAACGGGTACTGATATTTAACCGTCATCTTGTTAAGGGAACGATAATCAATACACGGTCTTAATGAACCATCTTTCTTGGCCACAAAAAAAAACAGTGCCTAACGGTGACGAGGATGGTCTAATATGACCCTTTTCCAGCGATTCCTTAATATAGGATCGCATAGCATCATGTTCGGGTACAGATAAGTTGAAAAGCAGACCATTAGGAAATTTACACCCAGGCATCAACTCAATTGCACATAACTCCTATGAGGAGGCAAAGACGCAGACTTACTCTCACTAAAAACATCAGAGAAATCAGCCAGATAATCAGGAATATCATGAGACTGAGGACAGGTGGAGAAAACAGGAGTGTCCCTAAGAACACACTGACAATCCCAACTCACCACAGACACAGATTTCCAATCCAAAACAGGGTTATGAGTTTGCAACCAGGGGAACCCCAGAACAATAGTATCATGCAAATTTTGCAGCACCAAAAATGTACAATTTTCTTGGTGGTCTGGGGCAACTCGCATTATCACCTGGGTCCAAAACTGAGGTTTATTCTCCGCCAAAGGAGTGGCATCAATACCCCTCAAAGGAATGGGCGTCTGCAGAGGCGTCAGGGACAAACCACAACGTTTAGCAAAGTCCAAATCCATCAGATTTGCTCCTGAATGCACAAAAGCCTTCGTGGAAAATGTGGACGAGGAGCAGATCAAAGTAATTGCCAAAAGGAACTTAGGTTGTATACTGCCCACAGCAAATGTGTGTGCAAAACATTGCTCTCATCTAGGGCAGACAGAAATACTATGAGAGGCGTCTCCACAGAAAAAACACTGCTTATTACGCCTTCTAAACTCCTGACGTTGCGCCCTAGAAAAAACTCCATCACATTGCCTAGGTTCAGACATTTGTTCAAAAGGTGGCAGCGCCTCCCGTGTAGTTTTACGTTCACGTAAACGCCGATCAACTTGAATGGCTAATGACATAGAGCCATCCAGACCAGAGGGAACAGGAAATCCCACCATAACATCTTTTACGGTCTCTGACAAACCTTTCCGAAAGAGAACTGCCAATGCACTATCATTCCATGTAGTAAGGACCGCCCACTTTTGGAATTTTTGACAGTACAACTCTGCAGGATCCTGACCCTGGTTTAATGCCAACAGGGTTCTCTCAGCTTGATCAACGGCATTAGGTTCATCATACAACAACCCCTAGGCCTGAAAAAATGCATCCACATTAGTCAGAATAGGATTTTCAGGTGTCAGAGAAAAAGCCCAATCTTGGGGATCACCGCGCAGCAAGGAGATGACAATTTTAACCTGCTGCACAGAGCTCCCCAATGAGTTAGGCTTCAAAGCAAGAAATAATTTACAATTATTCTTAAAATTCAGAAATTTAGACCGATCCCCAGAAAACACATCAGGAGTAGGAATCTTGGGTTCAGCAGCATGTGACTGAATAAGGTAGGTGGAAATTCCCTGTACTTCAGCAGCAAGTTGCTCCACACGATCAGACAGTTGCTTAATCTCCATTAGGAAAAAAAATCCTCCTACGGCACCAGAAAAAAAGAGGAAAAAATACATTAAAAAAAAAAAAAATTCTGACACTTTTTTTTTTCTTTCTCTAACAATTCTTTCCTGCTTTTGAGTACCCTAGAATCTACGGTATGGCTGGTGATTCTGTTATGAATGGGAAACCGAGGAGGAAAAACAAGACAACAAGCTAAGTCTCAGAAAACCAGAGAAGTTGGTAACTATGCAGATTGCAGATCCCTGATCTTAACCGCACAACTAGAAGCAGTCGTGGAGCATTCCTACGTTGGTCCTAGACACCTCATCACAACCGGAGAACTACATAAGCCTAAAGCAGGAAAAGAGGAAAACTAACTGCCCCAGAGCAGACCCCAAAGGAAAGACAGCCCCCCACATGTATTGACGGTGAAACAAGATGAAAATACAAACAAAGGCAGGAAAATAGGCTGAGCAAATGATGGGGCATGGCTAACTAAAAAGGACAGAAAAGGAAAGACACTGTCTGCAATCTGCCAAAAGCAACCTACAAAAATATTGTCCAACACTTCTGATAGCAAAATTAACCCTGAAGTCACTAGACTTCTAAACTTATATCAGCACTCTGAAATATTCTGAGACAGAGCAAAAAAGAGGCCAATCTAATAAGGGGCAAAAAGCAGATTGGCAAATACTGATTAATAGGAGTGGAATTTCAGCATAGCCCCAGCAGGGGCAGGCTGATTACACAACAAACTGAATTAACCAACAAGGGCAAGTGTGAACATTAGCAAAAAACAAACTTAACTTGAGAAGACTGGAAGAGAGCTGAAGTCCAGGACCTGAGAAGCAGACTGAATCACCAGCACCCGGATAGGGCGTCGGCTGTCTTATATCCAGTCTGATACTCCAGAGATCCAATCGTTATCTTCCTCATCAGGTGGCAGATCACTACCACTTATACCAACCACACTACCTCTTGTCACCACCAGAGGGAGAACGGAAGGGGAACTCTCAACTGGTGGAGCAGAAAATGAGTTCATGATACCCCGCCCTCATTATGATGTCATAATGCCCCTATCTACATAATGGGGAAAAAGTGTGTGCATATCAAGCCCAGCCCCTCATTATGATATCATACTGGTTTCCATGGCGACGCTGATTCATCATAGGTTGCAAGCCCCGCCGCTCATTATGATGTCATAATGGTTGACTATGGGATGGAGGATGTGTATAACAGGTATATGGGCACGGGACTATGGGATGGCGGATATGTATGATGGGTATATGGGCACTCTACTATGGGATGTAGGAAGTGTGATGGGTATATGGGCACTCTACTATGGGATGGAGGATATATATGATGGGTATATATGGGCACGGGACTATGGGATGGAGGATGTGTATGATGGGTATATAGGCACTCTACTATGGGATGGAGGATATGTATGATGGGTATATATGGGCATGGGACTATGGGATGGAGGATGTGTATGATGGGTATATGGGCACGGGCCTATGGGATGGAGGATGTGTGATGGGTATATGGGCACTCGACTATGGGATGTAGGATATGTATGATGGGTATATGGGCACGGGCCTATGGGATGGTGGATATGTATGATGAGTATATGGACACGGGACTATGGGATGGAGGATATGTATTATGGGTATATGGGCACGGGACTGTGGGATGGAGGATAATTATAATTTGCTGTAACTAACCACAGTTAGTTACTATGCCCGGGCAGCGCCAGGCTCTTCAGCTAGTTGTCTATAAAAGAGAATAAATATTATTGGGACTACAAATAATAGGGGCCTATATAAATAATAGATGTTTCAAATTGTCAATAAAAGAGAATAAATATTATTGGTGCTATAAATGAAAGGTACAATGAAACAATTCTGATTAACATATCAATTGGCTTATAAAAGAGATATCGCACTATGTTTCACTTTGATTACTGGGAATCATGTCAGTAACCAATTTAATACACTTTGATACACAACGATATCCATATGATATCTACTTGGGACTATAAAAAATAATTTAATACACTTTGATATCACTTTGTTTACAATTTGTGGGAATCGTGTCAGTAATCAATTTAATACACTTTGATTCACTACGATATCCAAATGATATCTATTTAATTAACTTTGATATCACTTTGATAGGGGGCGGGGCACCTTTCAGATTTCTTTTTGACGAGACTTCCCTCCACCTTACTACTCACGTGACTTATGAATGTAATTGCTGGCACCAGAAATTTTTAGGGGCTTCATCACAAATGGGGTGAATACATATGCACATGCTAATTTCAAGGTATTTGATCCCATAAATTTAATTTATGCCTATATTTTTCTCCCTTCACTTCGCCGACTTAGTGCTGATGCACCACACACAAATTGGATTACAAAAATATTTAAACACAGGTTGTAATGTAACCAAATAGGTAAGAAGCAAAGGGGGCAAATACTTTTCCAAGCCACTGTAAGGATGGTATGGTAAGAACCAACTGCGACCTAACATGGAATAGACCCATGCAATACAGGTACAGAATTATAAGAATAGAATACAATCTAATATAGAATAGACCTAAACAATACAACTACAGTGTAATAAGAACCAAGTAAAATTTAACATGAATTAGACCTAGACGTTACAGGTGCCTAAGCAATGGAGGTATAGTATGAAAAGGATAAACTATAATCTAACCCAGAATAGGCCCAAACAATACAGGTACAGTATGATAAGAAAGGACAATAATCTAACATTGAGTAAACCCAAACAATGGCAACATAATTAATGTGATATTTAATTTTCAGGGAATAAATGCATATTGTGAAAGAAATGAATATGTTTGGCTGAAATTACCTATTCTGGCACAATCAGCAGAGATCTCCTTAAGTCCCAATGTGTCTCAGTGAGATGATGCTCCCATTTCTAACCATTACTTGTCCACTTTGGTCCTATAATAATATGCCTCTGTTCTGTTATTCCAGAGCTCTTGGTCTCCTGTACTATAGAGATAAGGAACCCAACATTTATCCTTGGTAGGTTGACTTCACAATCACTCCAAATGTGCTCTGCAGCTCTATGTTTTCAGGCCTCAGGAAAGAATTTTCTCATCATGATGTATCAGAGCAATCAGAGATTGAAAAAATTACATCACAGATTGAAATTAAACTGATCTAAATGGGACCAAGCAAAACATGTTGTCCACAAAGCATATGGCATAACACAGTAAAATTAAGAAATTCCGACTCTAGGTATGCACTACTGAAAAAAGCAACAACAATATTTAGGAGTCTCCATAAAGCCAAAACTGTGCTGCTTCTTTAAATGGTTAAATAAATGATTTCTTATTGTTTTCACTGATAATTATCAAATAAATCACTTTCTAGTGGTCAAAAATGTAACACTATAATACACTGTATAACTTTTGTTTCCAAGGCTTCTAGCTTGCCATAATTTTACATATATATTAGAAGGCATATTCTGGCATCTTGGGTGATTAACATTTCAAATATCAGCTACAATACAAAGTGGAAGAATGTGCATCATTAGACATATATGTCTCAATTGATAGCGAAGCTAATTGGTAATAAAAGTTAACTATGTCTACTAAATCTAATTTTAAAGGCAACATAAAGTGCATTTGGCTTAAATGACCACTAAATCGAAAACATGACTTCATTGAAGAAACCAGCATTTCTGAAAAGGCATTTGTAAAGTTAACATCCACAAGCAGGATTCATCTTTATAAACAATATTGGGGGCGATAACAGTACACAGCAAAATCATACCCAATAAAAGTACTAGGGTATAATAAATTACTTTCAGCTGCAGTATAGCATTCCAAATAATTTTTAACTTCACTGGTATTAAAAAAATCTTAAATTCATGTTAATACATAATATTCTATAAAAAACTACTTACAGAAATAATTTATTTCATATTAACCCCTTACCAGCGTAGGACATAATAGTACACCCACGTCGGACACCCTCCCTTTGATGTGGGCTTCGGCGGTAAGCCCACATCTTTCCCCGGACTTGTCAGCTTTCCTACCCACCGGTTATTCCGGCTATGTGATCATGGGTTGGCATGACAACCAGAGGTCTCTTGGAGACCTCTACGGTTGTTACTGCCGGCTTAATGTGAGCGCCACTCGGTGGTCGGCTCTCATAGCAAGTAAGTAATTCTGCTATATAGAGGCAATCTGATCATCATCTGTATGTAGCACAGCCGATTGGATTATGGCAGCTTGTAGTCTCCCATGGAGACTATTGAAGCCTGCCAAAAGTGAAAAAAGTTTTTAAAAATATAAAAAAAATAAAAGTTCAAATCACCCCCCTTTCGCCCCAATCAAAATAAAACAATCAAAAAATCAAACATACACATATTTGTTATTGTCACACTCAGAATTGCCTGATCTATCATTAAAAAAAGGATTAACCTGATCGCTGAACGACATAGCGAGAAAATAGTCAAAACTCCAGAATTACTTTTTTTGGTCATCGCAACATTGCATTAAAATGCAATAATGGGCTTTCAAAAGATCATATCTGCACCAACGTGGTATCATTAAAAACGTCAGCTCAGCACGCAAAAAATAAACCCTCACTAAACCAGAAACTACAAAAAAAGGAAATGCTACGGTTATCGGAAAATGGCGCAATTTTATTTTCTTTTTTTAACAAAGTTTGGATTTTTTTTTCACCACTTAGAAAAGAACCTAGACATGTTTGGTGTCTATGAACTCATAATGAAATGGAGAATCATAATGACAGGTCAGCTTTAGCATATAGTGAACCTAGTAAAAAAGCAAAACAAAAAAAACAATAGCCGGATTGCACCTTTTTTGCAATTTCACCGCACTTTGAATTTTTTTCCCATTTTTGAGTACACAATATGGTAAAACCAATGGTGTCGTTCAAAAGTACAACTTGTCCCACAAAAACAAGCCCTCACATGGCCATATTAATGGAAAAATAAAAAAATTATTGGTCTGAGAAGAAGGGGAGCAAAAAACAAAAATGCAAAGCCGAAAATACCTCTGGTCATGAAGGGATTAAAGATGGGGGTTTTTTTGTTTTTCAAGAGCTCACAGCTCCTATTCATCTCAACTTTGTGCTTGCCAGAGGGTGGTGCAATCCTGAAAATTGACAGTTTGGGCCTCCATAATGCCTGAGCCATTGATCCAAACTGTGCGCTCTCCAAAGCTGCTGACGGAGACAGTTTTGCTTCTGAAGTCTCAAAAAAGCATGGGTTCTCAAAGGTGGCTGGATCTAGTCATGCGGCCAGCTTCAGAGCAGCTATTTCAAGCAGCATGGCAAAAAGCATGCAAATTAGTGATCCTCGCCTTTGAAACCAGCCAATGCAGTGATGGCGGTAACATCGATAATGAGTTGCAAACTATAAAATTAAAAATTGTTCTATTCTTCAAAACAAAGAGGGTATATAATATCAAGTAAAAGGCAAAAATGCATTATATAAACCCTTTGCAATTTTAACTATGTACAAGCATGAGACAACCCTTTTAAATTTAAGCAAGAATTAGACCGAAGTCTAAGTAGGAAAATAATAAAAAAAATAAACCTCATAGTATTTATGAGATATACTTTATAAAAGACTCCGTTTATTAATGGTCCAACCATGCAAGGAGGAGTTAAAAAAACAACTTAATTATTAGAAATGAGCGAACCTTTCAAGGTTTGGTTCGGATTGGCAAACTTCCCAAAGTTCGCCGAACATATCCGAACCCCACTGAATTCAATGGGAGGCAAAACCAAACACATAGGCAACACCTTCGGATGGGCAAAATAGCTGCCAAAACAGCCCAAAGTAGAGGCAGACACCAGGAAAAGTGGCATCAATTGATCCAGAGTACAAATATTATAATTGCACTGCATGGATGCATGGGACAGGGCATGGATCAGCATTTCTACCTTAAACATTGATCAGTAACATGTGGATGAGTGACAGGTATAGGTCTGGTGCTCTGAGAGCAATGCCAAATTCAGGCAAAACACATGAATTAGATCCAACTTGGAGTCCAAACATTTCCAAAAAGTAAGGGCAAACACCCGGAAAAGTGGCATCAATTGAATCACAGTAGAAATTTGATAAAGGCACTGTGACGCTTCAGGGATTTGGCAGCGTCCGAGAGTGAACCCTCTGGGTCGCGGAACTGAGGCCCCCGGGGCGAGCGCGCCAGGTGGAACCGACCCGTATACAGGGATCATTAGGGGCAGGCCCGCGGGGGTCAGACACTGTGACAGCTGGAACCAAGAGGGGCGGCTTGAAGGTCCGGAGTGGGCACAGGCAGGACTGGGGAACCAGACAGGAACCAAGATACAGGACTGTGGTAAGCATGGGGAGAGGCACGGAGCGGTAAGCACACTGGAGCACGGAACAGAGACGGAGACCAGAGGGGACATAGGCGGCGGAACAAGGACCAGGCAATACAGAAGACAGGCAGGGAGGCAGGAACTAGCACGCAGTGGCAGAGACAAACAAGTCTGGGACAGAGGAAACCACGAGACAGAGGGAGACACTATAGACAAGCTATAGGCGGCCAAATCAGTGTAGGGAAGACACACGATACTCAGGCGTCCTCCCCTTATGGGAGACACCTGATATATCCCCTGCTGACAGGTGATTGGCTGGCCAACATCCGGCAGCTGCCCACTGCAAGGTTAAGGGATTTGACGGGCGCGTGCCCGAGACCTAAGGCGCATGTGCGGGCTTGCAGTTGTCCGAGATGAAGGAGGAGGAGGGAGTGTGCATGAGCGGAGGGGAGTGCGGCAGGCTGGGTAAGGAGATGCAGCGGCAGGACCCGGTGCCAGTGGGTCTGAGATTGGCTAAAAACTTTTTCAGCATACGTGGAGCATTTACATTCTCCCGAGGCTCCCAGGACCTCTCCTCGGGACCAAATCCCTTCCAATCGATAAGGAAGAAGGTTTTTCCCCTAACTCTTTTCATGACGAGAATATCTTTAAGATCAAAGATGTTATCAGCCCCAATTGGCTGAGGGGAAGAAATAGGAGCAGGGCAAAACCCATTGAGAATGACAGGTTTAAGGAGCGAGACATGGAAGGTGTTAGGGACTTGGAGTGAAGCCGGCAACCTCAATTTGTATGCAGTGTTGTTGATGCGTCCAAGTACTTCAAAAGGCCCTATGTACCGGGGGCTCAACTTGTACGAAGGGACTTTCAGACGGATATGTTTGGTTGAAAGCCAGACTTTGTCGCCAGGATGGTATGGTGGAACGTCCCTCCGCCTTTTTTCTGCATGTCTCTTTATCCGGACACTGGAGTTCACGAGAGCGTGCCTGGTCTCTTTCCAGACTTGTGAAAACTCAGAGGCAAGAGCATCTGCCGAAGGAACCCCCGAAGATGTGGAAATGGGCAGCGGGACGCCAGGGTTCTGGCATGAGACCACAAAAAACGGTAACTTGGAGGTGGACTCATTAGGATGATTATTTGGGGCAAATTCTGCCCAAGGAAGAAGTGAGACCCAGTTGTCTTGGTGGGCATTGGAAAAGTGACGCAGGTAGGACGTCAGAACTTGATTGATTCGTTCCACTTGCCCGTCGGTCTGAGGGTGCTAGGCGGAGGAGAAGTCCAGAGATGTACCCATGAGCCGACAGAGAGCTCTCCAGAATCGAGAGGTAAACTGGACTCCTTGATCAGATACAATCTGTTGAGGGAGTCCATGCAGTTTGAAGATCTGATGGATGAAGATCTCGGCCAACTCGGGAGCCAAAAGCAAACCGGGCAATGGGATGAAATGGGCCATCTTGGAGAAGCGATCTACTACCACGAGGATAGTTGCACACCCAGTAGAGCGAGGCAGGTCTGTCACGAAATCCATGGCAATTTGCCGCCAAGGAGCTTCTGGAACAGGTAACGGTTGAAGAAGACCGGAAGACAGACTCCTCAGCACCTTGTTCTGAGCACAAGTAGTACAGGAAGCTACATAATCCGTCACGTCCTGGCGAAGAGAGGGCCACCAATAGTAGCGAGAGAGAAGCAAGAGGGTCTTCTTGGTCCCAACGTGTCCTGCAATTTTGGACGAGTGCCCCCAGCGTAGCATCTCCAGTCTTTTGCTCTGTGGAATGAAGGTTCTGCCTGGCGGAAGGGTGGAGAGGCTCAGGGGAGCCACGGTGATGACTTTTGCAGGCTCGATGATATATGATGGGACCTCCATTTCAGGTGACTGCAAAGACCTGGAGAGTGCATCCGCCTTGGTGGTCCTATTCCCGGGTCAAAAATGAAGCTTGAAGTCGAAGCGAGAAAAATACAGAGACCATCTGGCTTGCCTGGAATTGAGTCTTTGGGCAGAGTTAAGATAGGCTAAGTTCTTGTGGTCAGTGAAGATAGTGAAGGAGTGAACTGCCCCTTCGAGCAGATACCGCCATTCTTCCAGAGCCATCTTTATGGCGAGCAACTCCCGATCTCCGATTGAATAGTTACACTCAGCATAGGAAAAGGACTTGGAAAAAAACCCACAGGGAACCAGATGTCCAGATGATGCCCGCTGGGAAAGAACTGCCCCAGCACCGGTGGAGGAGGCATCCACCTCTAGGATGAAGGGCCGACTGGCTACAGGGCGATGCAAGATTGGTGCTGACGCAAAGGAGCGTTTTCAGGGCAAGAAAGGTGTCTTCCGCCTCAGGAGACCAGGCGTTCGACTTAGTTCCTTTTCGGGTCAGGACCGTGATGGGATTGGTCACTGAGGAGAAGTGAGGAACAAACTGCCTGTAATAATTGGCAAATCCCAGGAAGCGCTGAATGGCTTTCACTCCGACAGGACGGGGCCATTTGAGTAGAACAGAGCTTCTCGGGATCCATCTTCAGCCCAGAATCCGTGATTATGTTTCCCAAGAAAGGCAACGAGGTTTGCTCAAACAGGCATTTCTCTAATTTAGCATAGAGATGATTCTCCCGAAGGCGTTGCAGGACCAGGCGAACACTTCTCCGATGCGAGGATAGATCGGGAGAAAAGATGAGAATGTCATCAAAGTACACCACAACACAGGAGTACAACAAATCCCAAAAAACCTCGTTAACGAATTCCTGGAACACTGCCGGGGCATTGCAGAGTCCAAACGGCATGACCAAATATTCATAATGGCCATCCCGAGTATTGAAAGCCGTCTTCCACTCGTCCCCGGCACGGATTCGGATCAAATTATAGGCTCCTCGTAGATCCAATTTGGTAAAGACCCGGGCTCCCCTCAGCCGGTGAAAGAGTTCTGGGATTAGCGGAAGAGGATACCGATTTTTAACGGTGATATTGTTCAGGCCTCGATAGTCAATACATGGCTGGAGGGGTCCGTCTTTCTTCCGGACAAAGAAAAAACCCGTGCCTGCAGGGGAAGATGACTTCTGAAGGAAACCCTTGGCCAAATTTTCCTGAATGTACTCTGTCATGGCCGAGGTCTCATCTGGAGACAGTGGATACGTTCTCCCACTGGGAGGAGTGGCTCCTGGAATCAAATCGATGGGGCAGTCATAGAACCAGTAGGGAATCCGCCTCCTTCTTACTGAAGACGTCGGCATACGCGTGATATGGTGTGGGAAGTCCCGGAAGATCGGCTGGCTCCTGTAGCAGACGGGAACGGGCCACCAACAACAGACAGCGTTCATGGCAGATATGACCCCAGCGCAGAATCTCCCCAGAGCGCCAGTCAAGAACCGATTCATGCAAGCTGAGTCAGGGTAACCCAAGGAGAAAGGCGTGGGACAAATTAGGCAGGACATAAAAGGCTATCTTCTCCAGGTGAAGAGCTCCAACTTGTAGCTCCACTTCGGCAGTAACCATGGTGATGAGCTCCGGAAGTGGTCTGCCATCCACAGAGGCAATCGCACTCGGGTTTTCCAAGGTAACCACTGGAATCTGGAACTTGTCAACTTCTAGCTGAATGAAATTACCAACCGTCCACATATGCCTCCACAGATCTACGCTCTCGACCTAGAATAATTAAGGCTGAAATGGTAAGGGGCAGAGAGGAATTAGGGTCACCTAGGGAGGCCTCTCTTACCTGGCCTAGGTGGAGGCGTTTCCCGGTCTCACAGGACAGGTCCGCAGAAAATGGTTTTCTCCGCTGCAATACAGACAGAGACCTTCCGTCATTTTCTCTCTGCGCTGTTGCTCAGACAATCTTAAATGGTCTATCTGCATGGGCTCGGGGGCGGTATTAGCAGAGGGTGCAGAGGCATGTGGAATGGGAGCTTGATACAGCCTAAAGAGTCACTTTTCCCTAGCTGATTTGCGAGAACGTTCGAGAAACCGGAGATCTATACGGGTGGCCAGGGATATGAGATCCTCCAGGGTGGTGGGGGTATCCCGACCGGCAAGCTCGTCCTTTATTTTGCCAGAGAGACCTCTCCAGAAGGCTCCAACCAGGGCCTCATTATTCCACCCAAGTTCCGAAGACAGTGTCCGGAAGCGGATGGCATACTGTCCCACGGTAAAGGAACCCTGGCAGAGGTTAAAAAGAGCCTCAGTAGTAGAAGCCAACCATCCGGGCTCGTCAAATACCTTACAGAACATATCAAGAAAATTCTGGTTACTGGAAACCACAGGATCATCCCTCTCCCACAAAGGATTCACCCAGGCAAAAGCCTCCCACTCAAGGTGGGACACTATAAACGCCACTTTGGCTCGATCTGAGGGGTATTGCTGGGGTAGAAGCGCAAAGTGCAGTCTGCACTGGTTCAAGAAACCCCGGCATAGCTTGGGGTCCCCTCTATACCTGGGTGGTTTGAAGGGTGGAAAGCCGGGTGTCCATGGACTTTATGAAGGACATTAACCGGGTCTGGTTTTCCTGTAAGAAAAGCAATTCCTTTTGCGTAGCGGCCGCGGCTCCAGCAGGGTCAATGGCCTGAGTATACTGTGATGCTTCATGGATTTGGCAGCGTCCGAGATGCGGAACTGAGGCCCCCGGGGCGAGCGCGCCAGGTGGAACCGACCCCTATTCAAGGAACCGTAAAGGGCAGGCCCGCGGGGGTCAGACACCGCGACAGCTGGAACAAAGAGGGGTGGCTCGAAGGAACGGAGTGGCCACAGGCAGGACCGGGGTACTGGACAGGAACCAAGATACAGGACTCCATGCGGTAAGCACGAGGAGAGGCACAGAGCGGTTAGCACCAGGAAACAACTAGGACGACAGACAGACAGCAGGCAGGAGAACTGGACAGGGAGCGGGACAGACACTGGAGGACGGAACAGAGACGGAGACCAGAGGGGACATAGGCGGCAGAACAAGGACCAGGCAGGACGAAAGACAGGTAGGGAGGCAGGAACTAGCACACAGTGGCAGAGACAAACAAGGCTGGGACAGAGGAAATCAAGAGACAGAGGGAGACACTATAGACAAGCTATAGGCGGCTGTAGGTATTCAACTCGCTCAGGAGCCACGGGAGTCAATCAGGAGGCACGTTCCTTTAAAAGTTCAGAGGGTTTATTGCTTCATAACCCATAAAGCAGCACATAACACAATGAATAGCCTTTAGCTCAGGCAAAAGCAAGAATAAGTGTCCATGATTTCAGGCTCAGTCCTGGAGCCTCAGCAAACACAGGAGGCTTATCCGCCCTCACATACAGCCAATATCCACAGGCCTCACCGGGACCTTCCACATGGCTCAATCAGATCCATGCACTCTCTCTCATGTGACCTACTCTGGTTACCTTATATGGTCCGTAGCCACGCCCAGCGGGTCACATGGCCATGACCTCATCACAGGTCCTTCAAGCATTCATACACATATACTTTATTATGACACTCTTAAACACACCCCTGGGTGGATTTGTAGATGATTGATCCCGCCCATCTCATCAATCATCTGAATGCTTTTCCCTGACACATTGGAGCGACAGATCAGCTCTGCTGATCAGCACATAAGCAAGCCTTCATCTCAAGGCCACCTACTTTGAGATACATAATGATCCTTCAGCATCCCATACCCATTACCACAATGGATATGCCTGTAGGCCCGTCCTGGGACACCCACACAGCGCCCCCTAGTGGACATAGTGGTCACTGCACCACACGGCCAAATCAGTGCAGGGAAGGCACACGATACTCAGGCGTCCTCCCCTTATAGGAGACGCCTGATATATCCCCTGCTGACAGGTGACTGGCTGGCCAAGATCCGGCAGCCACCCACCGCAAGGTTAAGGGATTTGACGGGTGCGCGCCTGCGACCTAAGGCGCATGTGCGGGCTTGCAGCTGCCCGAGAGGAAGGATGAGGAGGGAGCGTGCATGAGCGGAGGGGAGCGTGGCAGGCTGGGTAAGGAGATGCAACAGCGGGACCCGGTGCCGGTGGGACGGCGTCATGCACGGCCGCCGACGTTACAGGCACAGAAGAGATACCTCAGGCAACAGCTCAAACTGCTTTTCTGCTCAGCCACACGCAGGTGCCACAAACATTAGGTTTGTGCCACGCTGGTCTGCCTCACTGCTGTCTTGGAAAAAACATTCTTAAGATTGTTTACAAGCATGTTTCAATATTCCAGCATGCGCGCATCCCTTTCCGGAGGAAAGCATCTGCCAGAATTTTCTCTTATACTGTGGATCTAACAGAGTGGCAACCTGGTAGTCAGCACTATTTCTAACCCTAAGAATACAGGCATCATGTTGCAGAAAGTGCAGCAAGAAGGTGCTCATGTGTCAGGTGCTTCCATGAGGTCTAAGTCCATGGTGTGTTGGTCAAGGAGTAACACTCAAGTTGCTTCCACTGTCCCTTCCCGCCAACCAGGGACGAAAGAGAGGGGATCATTATCCTCTTTTTTCCCTGATTGTAGCACACCAATCACCTCTTCCTCCTCGTTCTCCTCCATCTGTTCCTCGGCACCTGCACCTACACTAAAAGTATGTCTGGTACCATGAGCCCCCCTTTGATCACTATAATCCACACTCCCATGGCACCCACCTGTGCGATGACAGACCAGAACTTAGATATATTGTTGTCCCTTCTGCATCCACCTCTGCTTCCACCTCTTCCTCTGGGACCACCACCTCCTCACACCAACTATTCAAAGTGTACTCCAGCATGCAGATGATCAGAATAGTGATGCTGATGACAGCATCGTCAGCAATAACCATCTTAGTAGCCATTTTGAAACTGTGCAGAAGGGTGTAGAGGTCCTTCATCTGTGCCCACTCAGCAAGCATGATTTGAACCACGAGAAAATAGGGGGGGAAGCCAGCACTGCTTAAGGTTAGAACGCATAAATTGGAGTGCATATGCACATAATGTCTAGCTGTATTCAAAAATGAGATATTTAGCAAAAAAATTGATCAATTCAATTGAGCCACCCCGCCGCGCCAAGGCAATCTCATATGGGGGGTCCTACTCTATATATTTTTAATAAATACTGTGCCATTATGGCCTCCTAAATACATTTAGGGCATGACCACATCAAGTGCAATCTGTACCTGAACATTACTGGATCGCTCCCATGAAGCCAGATGAAGCAAGTGTAGATGAAGGCCAACCAGGTCTGAACACAGACATATCAGGAATGACCTCCACACATTGCCTGACCAGCAAACATAGATGAAGGGCGATGTTGGTCCAGACACAGGTGCACAATTAAATAAAGCTTGGGGCAGGGTGGGGCTGCCGTGTGTGTGCACAGCAGCCTAATCCATCACAATGAACACAGAAAAATTATGGCGGACATAACCAAGCGTGCACGGCAACAGTGGTGGTGAGCCACAAACCAACAACAAGAAAATAGGGGGGGAAGCCAGCACTGCTTAAGGTTAGAACGCATAAATTGGAGTGCATATGCACATAATGTCTAGCTGTATTCAAAAATGAGATATTTAGCAAAAAAATTGATCAATTCAATTGAGCCACCCCGCCGCGCCAAGGCAATCTCATATGGGGGGTCCTACTCTATATATTTTTAATAAATACTGTGCCATTACGGCCTCCTAAATACATTTAGAGCATGACCACATCAAGTGCAATCTGTACCTGAACATTACTGGATCGCTCCCATGAAGCCAGATGAAGCAAGTGTAGATGAAGGCCAACCAGGTCTGAACACAGACATATCAGGAATGGCCTCCACACATTGCCTGACCAGCAAACATAGATGAAGGGCGATGTTGGTCCAGACACAGGTGCACAATTAAATAAAGCTTGGGGCAGGGTGGGGCTGCCGTGTGTGTGCACAGCAGCCTAATCCATCACAATGAACACAGAAAAATTATGGCGGACATAACCAAGCGTGCACAGCAACAGTGGTGGTGAGCCACAAACCAACAACAAGAAAATGGGGGGGAAGCCAGCACTGCTTAAGGTTAGAACGCATAAATTGGAGTGCATATGCACATAATGTCTAGCTGTATTCAAAAATGAGATATTTAGCAAAAAAATTGATCAATTCAATTGAGCCACCCCGCCGCGCCAAGGCAATCTCATATGGGGGGTCCTACTCTATATATTTTTAATAAATACTGTGCCATTACGGCCTCCTAAATACATTTAGAGCATGACCACATCAAGTGCAATCTGTACCTGAACATTACTGGATCGCTCCCATGAAGCCAGATGAAGCAAGTGTAGATGAAGGCCAACCAGGTCTGAACACAGACATATCAGGAATGGCCTCCACACATTGCCTGACCAGCAAACATAGATGAAGGGCGATGTTGGTCCAGACACAGGTGCACAATTAAATAAAGCTTGGGGCAGGGTGGGGCTGCCGTGTGTGTGCACAGCAGCCTAATCCATCACAATGAACACAGAAAAATTATGGCGGACATAACCAAGCGTGCACGGCAACAGTGGTGGTGAGCCACAAACCAACAACAAGAAAATAGGGGGGGAAGCCAGCACTGCTTAAGGTTAGAACGCATAAATTGGAGTGCATATGCACATAATGTCTAGCTGTATTCAAAAATGAGATATTTAGCAAAAAAATTGATCAATTCAATTGAGCCACCCCGCCGCGCCAAGGCAATCTCATATGGGGGGTCCTACTCTATATATTTTTAATAAATACTGTGCCATTACAGCCTCCTAAATACATTTAGAGCATGACCACATCAAGTGCAATCTGTACCTGAACATTACTGGATCGCTCCCATGAAGCCAGATGAAGCAAGTGTAGATGAAGGCCAACCAGGTCTGAACACAGACATATCAGGAATGGCCTCCACACATTGCCTGACCAGCAAACATAGATGAAGGGCGATGTTGGTCCAGACACAGGTGCACAATTAAATAAAGCTTGGGGCAGGGTGGGGCTGCCGTGTGTGTGCACAGCAGCCTAATCCATCACAATGAACACAGAAAAATTATGGCGGACATAACCAAGCGTGCACGGCAACAGTGGTGGTGAGCCACAAACCAACAACAAGAAAATAGGGGGGGAAGCCAGCACTGCTTAAGGTTAGAACGCATAAATTGGAGTGCATATGCACATAATGTCTAGCTGTATTCAAAAATGAGATATTTAGCAAAAAAATTGATCAATTCAATTGAGCCACCCCGCCGCGCCAAGGCAATCTCATATGGGGGGTCCTACTCTATATATTTTTAATAAATACTGTGCCATTACGGCCTCCTAAATACATTTAGAGCATGACCACATCAAGTGCAATCTGTACCTGAACATTACTGGATCGCTCCCATGAAGCCAGATGAAGCAAGTGTAGATGAAGGCCAACCAGGTCTGAACACAGACATATCAGGAATGGCCTCCACACATTGCCTGACCAGCAAACATAGATGAAGGGCGATGTTGGTCCAGACACAGGTGCACAATTAAATAAAGCTTGGGGCAGGGTGGGGCTGCCGTGTGTGTGCACAGCAGCCTAATCCATCACAATGAACACAGAAAAATTATGGCGGACATAACCAAGCGTGCACGGCAACAGTGGTGGTGAGCCAAAAACCAACAACAAGAAAATAGGGGGGGAAGCCAGCACTGCTTAAGGTTAGAACGCATAAATTGGAGTGCATATGCACATAATGTCTAGCTGTATTCAAAAATGAGATATTTAGCAAAAAAATTGATCAATTCAATTGAGCCACCCTGCCGCGCCAAGGCAATCTCATATGGGGGGTCCTACTCTATATATTTTTAATAAATACTGTGCCATTACGGCCTCCTAAATACATTTAGAGCATGACCACATCAAGTGCAATCTGTACCTGAACATTACTGGATCGCTCCCATGAAGCCAGATGAAGCAAGTGTAGATGAAGGCCAACCAGGTCTGAACACAGACATATCAGGAATGGCCTCCACACATTGCCTGACCAGCAAACATAGATGAAGGGCGATGTTGGTCCAGACACAGGTGCACAATTAAATAATGGCACAGCATTTATTAAAAATATATAGAGTAGGACCCCCCATATGAGATTGCCTTGGCGCGGCGGGGTGGCTCAATTGAATTGATCAATTGTTTTGCTAAATATCTCATTTTTGAATACAGCTAGACATTATGTGCATATGCACTCTAATTTATGCGTCCTAACCTTAAGCAGTGCTGGCTTCCCCCCCTATTTTCTTGTTGTTGGTTTGTGGCTGACCACCACTGTTGCCGTGCACGCTTGGTTATGTCTACCATAATTTTCTGTGTTCATTGTGATGGATTAGGCTGCTGTGCACACACACGGCAGCCCCACCCTGCCCCAAGCTTTATTTAATTGTGCACCTGTGTCTGGACCAACATCGCCCTTCATCTATGTTTGCTGGTCAGGCAATGTGTGGAGGCCATTCCTGATATGTCTGTGTTCAGACCTGGTTGGCCTTCATCTGCACTTGCTTCATCTGGCTTCATGGGAGCGATCCAGTAAATGTTCAGGTACAGATTGCACTTGATGTGGTCATGCTCTAAGTGTATTTAGGAGGCCGTAATGGCACAGCATTTATTAAAAATATATAGAGTAGGACCCCCCATATGAGATTGCCTTGGCGCGGCGGGGTGGCTCAATTGAATTGATCAATTTTTTTTGCTAAATATCTCATTTTTGAATACAGCTAGACATTATGTGCATATGCACTCTAATTTATGCGTCCTAACCTTAAGCAGTGCTGGCTTCCCCCCCTATTTTCTTGTTGTTGGTTTGTGGCTGACCACCACTGTTGCCATGCACGCTTGGTTATGTCTACCATAATTTTCTGTGTTCATTGTGATAGATTAGGCTGCTGTGCACACACACGGCAGCCCCACCCTGCCCCAAGCTTTATTTAATTGTGCACCTGTGTCTGGACCAACATCACCCTTCATCTATGTTTGCTGGTCAGGCAATGTGTGGAGGCCATTCCTGATATGTCTGTGTTCAGACCTGGTTGGCCTTCATCTGCACTTGCTTCATCTGGCTTCATGGGAGCGATCCAGTAAATGTTCAGGTACAGATTGCACTTGATGTGGTCATGCTCTAAGTGTATTTAGGAGGCCGTAATGGCACAGCATTTATTAAAAATATATAGAGTAGGACCCCCCATATGAGATTGCCTTGGCGCGGCGGGGTGGCTCAATTGAATTGATCAATTTTTTTGCTAAATATCTCATTTTTGAATACAGCTAGACATTATGTGCATATGCACTCTAATTTATGCGTCCTAACCTTAAGCAGTGCTGGCTTCCCCCCCTATTTTCTTGTTGTTGGTTTGTGGCTGACCTCCACTGTTGCCGTGCATGCTTGGTTATGTCTACCATAATTTTCTGTGTTCATTGTGATGGATTAGGCTGCTGTGCACACACACGGCAGCCCCACCCTGCCCCAAGCTTTATTTAATTGTGCACCTGTGTCTGGACCAACACCGCCCTTCATCTATGTTTGCTGGTCAGGCAATGTGTGGAGGCCATTCCTGATATGTCTGTGTTCAGACCTGGTTGGCCTTCATCTGCACTTGCTTCATCTGGCTTCATGGGAGCGATCCAGTAAATGTTCAGGTACAGATTGCACTTGATGTGGTCATGCTCTAAGTGTATTTAGGAGGCCGTAATGGCACAGCATTTATTAAAAATATATAGAGTAGGACCCCCCATATGAGATTGCCTTGGCGCGGCGGGGTGGCTCAATTGAATTGATCAATATTTTTTTGCTAAATATCTCATTTTTGAATACAGCTAGACATTATGTGCATATGCACTCTAATTTATGCTTCCTAACCTTAAGCAGTGCTGGCTTCCCCCCCTATTTTCTTGTTGTTGGTTTGTGGCTGACCACCACTGTTGCCGTGCATGCTTGGTTATGTCTACCATAATTTTCTGTGTTCATTGTGATGGATTAGGCTGCTGTGCACACACACGGCAGCCCCACCCTGCCCCAAGCTTTATTTAATTGTGCACCTGTGTCTGGACCAACATCGCCCTTCATCTATGTTTGCTGGTCAGGCAATGTGTGGAGGCCATTCCTGATATGTCTGTGTTCAGACCTGGTTGGCCTTCATCTGCACTTGCTTCATCTGGCTTCATGGGAGCGATCCAGTAAATGTTCAGGTACAGATTGCACTTGATGTGGTCATGCTCTAAGTGTATTTAGGAGGCCGTAATGGCACAGCATTTATTAAAAATATATAGAGTAGGACCCCCCATATGAGATTGCCTTGGCGCGGCGGGGTGGCTCAATTGAATTGATCAATTTTTTTGCTAAATATCTCATTTTTGAATACAGCTAGACATTATGTGCATATGCACTCTAATTTATGCGTCCTAACCTTAAGCAGTGCTGGCTTCCCCCCCTATTTTCTGATTTGAACCACATCCGTACTGTGTTGGCCCAGGCTATGCAAAAGGACATACTGGACTACGGCTCATCGCTGCAACATGTGCAGAGTGGAATTCCACCGTGTCAGCACATCGCATATTAAATGTTTAACCAGTATGCCTAAAGACCTCTGCAACGATACAAGTTAATGACGTTTGGGGTGCGAATGGTGGAAGTGAGCACACAGCAACCATGCTTCCTGCAGCAGGGCACCCAGGCCAGGATAGTGAAGGAGAATTTGCTGTACCACAAGGTTGAGGACGTGAGCCATGCAAAGCACGCATGTAAGGTTACTCCGGCATAGGGTCACCACAAGGTTTGCACTGTTGTCACACACAACCTATCATGGCCACAGGTTCAGTAGAGACAGCTAATGCTCAACTCAACCTGGATAGCTGTCCAAATGAGCTGTGTGACTGCGATCTCCAAGGCATATTAATTTAAACAATTCCTGATTGTGGTAAGCCCTGGCTGTGCAGTACAAAGGTGGGGGAGATTCTCTTTGCTCTGTTAGAATGCATGTCTTATTAAGGGAGAGATTAAGGGCACAGGTGGCCCTAGAAGAGGTGGAGAAGGCATAAGCAATGGAGGAAGTGTTAGAAACAGAGGTTTGTCCCGCAAGCCTTGGGGATTCAAAAACCTGTGGAGCAGCCTCCACAGCCACCAGTCACCCAGTGCCCAGTCAGTGAGATGTAATGCCCCTGCCCATGTTTGCTCGTCCAGGTGTTAGTGGTGAAATGCACCTTGGCAGACATTGATTTTTTTCAAGGAATGGATAATGTTGCCTGCAACATGCTAGAGTAGCGCAGGCACAGTTTTTTAGAGAAATAATGGCGACTACAAAGGCCATCAGCTTTCGGAAACCGTTTGTATCCATCAGGCAGAAAGACAACATTTCCATAGCCGATACCATAACTGCAGGACTGAGGGCTGGCTGCTGTGCTGAAGGAGGGTAATTAGGGTGCCATCTCTGAGGATTGTACTGTGTGTTATGTTAAGGTCGAGGAAGAGAACAAGAGGCCACTTGATGCAGCACTTGCAATCCCCTGGAGCACATGCTGTTCCTGGTCCTCATCTACAAAGAGTACCACTATGCAGCTGCCAAAGAAAGGGAGTCGAGTAGCCAGTCCAGTAATGGACATTGTCAGTTGTCTTTTAATAGAAAAAGATGGTGTTTTGTTTATTATAGCTTTCAGTAACATTACCACCTAACCCATGTACACCTTGAACAACAAGCTTATTCTCCCTTCCACCACGACCTCGCTTTTTTCCCACTCATTTTGGATGTAACCTTCCCCTTTTCTAACCAGCTGTATCACAACCCTACGCCCAGACCTGTCAATCACCTGTCACTAACTTAATCAGTATTTGTTTGCTGAGATAGTGTGTCTGGACCACACTATTAGCTGAAAGGATTCAGATTCAGAAATGTGGGTTGGTGTCTGGACCACACCACTAGCAGAAAGGATTTAGATTATGAAATGTGGTCTGTTGTCTGGGCCACACTATTAGCACAAACAATTTGGACCACACTATTAGCACAAACAACTTAGATTCTGAAATGTGGCCTAGTGTATGGGCCACACTATTAGCAGAAAGGATTTTAATTCTGAAATATGAACTCCTAAATGTACCACACTATTAGCACAAATGATTTCGATTTTGAAATGTGGCTTGGTGTATGGCCCATGCTATTAGCAGAAAGATTTAGATTCTGAAATATGGTCAGGTGTCTGTCCCACACTATTAGCAAAAACAATTTAGATTATGAAATGTGGCCTAGTCTCTGGCCCACTCTATTAGCAAAAACAATTGAGATTCTGAAATATGGCCTGGTCTGTGGCCCACACTATTAGCAGAAAGGATTTAGATTATGAAATGTGGCCTTGTCTCTGGCCCATACTATTAGGCCAAACAATTTAGATTATGAAATGTGGCCTGGTATATGGCCCACACTATTAGCAGAAAGGATTTAGATTCTGAAATGTGGACTTCTGGCTGAATCAAACTATTAGCACAAACAATTTAGATTCCGAAATGTGGCCTGGTGTCTGGCCCACACTATTTGTACAAACAATTTAGATTATGAAATGTGGCCTGGTGTCTGGCCCACACTATTTGTACAAACCATTTAGATTATGAAATGTGGCCTGGTGTTTGGCCCACACTATTTGTACAAACCATTTAGATTATGAAATGTGGCCTGGTGTCTGGCCCACACTATTTGTACAAACAATTTAGATTATGAAATGTGGCCTGGTGTCTGGCCCACACTATTTGTACAAACCATTTAGATTATGAAATGTGGCCTGGTGTCTGGCCCACACTATTTGTACAAACCATTTAGATTATGAAATGTGGCCTGGTGTTTGGCCCACACTATTTGTACAAACAATTTAGATTATGAAATGGGGGCTGGTCTCTGGCACACACTATTAGCAGAAAGGATTTAGATTCTGAAATGTGGACTCCTAGCTGCACTACACTATTAGCATAAACAATTTAGATTCTGAAATGTGGCCTGGAGTCTGACCCACACTATTAGCAGAAAGGATTTAGATTATGAAATGTGGCCTGGTGTCTGGCCCACACTATTAGCAGAAAGGATTTAGATTCTAAAATGTGGACGCCTGGCTGCACCATACTATTAGCACAAATTATTTAAATGCTGGGAGGTCGATTTGACAGGATCCTATCTAGCTAAACTAGCTGACAATAAACCGCCTAGGTAACTATCTGACTACTTGCAGCAGGAGTAGCCTCTCTGCGCAGTTACACTGACAAAATGGAGCAAAAACAAGATGTTCTGTTTTTATATGGAGAGTGACATGTGACCTCAGCAGCCAATGACAGAAGCTCTTATGTCTGTATGTTGTGGATGGCTTCTGAGCCCTGAATGGCTGCTGGAATCTCCACATACGAAGTTAATTAAAAATCAAAAAACAGTCCGCCACTACTCTGACCTCTCCGCACCGTACCCTCTCCCCTTATCAAACAGGTCCCCCCTGCTCATCATATAGCTCCACTATCCTAGTCAAAGTCCTATCAAAAGCATTAGTGGAAACAAAACTCGGTAATTTACTGAGCTTTTGCCGAGTTTTACAGATTTTGATGAAAAATGCTTTGGAATCCAATCACGAATCCGAATGTGCAATGTTCATGCTGAATTTGAGATTGGCATTTTCCGAACGAGTTTGCTTATCTCTAATAAGTATGACAATCGAATTGTCATATCCATATAATTATTTCCTTACAATATTACAATATTCGATAACTAAAAAAATTGGAATGCTGACATTAAATGTATAAAATCAATACTCCTGTGAAAAAGCAAATGTGAAATGTGTGTCAGGGCTATCTCCTGGGATCCTGCACCTGCACTTTATTATGGGTAAGCTTCTTTAGCTGATATCTACATGCACATGCACTTTGCTGCTGTTACTTAATGAATATATGGGGATTGTATGATAGAAGACTGAGGCTACTAGGCATTTTGAGCTATTATGGCTTTCTCTCCCTATAACTTGTTCAAAAACTTTATTTGGTGCATTACAACTGATTCTTTACCAATGATTGTTTACTCCCAGGGAAATATTGTATCTTTTTATGTTCACCTCTATTTTATAGCATGTGATTACTGTATAAAAATGTTTTTGATTAATAAAGATTTGCTAATTGATTATACACATTTGAAGTGAGCACTACTTTTTTTAGCTATCAAGCATTGTATTGAGTAATAGTTTCTTCTAGTTACTGTATATTCAGATTTTGAAGTACTGATAGGGGACCATGTTATCTGCACAATAAATATGCCCCCAGCCTTAATAATTCTAACTTTTCCTGTGATTTTTTAATATTCCCTTATAATGTGGGATTACAAGGTCAGCAAAATAAGAAATGGTTTTGTGACGCCATCAGGACTCACTAAATATACAGTGGGGGAAATAAGTATTTGATTCCTTGCTGATTTTGTAAGTTTTCCCACTGACAAAGACATGAACAGTCTATAATTTTAAGGGTAGGTTAATTTTAACTTTGAAAGATAGAATATCAAAAATAAAATCCTGAAAATCACACTGTATAAATTATATAAATTTATTTTCATTTTGCAGTGAGAAATAAGTATTTGATTCCTCTGGCAAACGAGACATAATACTTTGTGGTAAAACCCTTGTTGGCGAGCACAGCAGTCAGTCATTTTTTGTAGTTGATGATGAGGTTTGCGCACATGTCAGGAGGACACTCCAGTACTTTAATGTGCTTCTTTTTGAGCCACTCCTTTGTTACCTTGGCTGTATGTTTTGGGTCATTGTCTTGCTGGAAGACCCAGCCATGACCCATTTTTAATGTTCTGGCAGAGGGAAGGAGGTTGTCACTCAGGATTTTATGGTACAAGGCTCCATCCATTCTCCCATTGATGCAGTGAAGCAGTCCTGTCCTGTGCCCTTAGCAGAGAAACACCCCAAAACATAATGTTTCCACCTCCATGCTTGACAGTGTGGACAGTGTTCTTTGGGTCATAGGCAGCATTTCTCTTCCTCCAAGCACGGCGAGTTGAGTTAATGCAAAAGAGCTCAATTTTTGTGTCATCTGACCACAGCACCATCTCCCAGTCACTCACAGAATCATAGAGGTGTTCATTGGCAAATTTCAGACAGGCCTGCACATGTGCCTTCTTGAGCAGGGGGGCCTTGCGGGCACTGCAGTATCTTAAACCTTTATGGCGTAATGTGTTACCAATGGTTTTCTTGGTGACTGTGGGGTCCCAGCTGCCTTAAGATCATTAACAAGTTCCCCCCGTATATTTTAGGTTGATCTCTCACCTTCCTCATGATCAAGGATACTCTACAAGGTGAGATTTTGCATTGTGCCCCAGATTGATGTCGATTGACAGTCATTTTGTATTTCTTCCATTTTCTTACTATTGCACCAATAGTTGTCTCCTTCTCACCCAGCATGTTACGTATGGTTTTGTAGCCCATTTCAGCTTTGTGCAGGTCTATGATCTTGTCCCTGACATCCTTATAAAGCTCTTGCCCATGTTGCAGTGGTGAGAATCTGACTGATTAATTGAGTCTGTGGAAAGGAGTCTTTTATAAAGGTGACTTTGTAAGACAGCTGTCTTTAATGCAGGTAACGAGTTGATTAGGAGCATCTGACTGGTCTGTAGGAGCCAGAACTCTTAATGGTTGGTAGGGGGTCAAATACTTATTTCCCACTGCAAAATGCAAATAAATTTATATAATTTATACAATGTGATTTTCTGGATTTTATTTTTGATATTCTATCTCTCAATGTTAAAATTAACCTACCCTTAAAATTATAGACTGTTCATGTCTTTGTCAGTGGGCAAACTTACAAAATCAGCAAGAGATCAAATACATATTTCCCCCACTGTATGTAGAGTTGTCAACATTCCCACAGTCGGAATGTGTCAAATGAATTCAAATGCAATTCGAAACTAATTGAAAGACAATAATTACTTTATATGTACCAAATTCTATTCTATTCTAGAATAGAATAAATTCTATTCTAAAGAAGTATGTGTAAAGGCAGCAAATATATTTTGAAATTGTTGTCTAAAGACTTGAAAAAATGTAAAATATAAAACCATCTTTAAAAAAAAACAAAAAGAGCCAAAAATGAGCCAATTGCATTACTACTGTAATCCAAAGGCTGACTGAATGCAAATAGGACATTTATGGTAAGTATGAATTGCACAGCTGTAATCCAGCTTTAAAAATGTTTAAGATATAAATGACCTAAAATCACAACAAGCGGAGACAATTTATTCTTGTTCCAGAATCTGTCTCTTTTGCAAATCAAGATTAAGAAGTCTATTAAATATCTGAACTATTTCATAATCCAGTGATTATAGAGGATAATGTAGGAATCTATTCTAAATTTAAAGTAGTTAATTGTCTTTTTACCAACATAAACTGTAAGTATAATACTAATACACTGAGCGTATATGTTTAAAGATTTATAACATTTACATGTTATGGATATCACATGAAGCAAGAATAGAATGTGTGGAATGGTATTTTATATTAACCCCTTCACCAGTTTTGACGTACCTATATGTCATGGTCGGATAGGGGTGCCCGTGCTATCACCGCCAGGAGCTCACCATAAGTAATAGCTGAGTCCTGGCTGTCACTGCCAGGAACAGTGCCCACATCGTACCCTGTTGTTTAACCCCTTAGTAACAGAGCCAATTTTGTCCTTAATGACCAAGCTCATTTTTACAGTTCTGACCACTGTCACTTTGAGGTTATAGCTCTGGAACTCTTCAACAGATCCCACTGATTCTGAGACTGCTTTTTTGTGACATATTGTACTTCATGTTAGTGGTAAAATTTCTTCTATATAACTTGTGTTTATTTATGAAAAAAGCAGAAATTTGGCAAAAATTTTGAAAATTTGGCAATTTTCAAACTTTTAATTTTTGTGCCCTTAAATCAGTGACATCGCACAAAATAGTTAAAAAATAACATTTCCCACATGATGCTATAAGGGTTAAAAGTTTACCAGCAATTTTCCCAACAAAATTTACAAAACCATTTTTTTAGGGACCACCTCACATTTGAAGAGAGTTTGGGGAGTCAATATAACAGAAAATACCCAAAAGTGACACCATTCTAAAAACTGCACCCTTCAAGGTGTGCAAAATCACATTCAAGAAGTTTATTAAGCCTTCAGGTGCTTCACGAGAACTAAAGCAATGTGGAATGAAAAAATGAACATTTTAATTTTTTCACAAAAAATTTACTTTGGAACCAAACTTTTTTTATTTTCACAAGGGTATCAGGAGAAAATGGACCACAAAATTTGTAGTGCAATTTCTCCTGGGAACGCCGATACCCTGTGTGTGGGGGAAAGCCACTGTTTAAGCGCATGGCAGGGCGCAGAAGGGAAGGAGCACCGGTTGACGTTTTGAACACAAAATTTGCTGGAATCAATGGCAGTGCCATGTCATGTTTGGAGAACTCCTGATGTACCTAAACAGTGGAAATCTCCCAATTCTAACTCCAGCCATAACACTCCAACACACCACTAACCGTAATCCCAACCCTAACCATAACCCTAACTACAACCCAAACATAAACACCACCACTGTAACCCCAACATCACAACCGTAACCCCAGCACAACCCTTATCCCACCCCTAGCCCCAACTCTTGCCCAAACCTAACCCTGGCCTCAACCCTAACTCTAGCGCTAACTCCAACCCTAACCCTAGCCCCAACCCTAATCCTAATGCAAAAATACACATTATTTTTACCTAACTAAAGGGGTTATAAAGGGGGTTTGAGTTACTATTTTTTTTATTTTGATCACCGTGATATGGTCTTTCACAGTGATCAAAATGAACCAATAGGAAAAATCTATTGTTGCCGGGTGCCAGCCAGCAGATCTTGGCTGAAGAAGACGCCGAGGGCCGGAGGATGCAGGAGGTGCCAGAGGTACCGGGGGGCTCGAGGGACCTTATTTCTCTCTCCTCTGATGTGCTAGATCATATCAGAGGAGAGATAAATAACTAGGAAATCAGACTTTTTATTTTTTTTGCAGTGAATAACGGCCATTATTGCAACACTGGCGACGGTAAAAACTGACCCGAATCATGGTTTTCCAACGGTGTGGGGTGCTATAACCTTATTTCACAGCACCGTTAAAAAGCAGCGCTGATGAATAAGTACCCTTAACTGCCGTTGTTAAAAGACATATCGGCGGTCGTTAAGGGGTTAATCCCCTAAATGTCGCTATCGATCGCAATATTTTTGAGGCTAGGGGTCCAATTGGCGACCCTGCAACGTCATCACGAGGGCCAGATCATTATCATAGCAACCCAAGGTCATCATGATGGCATTGTTAGATCATGCCAGGAGCATGGTCTAAGAGGTGTTCTGTCAGTGCAGCACTGACAGGTATAAAGCATTGCAGTGTTGGTGCACTGCAATGCATAATACCAGTGATTAGAATAACAAAAGTTAAAGTCCCAAAGAGAAACTGAGTAAAACAAAGTTAAAAAAGTAAAAAAATGTGTAAAAATATTTTAAAAGAATATCACAAATCAATTAAAAAAATAAATATTATACCAATAAATAGGAATATTTATGTAAAAATTTAATTATACAAAAATAAGTACTATTTGGTATTGACATGTAGTAGTAATAATAATAATAATAATAATTTTATTTCTATAGCGCCAACATATTCCGCAGCACTTATTTCATAGAGGGGACTTCTACAGACAACAGACATTACAGCATAGCATAGCAATAAACACAAAGATCAAAACAGATACCAATAGGAATGAGGGTCCTGCTCGCAAGCTTACAATCTGTAAGGGAAAAGGGGAGACACGAAAGGTGGATGGTAACAATTGCTTTTACCATCAGCATAGAGATGGTACTGGAACCCAAATCTACTGATTGCTTGACCAATAGGGGCAGTATACAAAGAGAAGAGGAGAGGGCCTAGAACCGATCCGTGACATGTATGGATTAACACCCTATAAGACTGTCACACTGGTTAACCTCTGTAGTGAACACTGTAAAAAAATTATTAAAAAACATGGCAAAAAACTAGGCTTTTTCATCAAATTGACAAACAAAAAGTAGGAGAAAACACGATCAAAAAGTTGAATGGAATTAAAAATGGTGTTGCTCAAAATGTCATCTTGTCTTGCAAAAAACAAGCTGCCATACAAGTCCATCAGAGAAGAAATAAAAATGCTATAGCTCTAAGCCCTATAGCTAACAGCTAAGCAAAAACAATTATCTATTCTATAAAATAGTTTTTAATGTGTAAAAGCATCAAAACATAAAAAATGATACATACAGTGGGGCAAAAAAGTATTTAGTCAGTCAGCAATAGTGCAAGTTCCACCACTTAAAAAGATGAGAGGCGTCTGTAATTTACATCATAGGTAGACCTCAACTATGGGAGACAAACTGAGAAAAAAAAATCCAGAAAATCACATTGTCTGTTTTTTTTTCATTTTATTTGCATATTATGGTGGAAAATAAGTATTTGGTCAGAAACAAGCAATCAAGATTTCTGGCTCTCACAGACCTGTAACTTCTTCTTTAAGAGTCTCCTCTTTCCTCCACTCATTACCTGTAGTAATGGCACCTGTTTAAACTTGTTATCAGTATAAAAAGACACCTGTGCACACCCTCAAACAGTCTGACTCCAAACTCCACTATGGTGAAGACCAAAGAGCTGTCAAAGGACACCAGAAACAAAATTGTAGCCCTGCACCAGGCTGGGAAGACTGAATCTGCAATAGCCAACCAGCTTGGAGTGAAGAAATCAACTGTGGGAGCAATAATTAGAAAATGGAAGACATACAAGACCACTGAGAATCTCCCTCGATCTGGTGCTCCACGCAAAATCCCACCCCGTGGGGTCAGAATGATCACAAGAACGGTGAGCAAAAATCCCAGAACCACGCGGGGGGACCTAGTGAATGAACTGCAGAGAGCTGGGACCAATGTAACAAGGCCTACCATAAGTAACACACTACGCCACCATGGACTCAGATCCTGCAGTGCTAGACGTGTCCCACTGCTTAAGCCTGTACATGTCTGGGCCCATCTGAAGTTTGCTAGAGAGCATTTGGATGATCCAGAGGAGTTTTGGGAGAATGTCCTATGGTCTGATGAAACCAAACTGGAACTGTTTGGTAGAAACACAACTTGTCGTGTTTGGAGGAAAAAGAATACTGAGTTGCATCCATCAAACACCATACCTACTGTAAAGCATGGTGGTGGAAACATCATGCTTTGGGGCTGTTTCTCTGCAAAGGGGCCAGGACGACTGATCCGGGTACATGAAAGAATGAATGGGGGCATGTATCGTGAGATTTTGAGTGCAAACCTCCTTCCATCAGCAAGGGCATTGAAGATGAAACGTGGCTGGGTCTTTCAACATGACAATGATCCAAAGCACACCACCAGGGCAACGAAGGAGTGGCTTCGTAAGAAGCATTTCAAGGTCCTGGAGTGGCCTAGCCAGTCTCCAGATCTCAACCCTATAGAAAACCTTTGGAGGGAGTTGAAAGTCCGTGTTGCCAAGCGAAAAGCCAAAAACATCACTGCTCTAGAGGAGATCTGCATGGAGGAATGGGCCAACATACCAACAACAGTGTGTGGCAACCTTGTGAAGACTTACAGAAAACGTTTGACCTCTGTCATTGCCAACAAAGGATATATCACAAAGTATTGAGATGAAATTTTGTTTCTGACTAAATACTTATTTTCCACCATAATATGCAAATAAAATGAAAAAAAAACAGACAATGTGATTTTCTGGATTTTTTTTTCTCAGTTTGTCTCCCATAGTTGAGGTCTACCTATGATGTAAATTACAGACGCCTCTCATCTTTTTAAGTGGTGGAACTTGCACTATTGCTGACTGACTAAATACTTTTTTGCCCCACTGTATGTGGTATTGCTGACATTGTACTGACCCGAAGAATAAAACTGCCTTAACACTTTTACCATACAATGAATGGCATAAAAAAAAGTCAAGAAAACAATTTATGAATTGTTGGTTTTTGTTTATGCTGCCTCCTAAAAATCGAAATAGAAAATGATCAAAATACATCAAGAGCCCAAAAATGGTGCCATTAAAAACATCAACTCGTCATGCAAAAAATAAGCCCTCACACAGCTGTCAGTAACATAGTAACATAGTAACATAGTTATTAAGGTTGAAGGAAGACTTTAAGTCCATCTAGTTCAACCCATATCGTATCCTAACTTGCCCTAACAGTAGAAATTAGAAAGATTGAAGTGATGCAAAAACTTGCTTTTGCACAAAAACAGGGTCTTTTAGTGTGTGATAGGAGCCAAAGATAAAAAAAAAATGTACTGCACGAGGAACGGAGTAAAAAAAAAATATGACTAATTCTTCGCCTAAATATCTTAAATATGTGATTCAAATGGAACCCTCGGCAGAAGATTCCCTAAAATGAGGCAGATGGAGACACTATGAACGCCGTCTGGCCTATGATCCAGCTGAGTCCCTCTTTTTAAGAGTGCAAAAAAGTCTGGTAGGACATAATCGTGTGCACCTCTGAAAAGAAGGACACTGCTGAAGAGAGACCAGAAGGAGTCAAGACAGAGTAACACTGTTGCCTCAGCCTAGATAACAGGATAAATGTGATACAAAATGTTATGTAAAAGGTTCCAACAAAAAGATTCAACTCAATACATAAAAAAACAACTTCCCACTCAGGTCCTTCATCTGTCAATGGGTCAATGGAAATATAGGGGGCTTCCACAAAACTGTTAGTACAAAAGCTCTGGAAAAGATCAATGGCTCCTTGCCACCCAAAAGAAATCCTGCAAATTCTGCGATCTCAAATCCAAATGTCCACATCCCTTCTGGGTCCCACAGTGTGCCTAAACCACATTTACCATACACATGTTTGGAATTTGTGTATGAGGTGAGGGCCCGCTTAATTTACAGGGTTCATGTCTCCAAAAGCACCAGCTGGGAACAATGTACTGGCATTATGGCAGATTTGCAATTTTCACATAGCAACGTCCATTGCTGCTTTTTTTCTGGAAAGCACGCATGGAGTCAAAATTGACACTATAACTGTAGATATATTCCCGAGTGGTGTAATTTCCAAAATGGGGTCACTTGAGGGGAGGATTCTGTTCTTCTGGTGCTTATAATATTTTCTGGCACTCTAAAATTTTGTAAGGCACATGTGGTGTCAATATGCTCACTGCACCTCGAGATAAATTCATTGAGAAGTGCAGTTTGTAAAATAACAAAACAAAAAAGAAAAATTTCAGCTCACCCATTCAGAGTATCCTCTATGGCAACTTGTGCATTTCAGAGCAGTCTGCTGGAAAACCAGATGGTAGGCATGGGCACTACGATGTGGTTAATCCTTGAATAACTCTCTTCCGTGCAATCTTCAGTGGTGAAACCAATTATATTGCAGACTCTTGAGTTGTCCCCTCAGTGTAGAGATGGTCTCCTGGATGCTTGTTCCGTACTGGACTGTATCCAAGTTTAGCTTTGTTGGGATTGCCTCATTCCTGAGAGATGTAAGGAAATACTCCTTGCAATTTCAGCCAGCTTTGCTCATTACTTGCCTTGTTCTGAGGAAAACCTATGGGCCTCAGTTTGTAAAATGGGGTCAATTGTGGCTGGGTTTTACTGTTCTGGCACCTCAGGAGCTCTGCCAACATGACAAGGCACCCTCAAACCATTCCAGCAACATCTGAACTCCAATATGGCACTCCTTTCCATCTGAGCTTTGCACTGTCTCAAAAGCACTTTTTGACCACATATGGGGTATTGGCAGTACTCAAAAGAAATTTAGTTTCAAATTTAATGGTCTTTTTTCTCCTATTATGCCTTCTGAAAATTGAAAACTTGTGGCCAAAGCAACATTTTAGTGGAAAATTGTCAAATATCCATTGACTCAGCCCAACGTTATACAATTTTGTGAATTGCCTGAAGATTAAAAATGCTCACTACAGCCTCAGATGAATTCCACGAGAAGTGAAATTTCCTAATGAGGGCACTTATGAGTGTTTCTGCTGTTTAGGCATATCAGGGGCATTTCAAATATGATATGGCATTCACAATTTATTCCAGACATAATTGTGCTCCAGAATTCAATTAACACTCCTTCCCTTCCAAGCCCTGCCGTGTGCCAAAACGGTAGTTTTCCACCACATATCAAGTATCAAAGTACTCATTAGAAATCGCCAAACAGATTTTGTGGTCCATTCTATCTTGCGACTAGTGTTGAGCGATACCATCCGATATCGTGAAATATCGGATCGGATTGGATCGGACCGATACCCAAAAAGAGAGGAGTTGTGGGTTGGAAGCGGAACCTTGCCTATAGGTTCTCAGCGCAAGGCCGGGGCCCGGTCCCCAAGGTTGTATGGTTCTGCAGCAGACACCAGTGGAGTAGTTGGCTGTAAATGCACTACTCCCATCCAAGACTTGGGGCACAACAGCATGTGTATAGAGAGCCGGGACTCAGGATAAAGGGAGTCCCCAAAGTAGGCTACAGCTGTCTGCCGTACAAGGAGAGTTGTTAGGAACATCTGACTGGAGGAACTTCAGAGTACCATGGTACTGGAGCTCTTCACATTACAAGGCGCAATAGAGGAGTCGTTCAGGAGAGGTACATGTTGGCGGAGTGTTGGAGAGGAGAAGCCTGACTTGCCCGGGAGGTTGATTGAGTCTCTGCCCCGGAGGACACGGCACGGAGGCAGGCACCAGTGTGTACCACGAACAGTGAGTAAAGCTTTGGAACTACAAGCTCTGGTGTCCTCCATTATTTTGTGCGCCAACCCCGTCAGCACCACTACATCTGGGTACCAACATTCCTCACACCGCCTGCGCCTATTCACTGCCCTGGGGTTACAGCTTCACCTTTGGGGTGCTACACCATCTCTGCTGCAACACACCATCAGCCCCAGAGGATCTGCACGCAGCGTTGGCTTAACATCTTGCTTGCCAAACACCACAGGTGGCGTCACGAACTATCACATAAACTATTTCTCTAACCACCATTGATTTGGGCGCCCAGGGCCACAGACCGGGTCACAGCTGCCGTGACATATCCCACTGACACCGGCCCGGTGCCGAGTACCCCGCTAGCCCTGGGAGGGCGACCCATATGTTTCACTACTTCCATGCTCTTCACCTTCTTTTTTACTTCTCCCACACTTTCTCCTTCATGATCCTCAGCAGCAGCAGCATCTTTTTCATCAACTTCTTCTTCACCTTATTCATCTTCTTCTTCACCTTCTTCCTATTATTCTTTTTTTTCCATTCTTCATATTATTCTTATTCAGAAGGAACAAGAAGGCTGAGGAACTGCCGAGAACCAGCTGACGGTACTGGAACCCGGATGGGTAGCAGAAGGAACAAGAGCCAATGGCACTACCGAGGACCAGCTGATGGTACTGGAACCCAGCTAATAAGCAGGAGGTACCTGTGCTAGAAAACACTACCAAGGACCAGGAGACATTGCTGGAACTCGGATACCAAGAAGGAGGCACCTAAGCCAAAGGCACTGCCGAGAACCAGCTGACGGTGCTGGAACCCAGATGGGTAGCAGAAGCTGCAAGAGCCAATGGAACTACCGAGGACCAGCTGACGGTGCTGGAACCCGGAGCGGCAGCAGAAGGAACAAGAGCCAATGGCACTACCGATTACCAGCTGATGGTGCTGGAACCCGATTACTAAACAGGAGGTACCTGTGCTAGAAAGCACTACCAAGGACCAGCAGACGTTGCTGGGACTCGGATACCGAGAAGGAGGCACCTAAGCCAAAGGCACTGCCGAGAACCAGCTGACGGTGCAGGAACCCGGATAGGTAGCAGAAGGTACCCATGAAAAACAAAGTAGCAAGGCCGCGAGCCGGCCGCAGTTACCGAAACCCACAGTCCTACAGGGGGTGCTTGTCCTATTGGCACTACGGAATCAGCCTTTGTTGCCAGATCCCGCAGCCCACATAGGAAGCGCATAAACTGCAGGCACCATAGACACGGCTAACCCGACCGCAACACGACAGGACAACGTATTGGTGGCAAAGTGACGTTGACACTACCCGGAAACAGCAGGTGTGCTGGAACCAGGCTGGGCAGGATGGAGTACCCGTGCCAAAGACACTGCCGAGAACCAGCTGACGGTGCTGGAACCCGGATGGGTAGCAGAAGCTGCAAGAGCCAATGGAACTACCGAGGACCAGCTGACGGTGCTGGAGCCCGGAGCGGCAGCAGAAGGAACAAGAGCCAATGGCACTACCGAGGACCAGCTGACGGTGCTGGAACCCGGTTACTAAGCAGGAGGTACCTGTGCTAGAAAGCACTGCCAAGGACCAGCAGATGTTGCTGGAACTCGGATACTGAGAAGAAGGCACCTAAGCCAAAGGCACTACCGAGAACCAGCTGACGGTGCTAGAACCCAGATGGGTAGCAGAAGCTGCATGAGCCAATGGAACTAGCGAGGACCAGCTGATGGTGCTGGAACCCGGAAGGGCAGCAGAAGGAACAAGAGCCAATGGCACTACCGAGGACCAGCTGACGGTGCTGGAACCCGGTTACTAAGCAGGAGGTACCTGTGCTAGAAAGCACTATCAAGGACCAGCAGATGTTGCTGGAACTCAGATACCAAGAAGGAGGCACCTAAGCCAAAGGCACTACCAAGAACCAGCTGATGGTGCTGGAACCCAGTTACTAAGCAGGAGGTACCTGTGCTAGAAAGCACTACCAACGACCAGCAGACGTTGCTGGAACTCGGATACCAAGAAGGAGGCACCTCAGCCAAAGGAACTGACGAGAACCAGCTGACGGTGCAGGAAACCGCATGGGTAGCAGAAGGTACACATGAAAAACAAAGTTGCAAGGCTGCGAGCCGGCCGCAGTTACCGAAACCCACAGTCCTACAGGGGGTGCTTGTCCTCTTGGCACTACGGAACCAGCATTTGTTGCCTAATAGTGGGAATGTGGACAGAGCAGGAGACATTGCCGGACACACATCAGGGGATCAACTGACGTTACTGAACCCCAGTAACACAGGAACAAGTGTTGATTGTGCAGACGGCACTTCTGAGCAGCAACTGGCGGTGTTGGAGGCCAGGGTAAATACTAGAGACAGAGTGGAGCCAGAGGCCTAATTGGAGCAAGTTTGCAATCAGTAGTAGCGTGAATGTGGAGGCAGCAGTAGACATTGCCGGACACGCAGCAGGGAAGCAGATGGCGTTACTGAACCCCACTAACACAGGAGCTAGTGCTTTTCTCTGTGCAGATGGCACGTCTGAGCAGCAACTGGCGGTGTTGGAGCCCAGGTTCAATCAGGGTTTAGGCTGAGGCCTAATTGTAGCAAGTTTTATATCTGAAGTAGTTTGAATGTGGAGGCAGCAGGAGACTTTGCCGGACACACAGCAGGGGAGCAGCTGGCGTTACTGAACCCCACTAACACTGGAGCATGTGTTTTTCTCTGTGCAGACGGCACTTCTGAGCAACAACTGGTGGTGTTGGAGCCCAGGTTCAATCAGGGTTTAGGCTGAGGCCTAATTGGAGCAAGTTTTATATCTGATGTAGTTTGAATGTGGAGGCAGCAGGAGACTTTGCCGGAAACACAGCAGGGGAGCAGCTGGCGTTACTGAACCCCACTAACACTGGAGCATGTGTTTTTCTCGGTGCAGACGGCACTTCTGAGCAACAACTGGTGGTGTTGGAGCCCTGGTTCAATCAGGTTTAGGCTGAGGCCTAATTGGAGAAAGTTTTATATCTGATGTAGTTTGAATGTGGAGGCAGCAGGAGACTTTGCCGGACACACAGCAGGGGAGCAGCTAGCGTTACCGAACCCCACTAAAACTGGAGCATGTGTTTTTCTCTGTGCAGACAGCACTTCTGAGCAACAACTGGCGGTGTTGGAGCCCAGGTTCAATCAGGGTTTAGGCTGAGGCCTAATTGGAGCAAGTTTTATATCTCATGTAGTTTGAATGTGGAGGCAGCAGGAGGCTTTGCTAGACACACAGCAGGGGAGCAGCTGGCGTTACTGAACCCCACTAACACAGGAGCTAGTGTTTTTCTCTGTGCAGACGGCACTTCTGAGCAACAACTGGCGGTGTTGGAGCCCAGGGTCATTCATGGAGTAGGCTAAGGCCGAATTGGAGCAAGTTTAATATCTGATGTTGGGATGAATGTGGAGGCAGCAGTAGACTTTGCTGGACACACAGCAGGGGAGCAGCTGGTGTTACTGAACCCCACTAACACAGGAGCTAGTGTTTTTCTCTGTGCAGACGGCACGTCTGAGCAGCAACTGGCGGTGTTGGAGCCCAGGATCAATCATGGTTTAGGCTGAGGCCTAATTGGAGCAAGTTTTATATCTGATGTAGTTTGAATGTGGAGGCAGCAGGAGACTTTGCCGGACACACAGCAGGGGAGCAGCTGGTGTTACTGAACCCCACTAACACTGGAGCATGTGTTTTTCTCTGTGCAGAGGGCACTTCTGAGCAACAACTGGCGGTGTTGGAGCCCAGGGATTACAGTTCAGGTGGTAGAAATACGAACACAACAGGAGACCTGGATACTGTTGCCAACCAATTATTTATTATGTAAGAGGACTGGCAAATTCCGGCGAGATCCAGGCCTTGTTCATTTTCAGAAAAGTAAGCCGGTCAAAGTTATCGGAGGATAGTCGCGTGCAACGGTCTGTTAGTACACCACCTGCGGCACTAAAGTCGCGTTCCGATAATACACTAGCAGCAGGGCAAGCCAGCACCTCCAATGCATACTGGCTAAGCTCTGGTCATGTATCCAGCTTACAGACCCAAAACTTGAAGGAGGAACAGCCGTCTTGGAGTACACTGAGAGGGCACGACATGTAGTCTGTCACCATCTGACGGAAACGTTGCCTCCTGCTGACTGGAGACGTCTGTGATGGTGTAGACATTTGTGGCGGGCACACAAAACTTTGCCACATTTGGGCCATACTGGTCTTGTCTTGTGCTGAGGCACTGCCTCTGCTACCTCTTTGTGCAGAGCTTCGTCCACTGCCTCGACGCACAGAGCTGCTTTGTAAAGCACTAGCAGCACTGCTCTTGGGTGGAATGGAGAACATGATGGAATGCACCAGTATGTCTTGGTACTCCCGCATTTTACGCTCCCGGTTCAAAGGTGTTATGAGGCTTTGTAAGTTGTCCCGGTTTCGAGGATCTAGGAGGGTGTACACCCAATAATCTGCCGTTTTGAGAATGTGCGCGATGCGGCGGTCGTTTCTCAGGCACTGCAGCATGAAATCAACCATGTGCTGCAGACTCCCAACTGCACAAGAAATGCTGTCCCCTGCTTGAGGCGTCATCTCTGCCTGCTCTGCATCACCTCACCCTCGCTCTACATACTGGCTACTAGAGCATTGTGTACCTCCTCTGGAGAGATATCTTCCTCCTCCATTGACTCCTCCTCATCCTCCTCACAAAGTGTCCCCTGCCTTGGCCTTTGTGAGGAACCACATTGCGCAGACTGTCCAGAAGCAGATGGCATTTGTGACTCCTCATCCTCCACTTCTTCCAAAACCTCCTCCCTTAGTGCTTGCAGTGTTTTTTGAAGCAGGCAGATAAGGGGGACAGTCATGCTGACCTGTGCATCATCTGCACTTGCCATCCGCGTGGAATCATCGAAGGCATGCAAAACGAGGCAGATGTCCTTCATAGAGGCCCACTCAGTGGTGCTGAAGTGTGACCGGCGCACAGTGCGACTTGTTTGCGCCTGATGCAGCTGGTACTCCATTACTGCTGCCTGCTGCTCACACAACCGCTCCAACATATGTAACGTTGAATTCCACTTGGTGGGTAGGTCACATATGATGTGATGTTCCAGAAGGCGGAATCGGCGCTGCAGAGCTGCAATGCGCGATCTTGCCATGCTGGAACGCCGCAAGTGAGCGCACTTTATGCGGACCTTGTGCAGCAGTTCATCAAGATCCGGATAGTCCCTCAGAAAGCTCTGCATGACCAAGTTGAGCACATGTGCCAGACATGGGATGTGAGTGAGGTTCCCTAGGCCCAGAGCTGCCACCAGATTTTGGCTATTGTCACACACTACCAAGCCTGGCTGGAGATTCGCTGGCACAAACCACACGTCGCTCTCCTGCTTGATGGCATTCCAGAGCTCCTGCACTGTGTGGCTTCGATTCCCCAAAGAAATTAATTTCAGTAAGGCCTGTTGACGTTTGGCCACGGCTGTGCTCATATCGGGTAAGCGTTCACGGGTCCATGTGGAGGTAGACCGTGACGGCTCCTGCAGTGCTGATTCTGAGGAACTGGAGTATGAGGAGGAGTCAATGTGTACAGACTGGATTCCTGCAATTCTTGGAGTTGGCAGAACACGTACAGTGCCACTCTCAAGAGCTGTACTCGGCTCCACATCATCGACCCAATGGACAGTGAGGGAAAGGTGTCGTCCCTGTCCATGGTTACTGGTCCACGCATCGGTGGTCAGGTGGACCTTGCTACTGACGGCGTTTAGTAGCGCATGTTTAATTTTTCCCTCCAGATGCTTTTGCAGGCCAATGACGGCTTGCCTGCTGAAATAAAAGCGGCTGGGCACAGTGTATTGTGGGACTGCCAATGCCATGAAGTTAAGGAAGGTGTTACCAGCCTGAATGAATGCATTTCAAGGGTCAGTAGTTTTGCAATGCCAGCATTCAGAGCCTGTGCTCGGGGATGGTTTGCCGAGTATGGCCGCCTTTTCTCCCATGCCTGTGCTACTGATGGCTGTAGAGTGGCCTGGGAGTGTGAGGATGACAGGGAACGTGGTGCTGTGGGTGGAATGTCACTGTGTCTCTGGACGACAGTGCCAGAGGTTTTTCCATGGCGATCCTGTCAGGAAGCCGAACCAGCTGTGTGTGAGCTGGAGGAAGAGGCTACAACACGAGCTGAAGAGGTGGTAGGTGGTGCTGTAGGTTGGCCTACATCTTCAGTGTGTCTTTGTAACTCCACCACGTGCTTGGTCTGCACATGTTTCCACATATTTGTGGTATTGAGGTTGCTGACACTTTTCCCTCTTTTGACTTTCTGATTACACAGCTTGCATTTGACAAAGCAAATGTCATCTGCAACTGTGTCAAAAAAGGACCACGCACTGCAAGTCCTGAGAGCGCCCGTTTTGGGTTTTGGAAGAGGAATGCTCCTAACGGGTGCCGACGTGGAAGCTACAGGCAACCAAGTCTGCCCCTTCCATCTCCCTCCTGTTCTGGCCGTTCGGGGAATCTCTTCCTCAGAGCTGCTCCCACCACCTCCCTGTTCCTCACGCCATGATGGGTCAAGACCTCATCATCTACATTCTCCTCTTCAAACAACTGCTTCTCCTGGGTAGTCTCGCAAGCACAGTACGCACCTGAGTCTCATCATCTGATGCGTACTGAGGTGTGCTGACCATACTGTAGGCACTGGCCCACCCGCCTCTTCAGATTCAGAGGGACAAAGCAGTTTCGCATCACTGCATACTCCCTCTTCTTCACATTCTAGAATGCTGCTTGGCTGGCCCCCTGTTTCCAGGCCAAGAGATTCAGAGAACAGAAGTAGAGATGGCTCCTGTCCAGGGCGCTCTGACTGCCTGGGCAATTTGGCAGGTGGTGAAGAGACAGATGGTTGCTCTTCAGTGCTCTGGCCCAGAGAGGATGTGGAAGTAATTGAAGTCGATGCGCTAGCTGCCATCCATCCGACAACGGCTTCAATTTGTTCGTCCCGCAGCACGTGCTTTACTCCCTGCCTTCTTCATCTTGGTAGACTGATAAAGATAGGCAGAAAAGTACAAAGGTGGGCTTAGTGTGCTTATTCCTGAACAGCTGCTAACAGGTATAAGAAACACTAATTTTATAAAGTGTGGACTACACTTTAGCTAATGTGGCCTACACAACTGTCAAGTGGAGTGTTTGGTGAACTTTATTTACGTGTTTTTTTTCAAAAAAACAAAAAGGATGTGACCAAAGATGTGAAAGCGATAGTATCACAAACTTTTTGGAACTATTACAATGCAGGAAGGTAACCTACAATGCAATAGATGAGGCTCCAAAAAATAGGCTAATACTAATCTGGCTGCGGCTGCAGGGCACAAGCCAGAAAAAAGGTTCCTCTATCTACTCCTACTTTATATAGTGTTTGCAACTAACCAATGTAGATGGATACGGATGGAAGCACACTAATAGGAGAAAAAAATCAGGAAAAATGAGCTGCAATAAAACAAAAAAAGGACTATGTATGAGGCAGTGACGCACGCTGAGCGGACTACAACCAGAGGTGGCTGCAGAACACACTACAATGTGAGCTGCACTCACACACAGAGACCTCACAGACAGCCATGAACAGTGCAGAGAACAGGGCACTAGCACTGAAAGGCTGTAGAAAGGCTCCGCTGTCTACTCCTACAGTGTTTGCAACCAATGTAGATGGATACAGATGGATGTACACTAATAGGAGAATTAATGAAAAATGAGCAGCAATAAAGCAAAAATAAATATGTATGAGGCAGTGACGCATGCTGAGCGGCCTACAACCAGAGGTGCCTGCAGGACACACTACAGCGTGAGCTGCACTCACACAGACCTTGCAGACAGCTGTGAACAGCACTGCAAGGCAAAAGAAAGCTATAGTGATTGATAATGTGATTGATAATGTAGCCTGGGTAAAGCACAATATTATATAGCAAATCGCTATCTCTAACTGTCCCTCAGAGTCTTGAACAGCAGCCTGTCCCTAACTGAATTCACAGCAGAGTGAACCCTAAATGGCGGCGGCGTCTTTTATAGTGCATCATGACATCATTTCAGCAGCCAATCACAGCCATGCCATTAGTTAACATGCCTACATGCCTAACAGGATGTGCCCACACGTCTGAGGATTCCTCATTGGCTGAATCAAATCAAACTGGCTCATAGCATTATGGGAACTTCCGATTCCGGTATTCGATATGCAAAAAGTATCGGAACTCAGTATCGGAATTCCGATACCGCGAATATCGGCCGATACCTGATATTTGCGGTATCGGAATGCTCAACACTACTTGTGACCCTTGTGAAAAGGAAAAATTTGGGGCTAAAGCAACATTTTTGCAGGAAAAATTAGATTTTTTTTTATTTTTATGGCTCAACATTATAAAATTCTGCTCACCACACTTCTAGATAAATTCCTCGCGGGGTGTAGTATCCAAAATGAGGTCACTTGTGAGGGTTTCCACTGTTTCCACTGTTTAGGAACATCAGGGGCTCTGCAAAAGTGACATGGCTAATTTTGTGTTCCAATAGTTGAATGGTGCTGCTTCTCTTCCAAGCCCTGCCGTGCACCCAAACAGTGGTCTCCCATCACACATGGGGTATCTGTGTACTAAGGAGAAACAGCACAACAAATTGTATTTCTCCTTTTCCACTTTTGAAAATTAAATGCAAAATTTGGGGCTAAAGCAATATTTTTTTGGGAAAAGTAAAATTTTGGTTTTGGTCCACCCACATTGATTTAATCCTGATGAAGCCCCTAAAGAGATAATAAACCTCTTGAAAGTGTTTTTGAGCACTTTGAGGGGTATAGTTTTTAAAATGGGGTAATTTTTGGGTATTTTCCTTCACATAGTCCCCTCAAATTAACTTCAAATGGGATGTGGTCCCTAGAAGAAATGATTTTGTAAATTTTATTGGAAAAAAAAATTGGTGATAAGTTTAAATCCTTCTGAGTAATAAAAAATTGTGTTTAAAAATGATGCGGAGGTGAAGTAGATATGTGGTAAATGGTATTTATTTACTAGTTTGTGTGATATTTGGTTTAAGGGCATAAAAGTTTGAAAATTGCTAAATTTTCACATTTTTGTTCAAATTTTCTGCATTTTCACAAATAAACACAAATCATATCGATCACAATTTATGACTAACATGATGTACAACATGTCACAAAAAACAGTCTTGGAATCACTTGGATATGTTGAAGCGTTCCAAGGCTATTACTTCATAATTTGACACTGGTCAGAATTGAAAAAATTGGCCTGGTCAGGAAGGTGAAAACAAGTAAGGGAGTGAAGGGGATAAAGGCTACATAATCATAATAAATAAATAAATGTAATATAATATAATAAATATAAATAAAATATAATAAATGTATTATACCACAATGAGTGAAGGTAGTCAAATACATATACAGTCATGGCAGAAAGTGTTGGCACTTTTTATGTTATATCATGAAAAACTGTAAAAAAAAAAATACATTATTATTGCAACCGTAACAATCCATACTACAGAATTGAACATGTCAGTTTCCCCTGTGGTCGCCATAAAAAATGGCATTTTTGCAATTGTTCTTACTTATTTCCCATGCTAAAAAAGTGAGTAATTGGTAGTATCCTGAGTTACAATTAACTATGAAATGACAAAATACAGTCTTTAAAAAGAAAAGTCAACAGAAATAAAAAATAAGGCTTTTAAGTCAGCAACTTAAATTATTTTTTAAAAACTGACCAAAGGTAGAAAAACATAAAAATAACTATAATGGAGCATGATATGCCTATGTTTGAATGAGCATTTCATTTGCAGTTTCACTTAAAGTGTACAGTACCTGCTGTTCCAGATGACTTTTCAAAATAGGGATAGGTTTACACTACATTCATGACTGTTCTTGTGCTCCTCTAAAAAGATGTACACAGCCACAAAGGAGCAGAGTCCATTGGACCTATGTTTGTGTTATTATAAGGAGTGGCTCTGATCAAAGACAAAAAATGTTCAACTGCCTCTACACCCCGGTCATGGGGTACATTGGAGTAGAGGGCTTGAACATCCATTGTTATGAGAACACAATTGGGGACACAAGGGAAAGCCAGGGACACAAGCCTGACTGAACAAACATTGCCAAAATATTAGGAATGTTTTTTTGCTACACAGCCTGTGAAAACATTTTTTAACTAACCACCAGAAAAATTTGGAATCTCTTAAATGAACTAGTATAGATTTTATACCAGACAATGCTTCTGATAGTTATGGGAGCCTGATCAATAGGGAAAGCTTTTGGATATTTAAGTTGGGGATTCTAGCTCCTGAGGGGTTAACCCTTACCATTGAAAAGGTTAATAGGTGACTTTTATTATATTGTGTTATTTTATTATATGTTGTTTTTATCTCCTGTTTCTTACCTTGTTTTATTACGTTTTATTTTACTCAGGCTTAGGGGTTTTATTTCATTCATTTTTATATATACATTCTTGTTCTTATTGTGTTTTTTACCATGTGACCTCATTTTTATTATGTGATCTGTTCTTATCATGTGTTTAAGTATATCGTGGCACAGCTGTGTAGGTGCACAAAAGAAGGTTCCCACACCAGGACAAATGTCAATGAAATTTTGGCACACAACTTGTATATGCTTTGTGAAGAATTTTATTTGCAGTCACACTTATACATAGACGTTTCGGCTGCTACAATTAGCCTTCATCAGTATACTGCAGAGTCAGAAAAGGCATACATAAGACAAAAACAAAATAACAAAAATGGATGCTACAAATAAATTGGAATACATCATAATTAAGAAAAAAACAAAATAGTGCTCATGTGATCAGGAGGCAGGGACAGAAAAAATATAAGGTAAGACTGGGAAGGGAGGAAAGGAAGGAAAAGGAGAAAGCACGTACCGAGACTGCTCTTATTTAGTCCATGAGTCAATGCCTTTAAATATGACAAGAGGTCCTTATATTGAGGTAATCTAATATAGGGAGGTAATATACCCTGATGAGGATTAATAAAGTGTACTTACTGAAGGTATGGCCAACAAATGAGCGGAGGGACAATATGTAATCCACTATCAAGATGATGGTCATGTGACCTAAATAAATGAGATATGCAGGTATAGGTAAAATTGAAAATTATGAACCCGTGTAAAATCAAAAATAATGTGGGTTCCAAACCTGAGATATATTGGAAGAGGACAAAATAATGTCTGAATATTCCTGATAGCAATAATCCTTGTCTCAAAAAGATTGTCTGTAAGGATAAAAATATTTATAGTCTGGACATACTGGTAAATAATATGCAGAATGATATTTTATCTAGAGACTTACCCCTAATGAAAATCAAAGTGGCAAAAATCAGAAAAAAATTTTTCTTTGTGTATGAATCTTCAGAGTACTGAAGTGCACAAACAGCCTTAGAGGTATGTAGCTGGCCATCTATATGGAAAGAAAAAACATGAGGGCCTTAAGTGAAAAAGGTAAAAACACAAAGGGTTAACTCTATATGTCAGAGTGTATTTCCTTACCGTTGGTGAGTGGTGGCGCCGTGTCCCCTTATGTAGAACGCGGTATCCGCCGCTTGTGGTGCAGGGCAATGCTGTGTCATATCGGGGTTTATATGGGCGCGGGGCGAGACAAACGCCCGCAGTGACCGGAACTGCGTCACTGGAAGTGACGCGAAGTATCGTGTCATTGTTTTGTTACCTGGTAACTGGTAACCAGGAAGCGTTGCTAGCCTGTGATGTGGATGGAAATGCAGGGTATGCGCCTCCCGCTGTGACTATAACCCTATGCGGGGAATCTAGCGATTAACCCGTTGTGGAACTAACAGTAACGGGCCACTATAACAAGGGGAAAAAAAGGGGAGAAAAGGGGGGGAAAGATATATGCAATAAAAGAAACACAGGAGGGAAGAGTCCGAGGGGTAGGAGGACCAGGATGGTGACATTTGCGTGTAGTTTAGTTTAGACGGCTCTGTGAAAACAAGACAATCTATTAATGTTATAGTATTTGAATACAGGGATCATTGATAAAATACTGTCCCACCATTAATATATACCCTAAAGGCTGATATTAGATTAACAATATTGTGTACAAAAAAGATACACTATTTACCCAGCATTATTAATGAGTCAAAATATATCGATTAGTATAATATAAACTCATTAGATGAAGGATAGTAAATCATATTCTCTGTTGAGGCCCCTTGGATGCAGAGTCTGTAACTCATGTATCCAGAAGGCCTCTCTTTTCTTAAGAAGCTGGATGTGATTTCCACCCCTTCGAGGGTGGGGGACATGCTCAATGACTTGAAACTTCAACTGGGGGAAGATGTGTCCTGCTGTGATAAAATGGTGTGGTACAGGTAATAGTGTATTTCTACATCTGATCGTAGACTTGTGCTTGCTAATGTGGTCCTTTACTGGTTGTGTGGTTTCACCTATGTAAAGTAGACCACACGGACACTTAATCTGGTATATCACAAGTGATGTATCACATGTACTGAAGTCTTTAATCAAATATCGCTTGCCCGAGTGTGGATGGTGAAAATAACCACCTTTGATTACATTGCACACTGGTTGCAATGTAAGCATGAGTAAGTGCCCGTCTTAGGAGTGGAGACGGGAATCTTTGTATGGAAGACCTAGTCCCTGAGCCGATGTCAGCCCTGACCAATGTGTCCTGGATGTTTTAAGGACGTTTATAGCATGGTAGAAAATTCTGGCGAAATTCAGCAATTTCCGGGTGTGCCTTTCTCAATAGGCCCCAATGTTTCCTGATAGTACGGTGAAGGATGTGCACGTATGGATGAAATGTATGGATGAAAGGTATTCTGCCTGTTACCGAAAGATGAGAGGAAGTAGGGGAATGAAGTGCCCGGTCCAGTAAATCTGATGGATAGCCTCTCCTCTGAAACTTATTATGCATTTCCCTCAGTCTATCTTTACTTGTGGTGGGGTCCGAGACAATGCGTTCGACCCTCCTGAATTGAGACGAGGGTATGGACTTCTTTGTAGAAAGAGGATGTAGACTCTTATAATGCAAGAGGCTATTGCGATCTGTGGATTTCACAAAGAGATCCGTACTCAGATATCCGTTTACATCTTTAATGATCTTAGTGTCAAGAAAACTCACTTCATGTTCATCCCTAGTAATAGTGAAAGAAAGACCAGGCCAAGCTGCATTAAGTATGTTATGAAATTCCTCAAGGGTGTTCAGTGGACCCGTCCATATGCAGAAAATATCGTCTATGATTCTTTTCCAGACTAGACAATTGGTCTTAAAGAGGGGATTGGAATACACTACATCATCCTCAAAAGTGGCCATAAACGTATTTGTATACGGGGGTGCTACGTTAGACCCCATAGCGGTCCCTTTTGTCTGCAAATAAAACGTATCCTCGAAAAGAAAGTAGTTTTTAGTGAGTACCAAAGTCAGTAGTTCGAGGCAAAAAGCAACCATATCACCGTCCATTTCTGATCGTGTCAATTGATGTCTAACACAACTGATACCCAAATCATGTGGAATAGATGTGTAGAGGTCCTTGACGTCAAAAGACACCAGGAGGGAGTCCTTTGGAACCTGGCCTAAAGTACTATAACCATGAGAAAGTCCCCTGTGTCGAGTAAAAAGGAAGGTACTTTGCGTGTAAGGGGTGTCAGAATTTTTTCAAAAAGTATGGATAGCCGTGACAGAATAGATTCTGTTGACGCCAATATGGGTCAGCCGGGGGGATTCTCCAATCTTTTATGAATCTTGGGAAGAACATAAAACACGGGGGTGATGGGGTCAGTTTTTATCAAAAAATCACGTTTTTGTATCAATGACACCTCTGAGGGTATAATCACTAACAATAGTGTTAATGGAATCTCTAACACTTCTAATGGGATCTTGAGGTAATATTGAATAGACTGAACTGTCATTGAGTTGGCGCCTAACTTTCCCTGATATAATCTTGTTTGTCCATTACGACAATTGCTCCGCCTTTATCGGTGGGTTTTATGATGATATTGGGGTCCTTGCGTAAAGCCTCTAAAGTTGGAAGTCAACTGAATCAAGATTAGGGGAGACATGTAATTTCCCTTTCTCAATATTCTGTCTTAGTTTGCGAAAAGCATTATCAATAAATTCTATAAATGATTCCACAGCATGGGAACCAGGTGGAGGTCTGTATACGCTTTTATTGCGGAGCCCCAAGTGGTCAATAGAAATGGGACACAGAGTGGTAGATAGAGTGGGAAGTACCTCCTTGTCCTTCTTGGCGAAATGTACCAAAAGTCTTATACGGCGATAAAACCGTTGTAAGTCCATGTCCATTTGAAATGTGCTCATTCTAAATGAAGGGCAATAGGATAAGCCCTTCTGTAGGAGATTGCTTTCTGCAATGCTGGGACCTCATTATCGTGTAGGATTCTGAATTTTTTCCTTCGTTGACTCCTGCGGATCCTCTTCTGCGTGGGCGTCTTCTGCATTGGTCTAAAAAATGCGATGACCCTGAACGATAATCTCTTCTATCCGTCTCAGAGCCCGATGTAGAAGGATCGTTGGATGACTGGTGGTCAAACCTAGAGGAGTTAGATAGAGAAGTGGTATTATAACGCCAGTGTTACATCCTATTATTATTATAATCTTCAGTGTCTCTCTGGAACTTAATTCTTTTTCTGTGTTCAGTGTCCCGCTTATGTTGATCTATAATCCCTTTCAGTTTGTCCTTCAAGGAAATAAGTTCGTCTAACGTACTGGACGAGGCCAGTTGTGACTCAATATTCTTGATAACGTCGCGACTAGTATTGATAGCGGTCTGCAAATGTTCAACAGTTAGAGTCAATAAATCAAATGAGCATTTATTCAATATTTGCTCAAATTTTTGGCAAAAATCGGTGGAGTCACTGAATAGAGTTGGCCGTAGTGGGACTCTAAGTCCTCTCGGGAGTTTCTCAAGAAGAAACTAATGCTATACTTTCTAAGCTCAGTTTTTCTAGTGATTTCCTCAAAGTCCCCCCAAAAGAGACGAGAGGGAGAGACCTGAAGCATGAATTAAGACACCAGACGAATCTTGAACTTCATTGTGCGACATTATCAGAATATTTCCGAGTCCAACGCATCCCTGTTAATGGAAGTGCTGCATCAAGTAGCCTCTCCTCCTCCTCCTCTCCTCCTTTTCCTCCACCTTAACATCATACGCAGTACAAGCCTCAAAAATTTCCAAATGCCCAACTGACTGTGGGGAACCTCAGATTGGCCATTCTGCAGAGCTGTGCACACACTGTATTCGATGGGCATCAGAGGTCTGCTCCAAAGAATCATAGAATCCAGAAAAGGAAAGTATTCTGCACCAATGTCCAAAATTTTTTCATGCTGGATTTGGAGCCGGATTAAGTAGGGTTCGAGCAGAATCCAACCCTCTTCAACAGACGTTATTCACCAAGGGTGGAGGTGATCCTGATGAGACTCAGATACCAGAGGTGCATGCTGACTGTACTGTGATGTTAGGGCAGGAAGAGGAGGATGGTGACTCTTAGGATGAGGAGTGTGAGGATGACAATGAGGTTGTAGATCCCACCTGGTGTGAACCCAGAGGTATGCAGCTGAGTAGCTAAGCAGAGGAGGTAGAGGAGGAGGAATATGAGGAGGTTACATTACGACTTCCCACACAGACATGAAGTGATGCAACCATGACAAGCACTGCATCCTCAGCCCCAACTCTGGCTGTGGCCAGCTTCAGTCGCGAGTGTGCAGTTCGCAGGGGTGGCAAGGGTTGCCTAGCCTGGGCCTTTATGAGACTACAAAGGATGACCCAACACACGTTATCTGTCAAATTTGGAAAAAACCTCAGTAGAGGCAAAAAGTGCAGTAATTTGACAACTACATGCATGAACCGACACATACACGATCAATGTGGCAGTGTGGGAATTTCACTGCAGTAAAATGATGATTAGCAGGCCTCGCCAACCACCAGCCGTCCCATCAACTCTATCTGCTACTTCATTCTCCTCTGTCACCATTCGAAGTCTTCTCACACAGGTCTCTGGCCACACAAACTACAATTGTTTACCAACCACAGGTGGTCACCTGTTACCAAAGTAGACATGTCTGCTGCTTTTGTGTCACCTAGCACAACTCATCTTTCTTAATCCACCAGAACATCTCCGCCTGCACTTTACTTACAGTCCAGCAGTTTGTCCTGTTTTCCATACTCCGCCCCCTCTCAGCACAGCAGCCAGCCCTTGGTCCTGCAGTTGTAGTCTTGTAAAAGAATGTTTCCTCCTACACATGGCAAAGCTAAGAGCTTGAACTCCACCATCTCCAATCTGTAGGCCACAGAAATGCTGCCTTTCCGCCTGGTGGATACAGATGGTTTCAAAAAGTTGATGGCCACTGCAGTCCCTCAGTACCATTTGCACAGTCGCCATTACTTCTCTAAGAAGGCTGTGCCTGCGCTACACCAGCATGTCACCTACATCATCAACATCTCACTGACTGGGCACTGGGTGACTCTGGTGGCTGTGGAGGCAGGCGGTCATGGGGCTGCTCCCCAAGTCTTTGAATTCCCTAGACTTGTGGGATAAACCTCTGTATCTAACAGGTCCTCCACTGCTTCAGCCTCCTCCACCTCCTCTATGGCCTCTATATGTGGCCTCATCCTCTCCATTAATCAGACACATGTTTCCAACAATGCAGACATAATCTCCTCCTCTGTACTGCACAGCCATGGCTAACCGCAATCAGGCAGTGTTTAAATTAATATGCCTTGGAGCAGGGCCGCCATCAAGGCATTACTGCCCTGACTGGTATATGGGGCACGATCAACAGAGGGGGCCGCATCGGGCCCCGTCACCTCTACCCATCGGGCCCCACTGTCCCACCTCCAGCGGCAGGTTCAGTTACTCTATTGCCGTGCAGGCCCACATGGCAATAGTTAAAGCCGCCAGCCAATCGGAGGCTGGCAGCTGACATCAGCGCGCATGGTACCGGCGTCTGAAGTCATTGTCAGTAACCGGTGAGTGCGCGCTTTCAGGTTAGGGTGAAGATCGCTCGCCGCTAGAGCGTGGCAAGGTAAGGAGAAAGGTGTTTTCTTTAATTAGTATTGAAAGTGGCAAGCCAGCAGGAAGAAGACGGAGCAGGATTGGAGACACTGGGGGCAGGATGGAGACGGGGCAGGATTGGAGATGGGGCAGGATTGGAGACAGGGCAGGATTGGAGACACTGGGAGCATGATTGGAGACACGGGGGCAGGATTGGAGACATGGGGGCAGGATTGGAGACACTGGGGGCAGGATTGGAGACATGGGGGCAGGATTAGAGACACAGGGGCAGGATTGGAGACATGGGGACAGGATTGGAGACACAGGGGGCATGATTGAAGACACAGGGGGCATGTTTGGAGACACAGGGGCAGGATTGGAGACATGGGGGGCATGATGAAAGACATGGGGGCAGGATTGCAGACACAGGGGGCATGATTGGAGACACTGGGGGCATGATTGGAGACATGGGGGCATGATTGGAGACACGGGGCAGGATTGGAGACACAGGGGCAGGATTGGAGACACCGGGGCAGGATTGGAGACAAAGGGGGCAGGATAGAGACATGGTACAGGATGGAGACAGATGGGGCAGGATTGGAAACATGGGGGCAGGATTGGAGACATGGGGCAGGATAAAAGACATGGGGGCAGGATTGGAGACACAGGTAGCAGGATGGAGATATGGTGCGGGATGGAGACAGATGAGGCAGGATCATGGGGCAGGATGGAGACAGATGGTGCAGGATCATGGAGCCTGATGGATACAATGGAGACAGATGGGGCAGAATGGGGAGATCATATGGGGCAGAATGGATACTCATGAGCGCAGGATGGGAAAACATATGGCTTAAGCCAGTAATGAGACACACGGAGGTCAGGATGGGGGATATTATTACCATAGGTGCTAATTAAGGGAGATGGTTAAGGTCACTGCTGGTACTCACCAGCGCATCCCTACTCCTTGGCATGCCCCCGCTGCTCAGTGCGTTCCTGCTGCTGGTCTCCTGGGTTCCAGGCGCGTTTGTGCTTTGCGCATGCGCGGTGGCATCTCTTGCACCGCAAGGGTCCCTGGGAGCTCTGACCCGGTGGCTCCACCCCCAACATGGCGACACCCACCAGGTATTTCTGCCCGGCGTCTTCCCAGGTAAGACGCCTGGTTAACTTATGCGGTGGCGCTAGCTTCTTGCTGGCGTCCTCTTAGGTCCTCAGGTCCCTGTGCCTTTGCTGCACCTTTTGCTCTGTGTCTCTGCTCTACCTCTTCGCCCTGTATCTCTGCCGTACCATTTACGCTCGGTGTCTCTGCCGCACCTCCTCCCCCTGTCTCAGCTTCACCTGTTTGCTCTGTGTCTCTGTCTTCACACTTGTACAGTACCTCTGCCTTGTCTTCCTGTCTGTGTCTCTGCCACCTCTGTCTGCTGCGACAGCTGCAGTCTTTCCGTTCCAGTGCTTCCATTGATTTCTGTGTCCTCTTAGCTGGTTCCTCTAATTGTTACCTTATTTGTCTCCCTTTCAGCATCTTGCCTCTGCCAGCCCCAGGTCCTCCCGGTATCGCCTGTCTTCTCTACTCCTCGGTTTCCAGTATCCCCTGGCTCATATCCACTATATTACCTCATCTCGGCCTTCCTCTTTATCCTGCCTGTGACGCCCTAGTCGGCCCTTTGTCTCCGGCCGTTGTGGTTCCATCCCCCCTGGGTCTGCCCCTAAAGCTCCCTGTATAGGGGGTGGTCTACACCTGGTCCGCTCGCCATCGGGGGCTCTGGAGCCACAACCCAGAGGGTCCACTTCAGGGTTTTTCTCTAAGTACCCTAACGGTCACAGTATAACCGTAACAGTATAACCAGACCATGGACCCCGCTGGAGCCTCGGTCGCCCAGAAGGAGCTTGTCTATTTGTGGGAGAAGCAGACATGCATTATGTCCTTCATGAAGTCTATGGACTCTCATCTCTCCGCACTCCAGTCCTCCGATCCAGGAAACGCCTCTCAGCTGGCAGGCCTGCAACAGGAGTTGGCCCAGCAGCGAGACACCCAGGCCCATATTCTTACATATATGGCCTCAGTGGATGACCGGTTTCTTTCCTTGCAGTCGGCCACCTCTGCTCCCATTCCAGCTTCGGTTCCCCACCCTCCTCCCCGTTTGGCAAAGCCACCTCGGTATAACGGTGACCCCCAAGCTGTGCCGGGTTTTCTTAAATCAATGTCGTCTCCATTTTGAATTCCTGCCTCTGCAATACCCCACAGATGGGGCCAAGGTGGCCTTTGTGGCGTCCACCTGGAGGGGGACGCTTTGGCATGGGTTAACCCCATCTGGGAGTGTGACGACCCCGTGGTCTCCCAGCTGTCAACCTTCCTGGAGACCTTTCATTGAGTGTTCGAAGAGCCGGGTCGCTTATCCTCTACCACTGAGTCTCTGTTTAGCCTGCACCAAGGGTCCCTAACTGTAGGCCAGTACGCTATCAGGTTTCGTACTTTGTCTTCCAATTTAAGCTGGAATAACGAGGCTTTCGTGGGAGCCTTCTGACGAGGTCTCTTGGGGCGAATAAAAGATGAACTAGCAGGTTGTGACACTCCAACTGCCTTGGAAGATCTAATTTCATTAGCCACCCATATTGATCTTCATTTTCAGGAGCGTGCCCATGAGAGAAGGAATCCACGTCTTCCTCCGTCTGCTTGTAGACCACCTAGCCCGGGACCTCCTCTTCAGCTTCTGGACCTGAGCCAATGCAAGTAGACTGGCTTAAACTATCCGAACAACGACGTAAGGAGAGACAAACGCAGGATCTTTGTTTCTACTGCGGGAGTGCCTCCGATCTGCTTCAAGCCTGTCCAGAACGTCCAGAAAACTCTATCGCCTAGGTCAGGTAAGTGTTAGGTGTTGGGTTCCTGTCGCTGCACAGCAGGAATCCCAAGCCTTGCATTTGGCAGTCTCCCATTCCTCTCCGGCTGCAGAGGAGGCTGCTCAGCAGACTTGTCGATCCAGGCGCTCTGCTCAGACCAGCTTTGTAGGTTGGGTTGCTGCTGCCACCTCTGGTCTAGCTATAGCAACGCATGCTGGTCAGCAGCGAGCTACTCCAGAGACTAAGTCCTCCTTTCGGTCCACCAAGCATGCACGTGGGACGATTTCTTATTGGAGATCGGAGGTCACATGCTCAGGTCCTTCTCCAGCTCGGATTGGACCATCAGGAAGGTCAGGAAGGTCCCGGAAGGACTATAAAAGGTTTGCATGGCCACTCGACCATGCGCTAATATAGAGAAAGATTTAAACCATGTGGAACGAGAGTTGTATGCATGTATGAATGTCTTTGGTGAATGACTCATTAGAAACCCATACCCTTGGTACGCATGTGTTGTGTAGCCTAGCCTGTTAGCGCCCAGGCTGAGGAGCAAGTAGGAAGCAGAGTCAGAGACTGGCATCAACGCCAAGTGGTGGCTTGGTCTGTACGCCACGGTTCACTTGGTCGACACTCCACAGTCGCCAGCGTTACGTAGTGTCGTCTGCTGTTGCGACACTGCACGCTTAGTAGGTCTAGAGGGACTCTGACCCTGTGTCCTTGGGGCTGAGTTCTGTGACCTGATACTGAGCGTTTACCTTGTCTGTGAGCTTTAACAGGCACCGGCATTTATGTTCAGCTGTAGTGCGGCTTTGTGAAGCAACAGAGTCTGCTCCTGTACACACCGAGTGACGTTAACCCGCATGTGTTCCTTTATTATACCATCATATAGCGTCCGTCATTACTGAGCAGCAGTTTACCACCACTGCACGGTTGACCCCGGGCTGCGAACGCACCTTATTACCATCTTTATATGGTTCGTTCCGCCAGCCCTAATATTATATTAGCGCCATGGTCTGGCTAGTAATGGCGGACGAACAGCGATTGCAGCGGTACATCCAGCAGCTGGAGGGTAGGTTGGCGGCTCTTGAGCACAAAACCTCAGCCATGGATGTTACTGCAATAGCTGTTCAGGCTGCTAGCATGGCTGCAGCTATTTTGTCCACTGCCACCCCTGCTCCGACATTATCCCACCTCCCACTGCCACAAATTTTCTTGCGATAGTAAGGCATGTAGGGGATTTCTGAATTTCTGAGCCAGTGTGCAATACACCTTGAGCTCCTGGCTGCACGTTTTCCCTCAGAGTGGGCTAAGGTGGGGTTCATAATATCCCTCCTATCAGACAGGGCATTGGAGTGGGCCACGCCATTATGGGAGTGCGGCGATCATGTGGTACAGAGTGCTCCACGGTTCTTGAGCACTCTGAAACAGGTCTTTTTAGGACCTCTGTCACCCATGATACGGCGCTCCAACTGCTGGCATCGACACAGGGCTCGTCCATGGTCAGACATTTTGCCGTCCACTTCCGGACCCTAGCATCTGAGCTGGAGTGGCCGGATAAAGCCCTCATTTCTGTATTTTGGAGGGAGCTGGCTGTCCATGTGAAGGACGCTCTGGCCACTAGGGAGATTCCCACCACACAGGAGGAGTTAATAGCAATATCTACTCGCATCGACCTCCACTTTAATGAGCGAAGGTTGGAGCGAGCCCAGGGCAGGCAGAGGTTTCGGCTGGCTCTCACCTTCGCCATACCTCTGGAACCTCTGGTCCAGGCGTTCGAGCCACATGAGGCCATGGAGACGTCTCGAGTGGGATCCAAGTCCCAGATCGCTCTGGCACGCATGGTCTGTCATGTCTGCCGGTAGTCAGGACATCTAGCCTCCAGATGTTCTCGGCAACTGGGAGAGCGTCCCCGTTTGGTGACCTTGGGAGCTGGCTCACTAAACGCAGTGGTGTCTTCTTCTAAGTTGACCTTTAAGGGGACAATTTCTATTGGCCCATCCACCCATGTGGTAGAGCTTTGCGTGGATTCCGGTGTGGAGGGCAACTTCATGTCCTCTGCCTTCGCCCGATGGCACGCAATTCCACTAGTTATGCTCGCCAAGCCAGTTACCATACGGGTGATAAATGGGTCGACACTACCATCACAGATAACCCATCAGACCATCCCTTTTGCGTTATCCATGTCTCCTTCCCATCAAAAGATCATCTCCCTGCTAGTCATTCCCGAATGAATTGACGAGGTACTCTAAGGGATGCCGTGGCTACGTATCATTCCCCTCATATAGAGTGGTCCTCAGGGAGAATTCTGGGATGGAGTAAATCTTGTGTTGGTAGATGTCAAAGGGAGTGTGTTCAGGTTGCTACTACTGAGGTACCCGCAGATCTCTTCTCCCTCCCCAAACACTATTGGCCCTATGCGGACGTGTTCTCCAAGAAGGCAGCGGAGACCCTTCTGCCTCATCGGCCCTATGACTATTTGCCCAGTGCTGAGCCTCCTTGGGGTCGAGTTTATCCACTCTCTCTCCCGGAGACGGAGGCAATGTCTCAGTATATCAGGGAGAATCTGGCAAGAGGCTTTATTAGGAAGTCAGTCTCACCTGCAGGGGCGGGGTTTTTCTTTGTGCAGAAGAAGAACGGAGAACTATGTCTATGCATAGATTACAGGGGTCTTAACGCCATCACTGTTAAGAACAAGTACCCTTTGCCCCTGATATCGGAGCTTTTTGATAGGTTGCAGGGAGCTAGGGTCTTTACCAAACTAGACCTGCGAGGTGCTTACAACCTGATTCGCATCCGTGAGGGGGAAGAATGGAAGACAACATTTAACACCAGGGATGGGCACTATGAATATCTGGTGATGCCCTTCGGGCTCTGTAATGCTCCGGCCTTCTTCCAAGACTTTGTGAATGACATCTTCCGGGATATGCTCACCACCTCTGTTGTAGTCTATCTGGATGATATCCTCATCTACTCTCCAGATATAGACTCCCACCAGAGAGATGTTTTCAAAGTCTTCGACCTCCTACGGGCAAACTCACTCTACGCCAAGTTGGAGAAGTGTGTGTTTGAGCAGGAGTCCATGCCATTCCGGGGCTATATCATCTCCACTCAAGGATTGGCCATGGATTCTGCCAAGCTACAGGCGGTTATGGATTGGCAGGAACCTTATTCCCTTAAGGCGGTGCAGCGCTTTATGGGATTTATTAACAATTACCGCCAATTCATTCCTCACTTCTCAACCTTGGTAGCTCCCTTGGTGGCCCTCATCAAGAAGGGAGCAAATCCTAAATTGTGGTCAGAGGAGGTCTCCAAGGCCTTCCTCTCTATTAAGTCTCATTTTAACAGCGCTCCCATTTTACATTGCCCCGATGTAGATAAGCTGTTTATTTTAGAGGTGGATGCCTCGTCCGTCAGTGCTGGAGCCGTCCTGTTACAGAAGGACGCTCAAGGTCGAAAGCACCCTTGCTTCTTTTCTAAGACCTTCTCACCGGCGGAGAGGAACTATTCCATTGAGGACAGGGAGTTGCTGGCCATGAAATTGGCCTTTTCTGAATGGAGACATCTCCTGGTGGGGGCCCGTTACCCCTTCCACGTCTACACTGACCACAAAAATTTAGTGTATGTACAAACTGCCCAGCGACTAAACTCTCACCAAGCCCGAGGGTCTCTCTTTTTCTCCAGGTTCCACTTCATCCTACATTTTCTTTCCGGTGAGAAGAATGTCTGGGCCGATGCGCTCTCTCGCTCTGTGGTATCAGCAGAGGAGGAGGAGGAGGAGCCTCGGTTAATTGTACCATCTGAGAGCCTGAGGACGGTGGCTTCGGTCACCCTTGACTCTGTACCCCCAGGGCAAGACTTTTGTCCCTGTCCGTTTGCGTCCGGAGGTCCTCTCTTTGGCTCACGTGTCCAAGGTGGGTGGACACTTTGGTACAAAGCGGACAGTTGAGCTTTGGGCGAGGACGTACTGGTGGCCACATATGGCCCGTGACGTCAAGGACTATATTCAGGCATGCGTCTCCTGCGCCAAGAATAAGTCTTCCCGGCAACGACCCTTTGGGTTACTTTACCCCTTACCCGTGGGGGACAGACCCTGGGAGATGGTTGGCATGGACTTAGTGGTGGGTCTACACAAGTCCAGTGGCAGCACAATTATTTGGGTCATCACTGACCGTTTTTCTAAAATGGTGCACTTGGTGCCTCTCTCTCGGCTACCTTCCGCACGGGGCCTAGCAGTGTTGTTTGTTAAACACACTTTCCGGTTACACGGCAAGATTGTCAGTGACTGGGGTCCCCAGTTCGCGTCTCGGTTCTGGAGAGAGCTCTGTCACTTGCTCAGTTTTGAGCTGAATCTCTCCTCGGCCAATCATCCCGAGACTAATGGGTTGGTAGAGAGGGCCAACCAGACCCTGGTAACATATCTCCGACATTTTGTCTCGGCCAGGCAGGATGACTAGGCATCCTTGTTGCCATGGGCAGAGTTCGCCTTGAACAACACTGTGGCCGATTCCACTGGCCAAACCCCATTTCTCCTTAACTATGGCCAACATCCTCGTGTCCCAGTGCCCATGCCCGTGTATTCAACTGACTCTAGGGTGGCAGACTGAGCGATGGAGGAACGTGATATTTGGGACCGCACCCAGGAAGCTATTCGGGCCTCTAAAGAAAGAATGAGGGTCTCCGCGGACACACACCGGCATCCTGCTCCATCCTTCTCCCCTGGCGACTTAGTGTGGCTCTCCGTCCGTAAAATCAGGCTGCGAGTCGAGTCCACTCCTCACTACATTGGTCCCTTTTAGGTCCTCGAGCAGATCAGTTCTGTGGTCTATCGGCTGGCCCTTACACCACACTTGGCTACTCTGACACCTTCCACGTGTCCCTTCTTAAGCCGGTCCACATGTCTCGGTTCTCTGAGTTATCTGCCGGAACATCAGACCTCTCCTCAGTTGAGTTTGAGGTTAATGCCATCATGGGATGCAGGGTGGTATGTGGAAAAAACTTTTATTTGGTGGACTGAAAGGGTCATGGTCCAGAAGATCGGACCTGGGAGCCAGTGGAGAACATCCGCGCTCCACTTCTCATTGCGGCATTTGAGCCTAGCGAGGCCTAGAGGGGAGGGGGCCCTAGGAGGGGGGTAATGTTAGGCGTCGGGTTCCTGTCGCTGCACAGCAGGAATCCCGAGCCTCGCATTCGGCAGTCTCCCATTCTTCTCTGGCTGCAGAGGAGGCTGCTCAGCAGACTCGTCGATCCAGGCGCTCTGCTCAGACAATCTTTGCAGGTTTGGTTGCTGCTGCTACCTCTGGCCCAGCTATAGCAACGCATGCTGGTCAGCAGCGAGCTACTCCAGGGACTAAGTCCTCCTTTCGGTCCACTGAGCATGCCCGTGGGACGATCTCTCATCGGAGGTCACATGCTCAGGTCCTTCTCCAGCTCGGATTGGACCATCAGGAAGGTCAGGAAGGTCCCGGAAGGACGCGGCTATAAAAGGTTTGCATGGCCACTCGGCCATGCGCTAATATAGAGAAAGATTTAGACCATGTGGAGAGAGAGTTGTATGCATGTATGAATTTCTCTGGCAAATGACTCATTGGAAACCCATACCCTTGGTACGCATGTGTTGTGTAGCCTAGCCTGTTAGCGCCCAGGCTGAGGAGCTAGTAGGAGGCAGAGTCAGAGACTGGCATCAATGCCAAGTGGTGGCTTGGTCTGTATGCCACGGTTTACTTGATCGACACTCCACGGTCGCCAGCGTCACTTAGTGGCGTCTGCAGTTGCGACGCCACACGCTTAGTAGGTCTAGAGGGACTCTGACCCTGTGTCCTTGGGGCTGAGTTCTGTGACCTGAAACTGAGCGTTTACCTTGCCGAGCTCAGTGACCTTTAACAGGCTCCGGCATTTATGTTCAGCGGTAGTGCTGCTCTGTGAAGCAACAGAGTCCTCTCCTGTACACACCGGGTGACGTTAACCTGCTTGTGTTCCTCTATTATACCGCCATATAGCGTCCATCATTACTGAGCAGCAGTTTACCACCTCTGCATGGTGGACCCCGGGCTGCTAATGCACCTTATTACCATCTTTATTATTTGGTGCGTTCCGCCAGCCCTAACAGTAAGAGAGCCTCCCTAGGTGTATGTGATACCTCTCTATCCCTCACTCTGTCCGCCCTGCTGCATGTAGGTGGTAAACATTTTTCGGTGGCAGCCTATGACGATTCGGGCGCAGCCGGGAACTTTATTAGGCTCGAGGAGGTCATTAAGTTTTCTGGCCCAGTGAGGACCTTGGAGAATCCTCGGATCCTCGCATCCATAGATGGCAAACCCTTGCAGGAGATCATTACACAGGTCACTCAGTCACTCAAGAGGTGGAACTTCAGGTAGGGGCTCTGCACAAGGAGAGAATCGTATTTTGTTTTAGCTGGTATCTCTCATCCAATTCTTCTCGGTCTTCCTTGGTTGCGGACTCACGAGCCCACCTTGGATTGGCATAATGGAAATATTTTGCACTGGGGGGAGTCCTGCAGGGCACGGTGTCTGCTGTTGGTGCTACTGGGAACCCATCATCCAAATTGGGGATCGTAAGTCACCAGGTCAAGGTGTAATTGTTACTGAGGCTAAGGGAGATACAACAGCAGTAGTGCTAGGCATGAATGTTATGCGTCATGTGTTTCCTGAATTGCTCGCTGCCTTGCATGCTTCTCTCCCTTCTGCTTCTTCCCCTTACAGGAAAGCTGTTCAACGGACCATCAAAGTGCTCTGCACCCAACAGAAATTTACCAACTGTAAAGGTGAGATCTGCCGTGCGTGTATCAACGCACGACCAGTTGCCTTGTTGGCCAATAGCGAGGCTTTAGTCTGGTGCCGACCCTGACCAGGAATTAACAACGAAGACTATGAAGCACTTCTCGACTCCATCCCAATTGAAGGTCAGCCCCTGATAAAAGCTGCCAGAGGTATCGTCACTGTCTCAAACGGTAGAGTACCAGTACGGCTAATCAACCTGAGTGATGCACCCATCGAGCTATACAAGTTTAATTCAGATAGAAAAACTGGAGGAAAAAGAGTCCAAAAGCTATATACATAAATATTTTATTAATCTATTAGAAGACACATGAATTAGATACAGGACATGTATAGATAAAGTAAGTGGTCTAATGGTGGTTTAGCCTGAAACAAATAAAACAGATCAGCAGCAATGACATTATAAAAGGCCAGCTGAAACAATGATAGCGGGGTGAATGTAGTGCCTATCAAATGTGAAGTGGAACTAGTAAATAATCATGTACAAAAATTGTATAGATATCAGAAAAATTGGTCACAGTCTATTGCACTCTATCCCTGGAACATGAGCTGCTGGCAAAGTGGTGGAGGATGCAGTCACAGCAGACATAAGATGGTCACAATCCGTGTAACATATATATATAATTACTGCAATGAAGGCCATGGCGGACCGTAATGGTATCAGCTGTCGCTGCAGGGCGCCACCAGACAGGTCAGGAAATACAGCACTGGAGAGAGCCGCAAAGTACTGTCAATCAAGATGCCAACGTCACACTACATAAAGAATTGCATATTGCACAATGCCCGCATAAAAGCAGTATTAAATGTTAACACATACCCATCATATCATGTAACAGGCGCTGGTCAGGAGACTCCAACGCATGCGCTACTTTCCTCTCGGCATTGGTCTATTAGAGTCGTGACTCTATGTAACTGGATATAAAGGGGTTTGTTTTACATCTTTGGCCACGCCCCCGAGGAAGCGGTATCTAGACCACGAAACGCGTGTTGGGGTCTCCTGACCAGCGGCTGTTACATGACATTATGAGTATGTGTTAACATTTAATACTGCTTTTATGCGGGCGTTGTGCAATATGCAATTCTTTATATAGTGTGACGTTGGCATCTTGATCGACAGTACTTTGCGGCTCTCTCCAGTGCTGTATTTCCTGACCTGTGTGGTGGCGCCCTGCAGCAACAGCTGATACCATTAAGGTCCGCCATGGCCTTCATTGCAGTAATTATATATGTTACACGGATTGTGACCATCTTATGTCTGCTGTGACTGTGTCTTCCACCACTTTGTCAGCAGCTCATGTTCCAGGGATAAAGTGCAATAGACTGTGACCAATTTTTCTGATTTCTATACAATTTTTATACATGATTATTTACTAGTTCCACTTCACATTTGATAGGCACTACATTCACCCAGCTATCATTGTTTCAGTTGGCCTTTTATAATGTCATTGCTGCTGGTCTGTTTTCTTTGTTTCAGGCTAAACCACCATTAGACCACTTACTTTATCTATACATGTCCTGTATCTCATTCATGTGTCTTCTAATAGATTATTAAAATATATGTATATAGCTTTTGGACTTTTTTTCCTCCAGTTTTTCTATTTGATATAGAGTCGTCTCTAGGGACATTGCATGAGGCAGCATTTAGGGATTTATAATTATGTGTTAAACATGCATTTTTGGAGTTTTCTTGTTGCACAAGTTTAATTCAGTTGCTCAACTGTACATCCTTGATCCTGAAGACATCATAGATGACGAGACACTCGCTCATCAAAAGTCGATGAAAGCCGCTCCCAAAGGTTCTAATACACCCACTACCTTCTGGTGGAATGAACTTAATGTCGGGGATGCTAACACTCCCATCGAACACATCCAGCGTGTCACCAAAGTTGCTAAACGACACAGCCAAGCTTTCAGCAAGCACCCACTTGACTTTGGCAGGACATCCCTGATACAACACAGAATCCAAACTGGTGATCATCCTCCTATCAAGGAAAGACACCGTTCAGTACCTCTTACTAACTATCAGAAAGTAAAGACGCTGTTAAAGGAGATGAAAGATTCTAAAGTCATTCGGGAAAGTCAAAGCCCATGGGCTGCACAAATCATCCTGGTGAAGAAGAAGGATGGTAACATCAGGTTTTGTGTCGACCACAGAAAGCTGAACAGCGTTACGCACAAAGACACCTAACCTCTTCCACGGATTGAAGAATCCATCACGGCTCTTTGCTCAGCTGCATATTTCTCCACTCTTGACTTGACCAGTGGCTATTGGCAGGTACCCATTGCTCCTGAAGATAGGGAGAAGACAGCCTTCACCACCCCGATGGGACTCTACGAGTTTGTCGGTATGCCATTTGGGTTATGCACTGCCCCTGCTACATTTCAGCGACTCATGGAGAGATGTCTTGGTCACCTCATCTTCCAAAGTGTTCTATTATATCTTGATGATGTGATCGTGTATTCTCGTACTTATGAAGAACACTTTGGCCATCTTGCAGAAGTATTCAAGGTACTCATTGAACATGGCCTGAAACTAAAGCCATCAAAGTGCCATCTGCTCAAGCTGAAGGTCAAATACCTGGGTCATGTTGTAAGTGCCGAAGGTATCCAGCCTGATCCTGACAAAATATCAGCTGTGAATGACAGGGATACTCCAAGAACTGTGAAAGAAGTCAAGAGTTTCTAGGGTTTGCAGGCTACTACCGCCGCTTCATCCCTCCTTTTGCGCAAATAGCAGAACTCCTTACAGAACTGCTACGAGGTTGCCCTAGAGAACACTACGACAGAAGACTTCCAATTGATTGGTCTGAATGTCAAGAAACTGCCTTTCAGATGCTGAAAAGCTTACTAACTTCCCCTCCAATTCTGGAGTATCCTGACTACTGCCACCCTTTCTGTAGCTACACGGATGCCAGCTATCAAGGCCTTGGGGCAGTGGTATCACAAGTCCAGAATGGCAAAGAGAGAGTCATTGCCTATGCCAGCTGAAGCTTGCGAGGCGCTGAGAGGAACGATAACAATTACAGCTCATTCAAGTTAGAGCTGCTAGCTCTTGTGTGGGTCGTCACTGAAAGGTTCAAAGGTTACCTCGCGGCTACCCCCTTCACTGTTTACACGGACAATAATCCTCTCGTTCACCTTAATATTGCATGGCTAGGTGCTCTGGAGCAGATATGGGCTTCAAGATTGGCGAGTTTCTGCTTTGACATTAAGTATCGCAGTGGCAAGATCAACATCAATGCAGATGTGTTATCTCGTTTGCCCATAGGAGAAGAGCCTCCTGAGGAAGATCTGTGGGAAGATGTCAAGATGCCTCCCTTCTATCAAAGATTTGCTACACAGAACGCCACTGCTGCTACACAAACTGATGCAGTGTCTCAACCGAAACCGGATTTGTCCCAAAATCCATTGAGATGGAAAACCCTTCAAAAGGAGAATAGTGTCCTAGGAGAGATCTATGAATACCTGACTACTGGGAGAATACCTGCCCGACGATGCAGACGATATCCTGATGTTGAGCTTAATCATCTATGGAGACAGCGCAAAAGACTCTTCATTCAAAAGGGCTTGATCTTGCACAATTCCCTGGACCCTGTTTAAGGTGAAAGATTACATCAGATTCTAATCCCACGGCAAGATGCCAGAATTGTTCTCGATGCCTACCATGACCAGTCTGGGCACTTTGGCGTACACAAAACTGAAGCTACCATACGCCAATGCTTCTATTGGATTGGGATGCGTTCAGATATAGAGAATTGGTGTAGCGCATGCTCAGCTTGCAATCTCACTAAAGCTGGTAAGAAAGATGCCAGAGCTCCTCTTCAACTAATCCATTCTCAGAAACCGAACTAACTAGTTGCTCTTGATCATGTGAAGCTAGCTCCAACTCGTTCGGGCTACACATATGCCCTTACCATGGTGGACCACTATACTAAGTGGGTTGCCATTAAACTGGTGAAAGACCTTACAGCTCGGACTACAGCTATCACCTTCTACCACGAATATGTGAGACATCACGGTTGCCCTGAAGCAGTCCTCACAGACCGTGGACCTGCCTTTGAGTCCCAACTATTTCAAGAACTCTGCCAATTCCATGAGTGCAAGAAGCTAAGAACCACTGCCTATCATCCACAAGGGAATGGCCTTTGTGAGAAAGTCAACCAGACCATCAATATGCTGTGAACAGCATCTGTTACCAAACAAGCCGAATGGTCTCAACTACTTGATGACTTAGTGGAAACCTACAACAATACTGTCCATTGTTCTACTGGCTACTCGCCATATTACTTGATGTTTGGAAAACAAGGTCAACTCCCAAAAGATCGTGCTTTGGGAATCCATGTTGCCGATGTGATCAATCCCCTGCCTAAAACTGACTGGGTCTCAGAACATCAGCGAAGAATACATGAAGCCCAGCAGATCGTTGATCACTGCATGGGCGAAGCTCACCGTCAACAGGAAGAGAGCTACAATCAAAGAGCTAATGCTTCTCCACTTCACCTTGGAGACAAAGTGTGGCTAAAGAAGTGCCACCTTACAGGGAAACTCGAATCACTCTGGGAAACAGAGCCCTACACAATTACAGCTATCATATATCCGGAGTCCGGTGTATATGAAGTGAAGAAACCCGGAATAGCCTCACAGACGGTGCACAGAAACCGCATGAAGTTATGTACAAAAGAGGATCCACTGGTGATGTCCTCACCTCCTCCACAAATCATGCCGGGTTACACACCAAATCCTACCTTGGAGCCATTTTAGTTAGTTAGTCAGTTTAGTAATGTTTACGCCTCTGCAGCTAGATAATACCATGCACTTTACTTATTGTTTGCATTATTTTCCTATGCAGCCGTGGACTTATTATGGACTGGTGGTTGACACTAAATTGCCTTTCCAGAGCCTTTCATACGGACGATAGTATGTTGCAGAAAGAGACTTTATTTCACAATGGCACTTCCACCTTCATGTTTTGCAGATGTTTATTGCATATTGTTCTCCCATATATCTGTGCATGCTTGCCTTGGTGTTGCTTTACATTACCTGTATATTTCCTACTTTAGTAGTCCACCACTCGCACAGTCGCCAAGGACGGCTTATCATCAGAGGGGAAGTATGTAGTGACCCAGTCCAGAGTGTGTCTGTCCCTTTAAGTAATACTGAATTGTGAGTAGCTTCTGTACACTACTGCTCACTCTCTAACTGGCTTTCTAATTTATTTGTGAGCTGTAATTCTCCATTTCTAGTCACCTTCATTTTAGATGCAATGCATTTCTCGTTTGCTATGTTCTGTCACCATCTAATGGTGAAAGTGTACAATGACTGAATTATTCTTTTGTAAGGATCTGAGATGTGAATTCGGTTTCCTATTGGCCAGCTCCTAGTCACATGCTCAATAGGAGGAGCTGTTTTGCAAGGCAAGTCTAGAATGTTCGGTAGTCTAAGGGATGCCTTCAGGGAAAGCAGAACACACGTGGAGGAGGTTTTCACCTCAAGATCTCTTGCAGGCAGAAAAGCCTGAGTTCCCTCTAACCTGTACAGAAATCATTCTATTGCTGACAGGATTCACCACATGTAAAGTATTGCTTACAGGATTCACCACATCTAAAGAATTGCTGACAGGATTCACCACATCTCAAATATTGCTGACAGGATTCTCCACATGTAAAGTATTGCTGACAGGACTCATCACATATAAAGAATTGCTGACAGGATTCACCACATCTAAAGTCTTTATGACAAGATTCATCACAGTTTCTACATTCACCTATAAGTACTTGTGCATATGCCGTGACACACTGTGGAGATAACCCCAAGTACAGTTCTGTAACCTCTAATTTCTGCATCTACCTCCCTCTGTAAAATATCAAAAGACATTGTCCAGTGCTCTTAAAGCTCCAGACCATAATCACATCTCAGCATCTAAGTGTGAACTGTATTTGCCGTGGACTACCCATGAGAGACTGTTCCTTATTTGTTCCAAGTTATAATTCCTGTTCCTACTGAAGTAAAAGCAACTGTTATCCTCGAGACCGGTGTGTGTCATAATTCCTTCGGCTGTGGACACCGTGTGGGCCTGGATAGCAGGGAACATTCGGCCGTGTCATTACAGCAGGACCATAGCATATGTAGCATATCGGTGTAAGGTTCTCAGTCTTTTTTGACATGTTCTTTGAAATTCAGTTTTTTGCATCAGCCATTTTGTTTTCTGTCCTGCTGCAGCTATCTTGCCCTCAGTTAATATGCAGTTTCCAGCTTTCATGTTCCCGCCCTGATTCTCTCCCTCTTGCCTCTTAAGCAGCCTCGGCTGAGCAATCAGTGCTTCAGAATCAAGTCTGCAGTTTGCCTGTGACCTGGCTCCTGGAAATCTTGGACTTGGTACTCCAGCCATCTCCTGCTGATGAACTTTTGAACACTTGTGGACACTGGAAACCTGCTGCCTGCTAAATCCACAGTTGCAAGGGAAGTAACAGAGAGAGACCATGAACCTGTTGTGGAAGTTCTGCTGTGCTTAAAGTTTACTCTGGCCTGATGTGCCTCCTGCCTCTGTATCTGCAAACTGTGTGAACCCTTTTGCTTGCTTGTATGAAGTAATACAAGTCCTTCCTAATCACACCTGTGTCTCCTGTGTTTTTCCTCGCACCCAAGCACAAGACGCTATATGAATCGTACACAGTACATCACAAGATTCTGAAGCTAACGTTGGTGTCTGCTGGGTCTGGGAAGGCCGTGTCTGCCGTGACCGTGGATGTCAGATATCCATTTATATCTTCTGTGAGGACAGTGGTTGTGACTTCTCACAACCATTCCAGGTGAGCGCATTCCCTTCTTTTTACTCTGGAGTGTTACCACAGGTAAACACTATTGTGTGTTTTTTTTTCCTTCCAGTACTTCTGTCTTAAAGGATCTGGAAGATGGAGGCTCGCATAAAGGAGTTGTGTGGTGTGACTGATACAATCCTTGAAGATATACAGACTTTAAAAACCCGCTTTGCAAGCCTGCAGGACCTTAAAAATCACAATTTGCAGGTTTTTGGACAAACTACTCAGGATTTTATGAGTCAGGACTGAGGCTCTAGAGGAACGAGTCAAGGCTCCAGTCATAACCCCGAGTTCTGGGATCCCCAAGTTACCCCCTTTTCATTTTGGCGGTGAACGTGAAAAATTCAAGGGATTTATTAACCAATGCAACCTGTTTTTCTCTGCACATGCTTCACAATTTCCCACTGAACGATCCAAAGTGCTTACTATAATCATGCTGCTTACCAACAAGGTTCTGATGTGGGCAAATCCTCTGATTGAGACTGAGGATGAATGTTTTAATCATCTTGATGCTTTCATTTCAGCCATGGGGCAGGTGTTTGATGACCCCAACCGAGGTGCAACAGCTGAGGCAGCCATGTTAACTTTGCACCAAGGTAAGCACTCAGTAGCTTAATATGCCTTGGATTTCAGGAGATGGGCTCTCGATACCACTTGGGACAGTTCCTCCAAAAATCTATTTTTTTGGAAAGGGTTGTATCCTCAGATTAAGGATGAACTTGCTCGAGCAGACCCTCCCACTGCATTAGGTGACTTTATTAACTACTGCATCCGTATCGATGCTCGTCTTACTGAACGCAGACAAGAGATGGTTCGAAAGTAATCGCACTAACTTTTTCCTACCTTCCTCCCCAGCTAAGGAACCTTTGAGTAGAATCACACGGGAACCAGAACCTGAACCCATACAGGTGGACTCTGTACAGAGATGGGTTAGTGATGCATGCAAAGAACATCGCCTAAAGGAAAATCTATGTTTCTACTGCGATAAGTCAGGGCACTTTATTATAAACTGCCCCAGCCATTCTCGTAAGACTACTGCAGCAGTCATTCACTGTGAGTGTTGTGAAATGAGGTCTGTCATGTCCGAGCCTCAGGCTCCAGAGAGATCTGCAGCCATAGATATTGATTTCTCGGACTTAAACTCCGTTAGTTCTGAGGCCAATGACTGTGTAAACGCAGCAATTTTTCAAGTTTCCTCAGCCGTGTCCCAGCTGAGCTGTAAGAAGAACAATTCTCATTGCTTCCTTTCCATCAAACTCTGGGTTGACTCTGTCTGGGTGTCTAGCTCTGCTATGATTGGGGCAAGTGGAAATTTTATGGATATTTCCTTTGCTCTGAAACATGGGATACATTCAGTGAAGAAGGCTACTCCAGTACAGACGGAGACTGTGGATGGCTCCCTGCTGACCTCTGGACCAGTGGATCAGGAAACGGCACCTTTGAAGGTCCTTTTGGGTAAAGATCATCAGGAGAAACTGTCTTTTATGCTTATCTCTTCTCTCCACTTTCCCATTATTCTAGGGCTACCATGGCTGTAGGCTCAGAACCCTACAATTAACTGGGAGACCAAGGAACTGCACTTTCCGGAGAAACAGATGAGTCCAGAAGTTTCCGCTTGCTCTGTTCCTAAAGGAACCATGTCAGTCCTGGAACTACCAGCTGTATACCAGGACTATGCGGATGTGTGTGACAAGAAGAACGCTGACCAGCTTCCCCCTCACTGTCCATATGATTGTCCAATTGAATTATTGCCTGGAGCAGAGATACCTTTTGGTAAGATCTACCCCCTGGCGGGGCCGAGCTAAAGGCTTTAAAGGACTATATAGATGAAAATCTAACCAAGGTCTTCATACGCCACTCTTCATCTCCTGCAGGTGCACCCATCTTCTTTGTGAAGAAGGATGGCTCTCTGAGACCCTGCATAGACTATAGGGAACTCAATAAATTTACTGTTAGAAACTGTTATCCATTGCCTTAGATCCCAGAGTTATTGGAGAGAGTGCGGCATGCCAAAATTTTCTCTAAACTGGATCTCCGTGGGGCCTATAACTTGGTCCGTATTAGACCTGGGGATGAATGGAAGACTGCATTCAGGTCACGCTATGGACACTTTGAATATCTAGTCATGCCTTTTGGTCTGTGTAACGCCCCAGCCACTTTCCAACACTTGGTGAATGACATCTTCAGGGATCTCCTAGATACATTCGTGGTGATTTATCTGGATGATATTTTAATTTTTTCTAAAGACAGAACCATCTTTACTTCAAACTTGAAAAGTGTGAATTCCATAGGACCGAAATTCAATTTCTGGGGTAGGTAATGTCTACACAAGGAATTAGTGTGGATGGAAGCAAAACCCAAGCCATCAACGATTGGCCAGTTCCTAGGAATGTGAAGGAAGTGCAGCGCTTCATCGGGTTTGCCAATTTCTATAGACACTTTATTAGGAATTTCACTGAGGTAGTGTCACCTATCACACAACTTACCCGGAAGGAGTCTAGGTTCTCCTGGACCCCTCAAGCCCAAGAAGCATGTTCCCATCTAAAGGATAAATTTACCACTGCACCTATCCTAGTGCATCCCAACCCCGAACTTGCCTTCATAATAGAGGTGGATGCTTAAAGACTGTGCCATCGGCGCTATACTCTCTCAGAGAGCAGGTGAGAAGAATGCCTTGCATCCTTGTGCTTTCTTTTCCCAGCGGTTATCTTCGGCTGAGAGGAACTACGATGTGGGCAATAGAGAATTGTTGGCCATTATTGCCGCCTTCAAGGAATGGAGACACCTTCAGGGATCTGCACCGCAAATAGTCGTCCTGACAGACCATCGCAACCTTGAATTTATCAGGTCGGCTAAGTGTCTGACTCCTCGCCAGGCTCTTTGGAATCTTTTCCTAAGCCAATTTAATTTTGTAATTTCTTATAGACTAGGATCGCGCAATGGAAAGGCTGATGCACTCTCTAGGATTCATTCAACAGAGACCCGTCCATTTACTCCTCCTAAGGCTATTCTTCCTGACTCTAGATTCCTGGGAGTGATTGATAATCAAGACCTACTTAAGGACATCAAGGAAGCATATCATTCGGATTCTTTGTGAGCACAACCTCCAAGGGACGTAAGTCTTGTCTTTAAGAATGGTGTGTGGATACAGGGACAACGTTTGTATATACCCGAAATGGTAAGATTGAGAGTATTGCAACTTATCCATGGTTCTAAGATAGCTGGGCATAGAGGAGTTCTAAAGACACAAGAATTTCTTTCTCGTTTCTTTTGGTGGCCCACTTACAGAAAGGACGTTTTAAACTATGTCACTTCATGTGAAGTCTGTGCAAGATGCAAGACACCACGCTCCTCGCCAACGGGTCTATTGCAACCCCTTCCCACGCCGTCCCGCCCATCTGGATCCATTTCTATGGACTTCATTGTAGAGTTACCAACCTCTCAAGGGAAGTGGTGGTGGATCGGTTAACAAAGGCAGCTCATTTTATTCCCTGTGTTGGCTTACCCACTGTAAAACAGACATCAGACTTGATGATTCAGAATGTGTTTCGCTTGCATGGAGTACCGGATGAGGTCATTTCAGATCAAGGGGTGCAATTCACTTCAAGGTTTTGGCAGAATTTCTGTGCCGCATTGGACATTAAAGTAAACCTTTCTTCTGCTTTTCATCCCCAGACTCATGGACAGACAGAACGGACCAATCAGACCCTGGAGCAGTATCTCCTTTGCTTTATCTGCCACCTAGATGGATGATTGGGTGGATCTACTTCCACTGGCTGAGTTCTCTTATAACAACTCTCTGAGCGCCTCCACTTAGCAGTCTCCTTTCTACGCCAATCTAGGTTATCATCCTAACATTCTGCCTCGATTTCCCATAGATACGCCCTTGCCGGCAGTGGCTGAAAGAATGACATCTTTACAAAAGAATATTGATCTTCTAAAGGAAAATCTGGAATTGGCTCAGGAAAGGTACAAGAAAGCAGCAGATAAATTTCGTAAACCTGCACCTGCTTTCAAGGTAGGAGACTTGGTCTAGCTGTCAACCAGAAATCTTAAGTTAAAAATTCCATCATCTAAATTGGGACACAAGTACATTGGACCCTATAAAATCAATAAAATTATAAGTGCCGTTGCTTGTTGTCTTCAGCTGCCCAGATCTATGTCTTTTTGACATGTTCTTTGAAATTCAGTTTTTTCCGTCTGCCATTTTGCTTTCTGTCCTGCTGCAGCTAGCTTGCCCTCAGTTAATATGGAGTTTCCAGCTTTCATGTTCCCGCCCTGATTCTCTCCCTCTTAAGCAGCCTCCGCTGAGCAATCAGTGCTTCAGAATCAAGTCTGCAGTTAGCCTGTGATCTGGCTCCTGGAAGTCTTGGACTTGGTACTCCAGCCATCTCCTGCTGATGAACTTTTGAACACTTGTGGACGCTGGAAACCTGCTGCCTGCTAAATCCACAGTTGCAAGAGAAGTAACAGAGAGAGACCATGAACATGGTGTGGAAGTTCTGCTGTGCTTAAAGTTTACTCTGGCCTGCTGTGTCTCCTGCCTCTGTATCTGCAAAGTGTGTGAACCCTTTTGCTTGCTTGTATGAAGTAATACAAGTCCTTCCTAATCACACCTGTTCTCACACCAGCCTTTTTCATCCACACAGGAGTCCTATATACCCTATGTATGGTGAATAATTGCGACACCCTCCCAGACTCACTTATAGAAATTTTAGGGACATAATGCAAGACCAACTCCCACTGAACATCCAATATGTCTCCCAAGTCCACAATCGACCTAACTTTGGCCGTCAATGGATGTCTGTCCAAAAAGGTGTCAAGCAATCCATTGTAAAGAAGCGTTATAAAACCCCTAGTACTCCTCTGTGCCCCAAGTATACTCAACAAACTGTCCCTCTGTATCATTATCGGTGATCTTCTCCACTTCTTATGAAATGCATGCCACAGCTGCAGGTACTGGAAGAACATATTGCATTCCAATGGGAATTCTTTCTCAATTGCTTCAAATGTTTTGAACGTCTCATCATCCAACAGCTGCGACATATACCTATTCTCCACTGTTCAAAATTTCGTAGATGTAGCATTTCGATCAACCGCGGATCATACCAAATAGACGTGTAACTCGTGTATTCCCTTATTTCCCTCCACTGCTTAAGTTTCTCAAGCAGTGCCAGTGTTGGAAACCTTCTAGAACTCAGCCAAAATCTGCCCGCCTCCAAGGAAGCCAACAGTGGACCCTTCCCCACCATGTGAGATATAACCTTCCCCACTGAACTGTGATCCCCCCCATCCCACCATATGTTGACATTGAGACTCAATGTAATATAATCATTGATTGGGGACAGCCGGGCCTCCATCGTCTTTTGGGAGCTGCAACAACTCTAGCTTGATATGCGCTCGTCCTTCCTTCCATATCAAATCCCGGAAGATGGCATTAATTCTATAAAATCTGTTCTGAGGTAACCAGATTGGTGCATTATACATCACATACAAAAACTAAGACATGAGTATCTTCTTAATTAAGTTTGCACGCCCGGCCATTGTCAAGTTTAGCTTCCTCCACGCCACGATCTTTCGTTTAAACTTACACAATAGCAGAGTCAAATTAAGCCTCTCATAGTCCATAAGATTGTTTGATACCTTAATACCCAGATATGTAACTTCCTTGACTACCTGTAGTTGAGTTAAACAATCTCTATCAACAGGGATCCCGCGGTCCAACGGCAGCAGCACCGATTTATCCCAATTAATACGTATCCCAGATACACCATCATATTCATCAAGAACCGTCATCACTGCCCTCAAAGAACCCCCCACATCCCCCCAAAACAACAGCATGTAGTCGGCATAGAGTGCCACCTTTTCTTCGTGTGTTCCATATTGGAATCCCACAATATTTTGCTCCTGTCTTATTACCGCCGCCAGTGGCTCAAATGCTATGGCAAACAGAAGGGGAGACAGGGGAAACCCCTGCCTCGTACCCCTAACTAAGGAAAATTCCTCAGACAACTGCTTATTAAATCGCATTCTGGCCTTTGGAGCAGTATACAGCAATTGAACCCACTTAATAAATACTTCCCCAAAGTCCATGTAGCGCATTGTAGCCCACAAGTACCTCCACTCTACGCTATCAAATGCTTTGGCAGCGTCTAATGACAGGATCGCTCTATGCCCTACATTGTCCGCCTCCACCTGCATATTAATAAAGAGTCTCCTCAGATTCGCTGCTGTGGATTTGTTTTGCAGGAACCCCATCTGATTATGGTGTATTATAGATGTTATGACTTTACTAAGACAATTAACCATCATCTTCACCAACAATTTTACATCTGTTGTCAATAATGAGATCGGGCAATATGACACCGGTGCGGTGGGATCTCTACCCTTTTTGGGAAGCAAAACAATGATCGCTTCTCGCATGGACCGCGGGAGTTCACCCCTCTCTTTTATATACTTCCAACAAAACAGGCAACAGAAGTTCTTTATATTTTTTAAACATTTCCCCCGGCAGTTTGAGTAATACCCTAATTATTTTATTATTATTCAAATATTCAATTATCAATAATCATTTAATTATGAATTATTAATTATGTGCACCTAGTACAAGCAGTTGTGTATGTGTACATGAGGAATAGCATTATTTCTAGTCATTACATTACTTGTATAAAGGTTCTCTCTAATTTTAAGTTGTCCCTATGCTAGTTAGCAGACACTAGCTTTTAGGATGTTTCTTACATGCAGTACAATTGAGGGATTCTAAAGGCCCCGTCACACTAAGCGACTTACCAGCGATCCCGACACCGATATCAAGGTGTCAGCATCGCTAGTAAGTCGCTATGTGATCGCTGGTGAGCTGTCACACAGACAGCTTCACCAGCGATCAGCACAGCGATGCCGAGCGCCCGGCATCGGTGGCCATCCCTGTAAAAAATAGAATCAAAATAAAAAATACAGTTATATTCTCACCTTCCGACGTCCCGTTCAGCCATCCTGCCTCTCTCCACGCTCCGGTCCCAGTCATCCTTTGCGAGAATGACTGAGAGATGTCACGGTCTCGAGGGATAACAAAGTCTCGCGGTCATTCGTGCAAAGGATCACTGGGACCAGAGCGTGGAGAGAGGCAGGATGGCTGAACGGGACGTCGGAAGGTGAAAATAACTATATTTTTTATTTTTTTTATTATTTTTTACACCTGATCGCTGGTCTCCCGCCTGGCACACACAGCGATGCGTGCTGGCCAGCGTGAGACCAGCGACCAAAGAAATGTCCAGAGGTTTTTTCCAGCGATCAGCGATACCGGCAGGGGGGCCGCTCGCTGATCGCTGTCACACACAGCGATCTCGCGGGTGAGATCGCTGTTATGTCACAAAAGTTGTGACTCAGCAGCGATCTCGCTATCGAGATCGCTTAGTGTGATGGGGCCTTAAGGCTATGTGCACACATTGAGTATTTGGATGCAGAAATCTCTGCATCATTTCTGCATCTGTTTCCAGGAAAAACAAAGTGACAAAAACAAATGTTTTTGCTGCATTTTCCTCGTGTGCTTTTCTAGCATTTTTGGACAACAATGAATGCTACAAAGATAGATATTAGATATGATAAAGACAGACAAATCGACAAAAAGACATACTGTATAGATAGGCAGACATATACTGTAGACATAAAATTGCACAACCCCTCAATATATTATAAAATGGCACCCTGTGCAGTTTATTGGACAGATTTTTATGATTAAATATAATCATAAAAAAACAACTTGGGGTCCCCTCTCATTTTTGATTATCCGCAAATGTAAAGTAGACAGCTGTGAGCTAATATTATCAGGCTGGGAAGGTCCATGGTTATTGGGCCCTTCCCAGCCTAAAAGTACCTGCTTTCAGCCACACTAGAAGTGGTGCATCACATTAGAAGTGCCGATTCTGGCGCTTCACCTTTGCTCTTGCCGATTGCTCTGGTGTGGTGGCAATCGGTCATGGTAGTTGTCAATTGTCATAAATGACAGAAGTGTCTATCAGACACACCCATTACTTACTCCAATCAAAACCCCTAATCAAAAATAAAAAACAGACACAAAAAACACTCCTCCACACATTCCCTAGTTCCCAGGTCCGCCTTTAGTCCAGAGAATCCGCCATAGCACACAGAATCCGCAAATGGATACCTGAAGAACATAAAAAGAGAGGAAAAAAAAAAGACACTGTCCCTCGTTCACCAATTTATTAGAAAAAAATGTTCCCACACAGGTCCAACATAGTCCAAGCGAATCCAGTGTAGTTCTTCAAATCCTCTGTGCAAAGAATATGGAGACTCAATCTGAGGCTCAATAGCCTTTACCAGCAGCCACTCTCAACTCCTCCTGCGCTGCACAAGACCTGATGGCTCGGAACAGCAGTATCGTCATTAACTACACCACTCATTAGAGTCACCGGAACAGAGCGTGGAAAATTTTTTTTCTCATAAATTGGTGAACAAGGGACAGTGTTCTGTTTTTTTTCTCTCTGTCTCTCTTTCAAATAAAAGTAGAAAAAACAGGGTTTGATGCCAGCTGTGATTTTTGACAATTCACAGATGACATCAGTTCCAACCACTATTACCCTGATTGCCACCACCCCAGGGCATAGAGGAACAGCGAGACAAAGCTCTAGCACAGGTGTGTCTCATGTGATGCAGCACCTCTGGGGCACCTGCGAGCTGGTACATTTAAGGCCCCGTCACACACAGCAATCTCGCTAGTGAGATCGCTGATTTTGTGATGGGGATCAGCGACCGCCCCCCCGCCGGTTATTGCTGATCGTGCACTATCGTGCACAGCCGTTTTTTGATTGTTGGTCTCCCGCTGGCAGCGCGCATCGCTGTGTGTGGCAGCGGGAGCCAACGATCAGTGAGGCTCCCAGCCCTCTAAGCAGGCGCTGGGAGCTGGTCTCTAAGGTAAATATCGGGTTACTAAGGGGTGCACGTCACTTAGTGTACCTTAGAAACTTGCGTGCTGGCAGCTCCTGGCGCAAGCACGCAGGTTTCTAAGGTACACATTGGGTAACTAAGTGACGCGCGCCGCTTAGTAACCCGATATTTACCTTAGAAACCAGCGTCCTCGCTGGTGCTGATTGCTGGTGAAGCTGCTTGTTTGGCAGCTCACCAGCGATCATGTAGTGATGCACCAGTGATCCTGACAAGGTCATATCGTTGTCGGGATAACTGGTGCATCGTTTAGTGTAACGGGGCCTTTATTCTGGCAAGGGCCCAATAACCTTGGATTTTTCCAGCCTGATAGTATCAGCTCACAGCTGTCTGCTTTAGCTTTGCTGGTTACTAAAAATAGGGGGGGACCACGTCGTTTTTTTCATTTATTTATTTCATAAAATGCTGTTCAATAAGCTTCACAGGGCAAAATGTTATAATATGCAGGGGGGTCATTTTATATATGTCTATATGTCTGTCTATATCTATCTATATCTATTACCTATGTCTATCTATTATCTATTTCTATAGATCTGACAGAAGAAAGGAGACTCTCTTTAATGATTAATGTAGAAATCCTTTATTGGTACTTCAATTGAAAGGGATATATTAAAACCATTTAAAAAAGAAAATCGTGGAATGTGTAGGATGCAAAAAATAGACAATATAAAAACACCACATTGGTTGTAAATATAAAATGGATAGGTATACACTACATTTAACAAATGGATGGTAGTGTGATGCATAGAGTAAATAGCATATGTTTGCTCTGCCTGCACCATTATAGTCTATGTCCCCGTTGTCGCATATCAAAAAAAGGAGAAAAAGGATCAATGCATAGAAATGGAGCACACCTTGTTGTAGAAAAATATGTAATAATAATTTTATTAAAATGATGAACCACAACAAACCACATACATAATAAAACACCATTAAAATCTACAATAACAATAACACATAGCCCAAGGTCCCGTGCTTATACAAGATGGCACACTAAACCTGATCCTGAATATACAATTATGTGTAAAATATGGTACACCAAAAATCATGAGGCCATGCGACCAGGGATTCACAGCCAGTCTCCCATGCCAGTACTAGCCAAGCCTCAAGCTGCTTAGCTGCTGTGATCTGACGAGGGCATGCAAATTCAGCTTAGAATGGCTGTTGATAGATGTACAATGCACCATGTAGCACCCTACTATTTAATATTTTCCCATTGGTAGTGCTCCTATTACATTTATCGCTTAGCCTCCCGTTGGTGCATATGTCCAAATCCTGTTTTGCAAGGGGGTCTGGACATAAGCACCAATGGGACCAACGAACATGACCAAAAATGCTGTGAGAAAGGACCCTAAGGCTGGTTTCACATTTGCGTTTTTTAGCGCTGGAAAAAAACGCATACCTGCGCATGCGTTTTTTCCCCTATATTTAACATGGGTGCGCATACCTGCGCGCTGGTAAGCGCATGTATGCGATTTTCATGCGCTGCGTTTTTTTGGGGTGTGCGTTGGTATTTTCCAGACGCAGCATGTTGCATTTTTTGGAAAAAAAACGCAAACGCGGTAAAAACGCACTAAAAACGCATACAAACGCATAAAAACGCTGCGTCTTTTTCATGCATGCTCATAAAAATGCTTGAAAAAAACGCAGCAGTTGTATGCTTATGTATGCGTTTTTTCAATGCGTTTTTTTGCGGGAAAAACGCGCTGCAAAAAAAAGCAAGTGTGAAACTAGCCTAAGGCCTGTTTCACACTTGCTTTTTTTTGCAGCGCGTTTTTCCCGCAAAAAAAGCATTGAAAAACGCATACAAATGCATACAAACGCTGCGTTTTTTTTCAAGCATTTTTATGAGCATGCAGGAAAAAAACGCAGTGTTTTTGTGCGTTTGTATGCGTTTTTTGTGCGTTTGCGTTTTTTTACAGATTTTGGAAAAAACCCCAAAAAAGAAAAAAAAAACATTCAACAACACACAAGACCAATGGGACTTCATTGTGGGTGTGGTATGTTAATATATAGACCCTGTCTACAGTATTCTTCACATTTGCTTGATTCTTCTCGTGACCATGGATCTGCGCTGGAAGAGTTTTCACTTCAACTTGGATTTGGACATCGCGATGGCTCAGGCGTATGCAGTTGCTTGCCATGAACAAAGGAAGAGAGAGAGGGAGCGAAGACGGCAGCGGCGGCGTATGTGGATACATCCGATTGTTGAACTCCGGGAGAGCCGTGGGGCATACCACACCCTCTACAGCGAGCTCCAGGCAAACCCGGAGAAATTTATAGATTATATCCGGATGTCCCAAGAAAGTTTCAGGGATTTGCTTGCTCGTGTCCAACAATCCATCCGGAGACAGGACACACAGCTCCGTCGTGCGATTCCTCCTGAGGAACGGCTACTGGTGACATTACGGTATGTAATATTAAACCAAGGGGTGCGGTCTGATGTTTTTTTTTTAAATTTAGTATTCAAAACCTTGGGTAATTAGTTTTCGTGAATGTACTAATATTTTATTTTATAGTTTTTTAAAATAATATACATAAATATTAATTTTACTTCTTTGTCTGTTCACAGATTCCTGGCGACTGGAGAAACCCTATCTTCACTACACTTCCAGTACCGTACTGGAATCTCTACCTTGTCTGGAATTGTTGCTGACACCTGCCGGGCTCTCTGGAATGTTCTTTGTCCAGAATTTCTGCCCCTGCCCACCGCTGAAAAGTGGATGGAAATTGCTGACAAATTCTGGACAGTATGCAATTTTCCCAACTGTTTGGGAGCTGTTGATGGTAAACACATACGGATCATCAAACCCAAAAGAACGGGATCTGAGTACTATAATTACAAAAAGTACTTTTCAATAGTACTCATGGCCATTGCGGATGCCGGATGTATGTTTGTAGCAGTGGACATTGGAGCATTTGGCCGTGGTAATGACTCACAGGCTTTTAAAAACTCAGACATGGGCCGGAGGTTGTATGGCAACCAATTTAATTTCCCTATGTCACGGCCTCTTCCTCACACCGAAGCTCCGCCACTGCCCTTTGTAATGGTTGGCGATGAGGCTTTTCAAATGTGCGGAAACTTACTGAAACCCTACTCCAGCCGGGACTTGGACCACACCAAAAAAATATTTAATTACAGGCTGACCAGGGCCAGAAGAACTGTCGAGTGTGCTTTTGGGATTCTTGTCTCCAGATGGCGAATTCTGGGCACGGCCATTAATCTTAAACTTGAAACAGTCAATGAGGTGGTGAAGGCGTGTGTGGTTCTACATAACTTTGTGATGGCTAAAGAGCACCCGACCTTTGAACTGGACGATGATGCTCCTAACCCATTGCCTGAATTCACTCAGCACACTCTCAGGTCATCCGTTGAAGTTGGCCAAATGAGGGACCAATTTGCGGCCTACTTTATTTCTGATGTAGGACGGGTGCACTGGCAAGATGAAATGGTGTAATGTTTTTGTTTGTTTATGATAATAAAAAACCTTATTTGATACCATTACTGAGTGCACTATATTTTTTAAAATCCAATTAAATAAAAAACTTCCCATGTATAACTGAATTTTTTGATGTTCACACACCTGGGCAGGTAAATACACATATGAGTTAAAATGCAGCAGGCCATGAATCAGGAAACCAATTTTTTTCAAGAGAAAATTGTCAAACTAGTTGAAAAAAAAGTACCGTATGTGATTTCAACCCCACCCAATGAAAGTCAATCGTGAATACAAGTCAGCATTGAGTGGATGAATGTAATCAGCTCAATTCCAACTTTGATTTAAAATTGTGGTATAAAATTGTGGTAGTGTATAAATTGTGGTAGTTTATCTAGACAAGTTTCTAGAGTTATTACACTAGGCCTTGGAATGACTATACTAGGTCGTGGTATTTAAAATATGAGTATAGTAGGCCTTGGGCCTACTAGTATAGTCATATGTGAAATTACCACGGCCTAGTATAGTCATACCAAGGCCTACTGTAATAACTCGATTTTTACCAACTAGGATCTTGTTTCACGAAAAACAAACTGGTGAAACTTGACAAGTTTCAACAGTTTGTTTTTCATGAAACCAGATCCAAGTTGGTAAAACTCGAGTTATTACACTAGGCCTTGGAATGACTGTACTAGTCCGTGTTATTTCACATATGACTATACTAGGCCTTGGGTTGGTTTTTAACATGTATTTACCCATCAGTGTGTGTGAGCGGCGCAAACAACATTAATGAAACTTTGTAATGGTGAACCACAAATGTAAATTTATTTTTAATCACAAAAATAAGCAAAAAAATTATTTTTTCCGGCGTTTGGGGGCAGATGGTTTCAATTTGGGGGTGTGCAGGGAATATGCAACACTTGCAGTTGAAGACGGTGTTTGAGGGGAAGGGGCAACAAAACTTGTGGGGGAAGGTAGTCCAGTTAAGGGAATTAAAATAGGAACACTTGGAGGAGAGGAAATCTGTTCAGGTACATTTGTTGTAATGGCATGTCGCCGTAGGCTTGTGTGCCTGGACCGACTTTGGCCCAATGCCCGCCTTGATTGATTTCGGCTTGAACTTGGGGCAAATATTGAGTGTAGGTCCCCCGTCTGCTGGGGTGGCTGCTGCTGCTGCTGAGGTGGCTGCTGCTGCTGCTGAGGTGGCTGCTGCTGCTGAGGTGGCGGCTGCTGCTGCTGAGGCGGCTGCTGCTGCTGAGGTGGCTGCTGCTGCTGAGGTGGCTGCTGCTGTTGAGGTGGCTGCTGCTGCTGAGGTGGCTGCTGCTGCTGAGGTGGCTGCTGCTGCTGCTCTTGGTTGTCAGTGCTCGTCCTTGCAGGAGGACTGGTGGCGGCAGTGATGGTCCAGGTTTGCAGAGTGGTGGTGGCAGGGCTACTACATGTTGTTGTAGCGGCAGGGCTGTTCCATGTTTGCCTAGTGGTGGCTGAGCTCCACGCATGCATGGGAGTGGCGGTGGTGCTCCAGACAGGAGCAGCGCTTGCCATGGTGGTGTCGGTGAAGTGACCAGCTGCACTCAGACTTGTGGTGGTGTAACGGTGGGTGTCCTGGCTTTGAATAGAGGTGTCCATGCAGTGGTATGCAGCACAAGTCGGTAGTGAGGTGAAGCGAGTCAATGGTGGCACAGGTGGAAATGACACCACTGACTGCTGACCGTACCGATTATGCTGCATAGCCTGCAAGAAAGCATTGTTGCAGGCCTGCAGCACATTCAGCTGTTGCTCAGGACTAAGGTGTTCCGCCATGCCCTTTTCAATCTTACTAAAAAAATGGTGTGCTGGTCTGTTGAGGTCAGCCTCCAGACGGTCAAGGCGCTGTTCTACAGAATTGAAGCGGTGTTCAAAGTGGTTAAAACCACGTTCCATGAGTGCAAAACCGCTTTCAACTCTGTCGGACAGCGACTTGAGGCTGGAATTAAAGGCCTCGCTCAAATGCATAAACTCGGGCAAGACATTCCTGTCCAAGGCCCTCTGCCGCTGGCGGGTAGTGCCCGCATAACCAGTGGCAGAGACCTGGGACAGGGGAACACCTGATGGCCCAGCTTCCTGGACACCAGCTGTCTGTGTGGCTGACCTGCAAGGTGCTTCCTGGCTGTCGGATGGCTGGGACGGGTCAGAGGACGTCCGAGGAAGGACCGCTCCAGGGCCAGGTTGCAGGGTGCTGCTCCAGGTGCTGTGGAAGAAAGGAAAATCATTACTACCATGCCTTTACAAGAAGCATCAGCTGTGGATTAGAAAAACACAGATTAATAAAAATAAAAACCCAAAATTTATAATACTTACGATCTCGTGGCAAGGACCGGTCTAAGGAACTGCAACGCGTGATAGTGACGGTATCTAGTTCTGGTCCTTGACGCAGATCCACTGCGAACCTGGCCCTCAGCACGAACATCACTGTTGAAGCGGTCCTTGATCGAACGCCAACGTGTTCGGACTTTGTCCACTGTTGGGAAAAAAAAAACAGTGCCGTCAAGGCCAACAGTCACTGCGGCACAATATAGCAATACAATACTCAAAGCAGTCACTGTAGAGCCCGATGACACTGTTGGGTTTCCTGCTAGAATATACCTAGCACGAAACCCAACAGTGCCGTCAAGGACAACAGTCACTGCGGCACAATATAGCAATACAATACTCAAAGCAGTCACTGTAGAGCCCGATGACACTGTTGGGTTTCCTGCTAGAATATACCTAGCACGAAACCCAACAGTGCCGTCAAGGACAACAGTCACTGCGGCACAATATAGCAATACAATACTCAAAGCAGTCACTGTAGAGCCCGATGACACTGTTGGGTTTCCTGCTAGAATATACCTAGCACGAAACCCAACAGTGCCGTCAAGGCCAACAGTCACTGCGGCACAATATAGCAATACAATACTCAAAGCAGTCACTGTAGAGCCCGATGACACTGTTGGGTTTCCTGCTAGAATATACCTAGCACGAAACCCAACAGTGCCGTCAAGGACAACAGTCACTGCGGCACAATATAGCAATACAATACTCAAAGCAGTCACTGTAGAGCCCGATGACACTGTTGGGTTTCCTGCTAGAATATACCTAGCACGAAACCCAACAGTGCCGTCAAGGACAACAGTCACTGCGGCACAATATAGCAATACAATACTCAAAGCAGTCACTGTAGAGCCCGATGACACTGTTGGGTTTCCTGCTAGAATATACCTAGCACGAAACCCAACAGTGCCGTCAAGGCCAACAGTCACTGCGGCACAATATAGCAATACAATACTCAAAGCAGTCACTGTAGAGCCCGATGACACTGTTGGGTTTCCTGCTAGAATATACCTAGCACGAAACCCAACAGTGCCGTCAAGGCCAACAGTCACTGCGGCACAATACAGAGCAGGGAAATACTCACTAAACGCCTTTTTGGAGGATGCTGTGGCGCTGTCCCAGCCATCCATCAACGCTGCGGCCACCTCATTCCATAGCCGCCGGGTCACCACATTGTCCTTGTACAGCCGGTCACGGCTGTCCCACAACGGCGCACGCTCCTGGACCAGGCTGATGAGCTGCTCATTATCCAGGTAGACGCCTTCATCACGTTGTGGAACCTAGACAAAACACATTCATTAGAATAATCAAATTTAAATTGAATAAAAAGTTACCAAAAAAAAAAAAAACATAAAAAAGAGTAAAAATAGAAGATAAAAAATAAAGAACATTACAAATCATTTGATACATACATTCCGTATCACCACCGGGACTTGGCTTCGCTGCTCCTGCTCTTCGCCCTCAGTAGTCCCGTCCGCAGAAGATGATGATGATGATGTCTTAAAAAAGTTGAAAAAAATGTAAGAGATTTGGAGTAGCAGCAGATATACTTACCAGATGCACGAAAATAATCACCTCACGGTCTGCTTGCGCCAATTCCTGCCGCGATGGTGAATATTCGGATTCTGAAGACATACTGCATGTAAAAATAATAAAAATCATTAGTACATACATAATTTAAAAGGACAGGCATATAATGTAATATACTCACATTCTTGACGCTGATAGAAGATGGGTTCCTTGGTGACTGTCTGCTCTCCAATCTGTCAGTGTAGTAGTGGCAGAGTTTTGGCAGGCACCTCCTTTATATAGACTTTTTTTTTTTGACTGAGAAGTTTATAACTAGTACAACAAGTGGACACCGACAAAAAGAAGTTTATATCTAGGACAACAAGTGGACACCGACAAAAAGAAGTTTATATCTAGGACAACAAGTGGACACCGACAAAAAGAAGTTTATATCTAGGACAACAAGTGGACACCGACAAAAAGAAGTTTATATCTAGGACAACAAGTGGACACCGCCAAAAAGAAGTTTATATCTAGGACAACAAGTGGACACCACCAAAAAGAAATTTATATCTAGTACAACAAGTGGACACCACCAAAAAGAAGTTTATATCTAGTACAACAAGTGGACACCACCAAAAAAACGCAGCGCTAAAAAAACGCATACATGCGCATGCCATAATAACCCTAACCCTAACCCTGACCCTAACCCTAACCCTGACCCTAACCCTAACCCTGACCCTAACCCTGACCCTAACCCTGACCCTAACCCTGACCCTAACCCTAACCCTGACCCTAACCCTGACCCTAACCCTGACCCTGACCCTAACCCTGACCCTGACCCTGACCCTGACCCTAACCCTGACCCTGACCCTGACCCTAACCCTGACCCTAACCCTAACCCTGACCCTAACCCTTAACCAAACCATACCCTGATCCTAACCCTAACCCTGACCCTAACCCTGACCCTAACCCTGACCCTAACCATGACCCTAACCCTGACCCTGACCCTAAACCTAACCCTGACCCTGACCCTAACCCTGACCCTAACCCTGACCCTAACCCTAACCCTGACCCTAACCCTAACCCTGACCCTAACCCTAACCCTGACCCTGACCCTAACCCTTAACCAAACCATACCCTGATCCTAACCCTAACCCTAACCCTAACCATAACCCTAACCCTAACCCTAACCCTTAACCAAACCATACTAACCCTAACCCTGACCCTGACCCTAACCCTGACCCTGACCCTAACCCTGAACCTAACCCTAACCCTAACCCTAACCCTGACCCTGACCCTGACCCTGACCCTGACCCTGACCCTAACCCTTAACCAAACCATACCCTGATCCTAACCCTAACCCTAACCCTGACCCTAACCCTGACCCTGACCCTGATCCTAACCCTGACCCTGACCCTGACCCTAACCCTTAACCAAACCATACCCTAACCCTAACCCTGACCCTAACCCTGACCCTAACCCTGACCCTGACCCTGATCCTAACCCTAACCCTGACCCTGACCCTAACCCTAACCCTTAACCAAACCATACCCTAACCCTGACCCTGACCCTAACCCTAACCCTAACCATTGTAAAAAAAAAACGCATGTGCAAAAAAACGCATACATAAGCATGCCAATGCGCACATATGCTCACCATAGACTTATAATGGGTGTCTTGCTGTAAAAAAACGCATTGCGCGCGCATGTGTTTTTTTGAGGCAAATCGGACGCACAAAAAATGCAACAGGTTGCATTTTGTGCGCCCGAGCGCATACCGCAAAAAAACGCATGCGCGGTAAAACGCGTACAAACGCATGTGTATGCGCACATAAGCGCATCCCATGCAAAGTATAGGAAAAAAAAACGCATGCGCTATTTAGCGCTAAATTACCGCGAAAAAAAAACGCAAATGTGAAACCAGCCTAAGCTGTTGTACATGTAAATAACGCATGGTAATAGTATGTTCTGTAGAGAACGCCTTTCACTGGGTGCTCTCTACAATCCAGTGTACTTTGGTTTTTCGAATTAACTGATGTTAAACACCTTCACCTCATTCTCTAAAATTTATCAAATTAAAATTATAGTGGGGTGTTGATTTTTTCTGTGTGCAAAAAAAAAAAAAATCAAAGCTCAACTTTTGAAAGTCTACCTTTTGTTTCAGGGGGTTCATATGAGGAGCAGCACTAGATTGGGCCATTACATGACTAATATACTTAACTTTTTTACCATTTTTCCTCATTTATAGGTTGCATCTGAGCTAGTCCCTGGAGACTTGCCCCTGTGATGTCTGTAATACACAGCACACTGAGGTATGATGAAATTCTTCTCCTTTGTGTCCATTTAGCATACCAAAAAAAATGCCAAGTAAAACCAGTAATTTAATTAACAAGGTGGAGACATAATGTTCAGTTATTTAAGACTGTTCAAGAAAATGCTGACACCCAAAAAACACAATGCTGTTTAATTTCAAATGCTGTGCAGCTCATCTTCAAATCTTGTGTAAGGTCAAGTTCACACTAGACGTTTTTGCAATGTTTGTGTGTTTTTTTAAGCTAATTTTCATCTGTGTTTTACAGTACCAGCAAAGCCACTGAGATTTCCCAAATCTCATGCACACACATTATTTTTTTTGTCATTGGTATTTTGTGCTTTGCATGTTTTTTTTTGGACATAGAGCATGTCACTTATTAGGGGAACAGATAGGGCAATCTGTCACAAAGACAGGGATCGTCGAACGGTGTGCTGCCTACCTGGTGCTCGAGTCCAACACATCGCTGATCGGGTTGACAGATTCCTGGGAAGGGTTGGTGAGGATCTAGCAGTCATGGTGCACATTGGCACAAATGACAAAGTTAGAGGTAGGTGGAAGGTCCTTAAAGATGATTTCAGGGAATCAGGCTGCAAGCTTAAAGCAAGGACCTCCAAGGTGGTATTTTTGGAAATACTTCCTGTACCACGTGCCACGCCAGAGAGGCAACGGGAGATTAGGGAGGTTAATAAGTGGCTCAGGAATTGGTGTAGGAAGGAGGGGTTTGGGTTCCTGGAGAACTGGGCCGACTTCTCAGTTGGCTACAGGTTCTACGCTAGGGAGGGGAGGGTTCAGCTGTGCTGGGGGAGAAAATGGCTAGAAGGTTGGAGGAGTGTTTAAACTAGGGAAGGGGGGGAGGGTATTCCATTTATAGGAGGGGAAGACAGTGCAGATAGAGACCTGGGCACAAATAATGAAATTGGGGGTGGGTTTAGAACAGTTAATAATTTAAGAAAGAATAGAGGTACAGAGAGATACATAAAGTGCATGTATACTAATGCCAGAAGCCTCGCCAACAAAATGGAGGAATTAGAGTTAATTTTATTGGAACATAATTATGACATGGTGGGGATATCTGAGCCAAGACTGGGCTGTTAATTTACAGGGCTATAGTCTGTTCAGAAATCACCGTACAAATAAGCAAGGGGGAGGTGTGTGTTTATATGTAAAATCATACTTAAAACCCATCCTGCGTGATAATATATATGAATCTAATGAAAATGTAGAGTCCCTGTGGGTAGAGATAAGGGGAGGGGGGAAAAATAATAAATTACTTATACTTATTTGTTATAAGTCTCCTAAAATGATGGAAGCAACAGAGAATATCCTCATCAAGCAAATAGATGAAGCAGCAACTCAAGAAGTCATTATTATGGGGGACTTCAACTACCCTGAAAAACATTGGGGAACCGAAACCTGCAGTTCCAGCAAAGGTAATGGGTTTTTGACAACTATGAGAGGCAATTACCTTTCACAACTGGTTCAGGACGCAACAAGGGGGGGGCACTGCTAGACCTAATATTAACCAACAGGCCAGACCGCATATCAAATATAAGGGTTGGGGGTCACTTGGGTAATAGGGATCACAAAATAATAAGATTTCCAGTGTCCTTTAATAAGATGTGTAGTAGAGGGGTTACAAGGACACTAAACTGCAGGAAAGCAAATTTCCAACGGATGAGAGATGATCCTGGTGCAATTAACTGGGACGATATCCTGAGACTTAAAAATACACAAAGAAAATGGGAGACGTTTATTAGCATCCTGAATAGGACCTGTGCACAATATATACCGTATGGGAATAAACATGCTAGAAATAGGAGGAAACCGCTATGGCTAAATAGAGCTGTAAAGGGTGTAATAAGAGATAAAAAATAAAGCATTTAGAGAATTAAAGCAAGTAGGTAGTGATGAGGCATTAAATAAATGCAGAAAATTAAATAAATTCTGTAAAAAGCAAATTAAGGCAGCAAAGATTGAGACAGAGAGACTCATTGCCAGAGAAAGTAAAAATAATCCCAAAATATTCTTTAACTACATAAATAGTATGAAACTAAAAAATTATAGTGTTGGCCCCCTTAAAAATAGTCTGGGTGAAATGGTGGCTGAGGATGAGGAAAAAGCCAATATGCTAAATGACTTTTTTTCAACAGCATTTACACAAGAAAATCCCATGACGGATAACATGATCAGTGATAAAAATTCTCCATTAAATGTCACCTGCTTAACCCAGCAGGAAGTACGGCGGCATCTAAAAATCACTAAAATTGACAAATCCCCGGGCCCGGATGGGATACACCCCCGAGTACTGCAGGAATTAAGTACAGTCATAAATAGACCATTATTTTTTGTTAGGAATGGCAGAACGCACTAAATAAAATAAATAATAAAGTGCGTTCGCCGCTCGGGGTCCACCGTGCAGAAGGTGTTATAACTGCTGCTGAGTAATAGCAGATGTGCTATATGGCGGTTTAATGCGCATGGGGTTAAACGTCACCCAGGTGCGCAAAGCAATCACTGTTTAATCACAGAGATGCCAGTAAGGGTAAACACAAAAAGGCTGAGCCTGTTAAGCTATGTGCCCACGTAGCGATTTTCAAGCAAATTTTTCCTGAGCAGAAACGCATGTTCTTGCCAGGGAAATCGCATGCGCTTTTTGACACGTGTTTTTGACATGATTGTCAAGCGTTTTGACATGCGTTTTCCCATGCCTTTTTGCTCATATAATTGATGGTATGCGAAATCGTGAGCGATTCCACAAAATTAATGAACATGCTGCGTTTTTTACCGCTAAGCGATTCCTCAGCGGTAAAAAACGCACCATTGGCACAACATGTGTGTTTTCTATTGCAAATGCATGGAACGCTTATTTTAAGCGTTTCCGCGGCAGAATCGCGCGTTAAAAAACGCAGCGGAAATGCTTAAAAACCGCTACGTGGGCACACAGCCTTAGCGTCACAGGTCTCAGATATATGCACACACAGTATCAGGTCACATGTGCAGGACCAAAGGCAGAAGGAACTGCATCCATCTAGACCTACCGTGTGTGCGGCTTCGTTACTGCAGGCGCCAAAGAGAGCTGCAACTGCAGCATGGCGTAGGACACTGCCGCGAGACGATAGTCCCATGAGGAGTAGCACAATCGGATGCTAGTGTAGAGGCGCGGTGTGCACAGTGGCCTAAGGCTTGCCACTGACTGGCGCTGACTTGCTGAACTAATTCCCTATCCACATGCGTAATATCAGAGGGAAGGGGTTTCAAATGAGTCAGTCACCAGAATCATACATCCGTCACCATTCACACATCTAGCAAGTAATGTCTATAGTAGCGCATGGCCAAACGGCCATGCGGTCCTTTTATAGCCGTGCGCTGCTGGGACCTTCCAGATCTCTGAGATGGACCAACCAGATCAGGGGATGGACCTGAGCACGTGGCTCCCGAGCTCCAATGGGAGATCGTCCCATGAGCATGCCCAGTGGAGCGGCAGCGGGACTTAGCCTCAGGAGTGACTTGCTGCAAAGCAGTATGTGAGGCTCTTGACTCCTGTTGTGTAGCTACAGGAATCCGACGCCTAACAATTTTTAATCTTTAGATGCCATAATAACAGGGTCTGTACTACAGGACTGGCGTATAGCAAATGTGGTGCCAATATTCAAAAGGAGACAAAAACTGAACTTGGAAATTATAGGCCAGTAAGTTTAACCTCAACTTTGGGTAAAATCTTGGAGGGTTTTCTAAGAGATACTATACTGGAGTATCTGAAGAAGAATAACCTCATGACCCAATATCAACATGGGCTTATAAGGGACCGTTCCTGTCAGACTAATCTAATAAGCTTTTAAGAAGAGGTAAGTTCCGGACTGGACCAAGGGAATGCAGTGGATGTGGTGTACATGGACTTTTCAAAAGCTTTTGATACGGTGGCATGCAAAAGGTTGATACATAAAATGAGAACAATGGGGATAGGGGAAAATATGTGTAAGTGGGTTAAGAGCTGGCTCGGGGATAGGAAACAAAGGGTGCTTATTAATGGAGCACACTGGGACTGGGTCATGGTTAGCAGTGGGGTACCACAGGGGTCAGCATTGGGCCCGCCTCTTTTTAACATATTTATTTATGACCTTGTAAGGGACATAGAGAGTAGAATTTCAATATTTGCATTTGACACTAAACTCTGCAGGGTAATCAATACAGAGGAGGACAATTTTATATTACAGGAGGATTTATGTAAACTAGAAGCTTGGGCTGATAAATGGCAAATGTGCTTTAATGGGGATAAATGTAAGGTCATGCACTTGGGTAGAACAAACAAGATGTATAATTATGTGCTTAATTGTAAAACAATGGGCAAAACTGTCACTGAAAAAGACCTGGGTGTATGGGTGGACGACAAACTCCCATTTAGTGGCCAGTGTCAGGCAGCTGCTGCAAAGGCAAATAAAATAATGGGATGCATTAAAAGAGGCATAGATGCTCATGAGGAGAACATAATTTTACCTCTATATGTCACTAGTGCGACCACACTTAGAATACTGTGTACAGTTTTGGTCTCCGGTGTATAAGAAAGACATAGCTGAACTGGAGAGGGTGCAAAGAAGGGCGACCAAGGTTATTAGGGAACTAGGGTGTCTGCAATACCAAGACAGGTTATTACACTTGGGGTTATTTAGCTTGGAAAATCGAAGGCTTAGGGGTGATCTTATTATAATGTATAAATATATGCGGGGACAGTACAAAGACTTTTCTAATGATCTTTTTACTCTTAGACCTGTGACGGGGACAAGGGGGCATCCTCTCCGTCTGGAGGAAAGAATGTTTAAGCATAATCACAGACGCGGATTCTTTACTGTAAGAGCCGTGAGACTATGGAACTCTCTGCCATATGATGTTGTAATGAGTGATTCCCTACTAAAGTTTAAGAAGGGACTGGATGCCTTTCTTGAAAAGTATAATATTACAGGGTATATACACTAGTTTCCTTAATATTGCGTTGATCCAGGGAGCTAGTCTGATTGCCGTATGTGGAGTCGGGAAGGAATTTTTTTCCCCAATGTGAAGTTTACTGTTTGCCACATGGGATTTTTTTGCCTTCCTCTGGTTCAACATGTTAGGGCAGGTTAGGACAGGATATGGGTTGAACTAGATGGACTTAAAGTCTTCCTTAAACCTTAATAACTATGTTAACATGTTACTATGTTACAATGTTACTTCTTTCAGTATTTTTTCAGCTGAAAAAACACAGCAAAAGCACACGTATCATGTTTTGCTACGTTTTTTAGTCACAACCTGATTCTATGGAATAGGACTTTTTTTCTAACGTTATCAGCATGCGCAAGAGACAAATCTAGCATGTCAAAAATGCCGAAAAAATGCAAGAAAAACCTACTTCTTTTCTCCCAAGAGATCAGGTTTTGCTGCAGAAAAAAAAAACACTGGAAAAACGCCTAGTGTGAACTTACTCTAAAAGTTACATATACTAATTTATGACTTTCAAGAAAGTGAAAATACATTTTCTACCTATATTTCATAATTCTTAGAGAAATTGTTCACAATATGTATCTTGAAGGAGGTATGGCTTGTGATGTACACAGGTGACTTTTCATGAAATCTACACTAATCTCTCAGAAAAGAAAACATTGGAATCTCATGCAGCAAGCAGAAAATGGACAATGCAAGTCACCTCGTTTTAAAGTATTGACTATCTCGGTCTATTAATTTTGTGTTTGTTCTCTTATCACAACCAACCAGACAACTTTTGTCAATAAAAGTGGAAATCTTCTGCGTAACAGATGTGAAATGTGCTGAGGTATTTAATTTATTTTGGACCCGTCTGTCCATATATTTCTTTTAGTGTTGTTTGTCTAGTCTATGCTATGTAAGCAAACTTGGAATTACATTTCTCTCACTTCAATCGGAGAAATTTCTACATAGCCAATAGTTAATTCAAATACCATTAGTATGAGTCTGGTCTTCATATCTATCTATGCTTAGAAATAGTGGTGTGGTATTGAAATATCCCACGCTTTATCTTTGACAGCAGGTTATTGTTGTAGAAAAAAATTTCAGATTATAACTGGACATCCATGTACAGCAGCCTATTGTAAATAATGGGTATGTATGTATAAAAATGTATATCTGCACTGTTCCTCTAACTAAACTGAATTTTCAGGGCAATGTAGTATGTGGCATTTTGAAATATTATACTTAAAGGGAAATTGTCCCCAGGTTTATGCTACCTCATCTGAGAGCAGCACAATGACGGAAAAAAGACGCAGAATCCAACGATGTATCACTAAGTTTACTGAGTGCAGCAGTTGAGACACAATCAGGGTTTTTGCCGAAGAGAGCTCAGAAAGCTGACAATGAACAATGTCTATTGACAATTGCTGTTTGTATATATCCAACATATATAAAAGCAGTGTCCCTGAACTTTTTTTTTCTCTCCCTTCTCCTGCCTTAGTTGATTATTTGACCTAACACCTGTTACCTGCTTCAGTGCACAGCCTGGAGGAGCACTCTCATCCTCCTACACAAGCATGCTGCAGTCTGGAGACTTCAGGGAAAATGCCGGACGTCAGAGATCCACAGTCCAGGCACATCGGCCCCTGGGCAGCTCTGATCAAACCTGCCTAGGGGCTCAGGTATTGTCCACAAATGCGGCTAAAGTTTTGTTACCCGTCTCTCTCTCATTTTGTAAGAAATCTCTGTGTTTGAAAGCTTATGTGGATAGTGGCTCTGAGGGAAATTCTTTGGTTGCCAGGAATCTGGCTGTACTGCTACTGAGGCTTAATGCCCCTATTAAAACCACTGATATCAATGGCACATCTATTGTTCAGGGTGGAGTGGAATTCATTACTCCAGGAATTGCAATGTCAGTGGGGGCATTACATACTGAACATATGTCATTTTTTGAGATTGATGATTTATCAGACGCAGTTGTTTTGGGTATGCCGTGGTTACACAAGCACAATCCTGTCATTGACTGGCACCTTGGTGATATTGTGCGCTGGAGTCCACACTGTCAGGATAACTGCATATTGCTAGCAGTGAACCAGGTTGATGTTAAAACCCCTAAAACCCCATGATCTCTCTATGCACAACCTGACAGTCTTTATGCCTCTCGTCATGAAGTTATTTAGCATTTCCTCTCCTCCCACAGTGGGACGGCCGCAGGTGCCTCCTTGCAGTGTTGGTATGTAATGGATGTGGTGCAGCTTGTGTATCCCTTTACTCTTTACTTCTGGCCACCATAGCAGCCATTATAGCAGCTTCATTTTCCCATAGGTGTCTCCCTTAAAGCCCAGTCACTAAGAGCGCACAGTACAACTTATTGGTATGTGCCTCCTTCTCTTGATCTTGTTCTTCACGATTGCTTGCTATTCCCTGTGCCATCATTTATTCTGTGCTATAATGTGAACGATGTCTTAGCATGTTATCCATTTTTCATTTTGAAAACCCATGTAATTTGTTGTATATACTTTCTTTGTCAATTTTTATTTTTGTTATCTTTATTTATATTTCACAGTACATTGATGAAGGTCCTAGACCGAAACGTCTGTATGTATGTACTGCAATTCATTAAAACCACCTTTCTGCATCAGAATCTTTTTGGTGTGTGCCAAGTCTATTTAAATTGAAGTTCACGGATTGGGATCCTACTTGTGCACCACCTCCGTTTACCAGGGTTGTGCCAACGGTTTTGTACTAATGATGTTAAAACCTCTGTGATACCTTATGCTTTCAGGGACTATGAGGATGTCTTTTCTGAAGTGGAATCTGAGAAATTACTCCCTCATAGAGAATATGATTGCCCTATAGACTTGATTCCGGATGCCCGTCTCCCAAAGGGGGAATATTTAATCTCTCTGGTCCAGAGCGTCAGGCCATGAGTGACTACATAGCAGACAGTTTACAAAAAGGCTTTATTAGACCGTCCACTTCACCAGTTGGGGCCAGGTTCTTCTTTGTGGGAAAAGAAAGATGGGGGTCTCAGACCTTGCATTGATTACCAGGAATTAAACGCAATCACTGTAAAGAACCAGTATCCGCTTCCACTCATCCCTGATCTTTTTAATCAACTTATGGGAGCCCGTTGGTCTACTAAACTTGACCTCCGGGGGGCATATAATCTAGTCCGCATAAGAGAGGGAGATGAGTGGAAGACCACGTTTAACACCCCCCTTGGCCACTTTGAGTACCTCGTAAAGTCATTCGGACTCAGTAACGCACCTGCCGTGTTTCAAAATTTTGTGAACGATATTTTCAGAGACATTTGTGGGGTGTATGTAGTCGTGTATTTGGATGACATCCTGATTTACTCTGCTGACCCTGTGACACACGCTCAACACGTCTGTTCTGTGCTCCAAAGACTGCAAGAACATTCTTTATTTGCTAAACTAGAGAAATGTGTTTTTTTTGCTGAGGAGGTACAGTTTCTGGGGTACATGGTCTCAGGCAAAGGTTTCCGCATGGATCCTGCAAAGATCCAACCCATTAAAGCATGGGTACAGCCCAAATCGCTAAAAGCGCTGCAGCGATTCTTAGGGTTTGCCAATTACTACCGCAAATTTATCAAGGGTTTTTCAGAGATTGCCAAACCACTCACGGATTTGACCCAGAAGGGGCAGACGTGGCTAATTGGAAACCTGAGGCACTTCAGGCATTTTCTACTTTAAAGGAGTGTTTGTGGCTAACCCGGTACTAATCCAGCCTGACCTAGACCGGTCGTTTGTGGTAGAAGTGGATACCTCTGAGGTTGGAGTAGGGGCAGTGCTTTCACAAGGCACGGCATCCCCTACGCAACTTCGTCCATGTGCTTTCTTTTCCCGAAAGTTCTCTCCTACGGAGAGGAATTATGATATAGGGAATCGGGAATTGTTGGCCATAAAATGGGCCTTCGAGGAATGGCATCACTTCCTCCAAGGTGCTAAACATAAAATTACAGTGATCACAGATTACAAGAACTTGACCTACCTGGAGTCAGCCAAAAGACATAATTCTAGACAGGCAAGGTGGGCCTTGTTTTTCTCGAGATTTGACTTCGTAATCACCTTTCGTCCAGGTACTAAAAACGTAAGGGCTGATGCCCTCTCTTGCAGTTTTTGCCCCTCACAAGCCGGGGACTCTGAACCAGTTCCTATATTGGCCAATGGAAATGTTTCGGCAGTGTCTTTGGACCTTCTGGAGGCGATCCGTAGGTCCCCAGAAGAAGCCCCTGACATGACGCCCCCCAAAAAATTGTTCGTACCGGCCACGTTTCGCCTGCAAGTTCTGAAAGAGTCGCACTACTCTGTTCTGGCAGGCCATCCTGGTGTCAATAATACCACCAGACTGGTGACTAGGAATTTTTGGTGGTTAAGGATTGTAAAGATTATGTGTTAGCTTGTGAAATCTGTGCCCGCACCAAGTCCCCCCATAATCGCCCTGCCGGCTGGCTCCAGTCCTTGCCCATCCCTGAGAGTCCATGGACCCACATCTCCATGGACTTCATTACTGACCTGCCACCCTCAGAAGGGAAGATGTGTATCTGGGTGGTGGTGGATAGGTTCAGTAAGCAATGTCATCTTGTTCCCCTGTCTGGTTTACCTAATTCTGAAACTTTGAGTAAGCTCTTCATTGTTCATGTTATACGATTGCACAGCGCTCCGGTGAATATTGTGTCCAACAGGGGTACCCAGTTCGTTTCTAAGTTCTGGAGGGCGTTCTGCAAACGCATGGGCGTTGAATTGTCCTTCTCCTCTGCCTATCACCCTGAGACCAATGGTCAAACTGAACGCACCAACTAGGCTTTGGAGCAGTATCTCCGCTGTTACGTATCGGAGCATCAATCTGATTGGGTGGAACATCTGCCGTTAGCTGAGTTCGCCCTGATCAACCAATACCAGGAGTCCATCAAAACTACCCCTTTCTACTGCAATCATGGACTGCACCCACGCTTTGGTTCATTTTCAGCCAGGTTGTCGGAGATCCCGGGGGTAGAAAAATCTATACATCGGTTAAAGACTATCTGGTCGGAAGTAAACACAAACTTGAAGGGGTCCCAGGTTAGACAAGCTTTGGCTGCAAATAGATGGTGATCCAAGGGACCACACCTGGGAGTTGGGGACAAGGTCTGGCTTTCCACCAAGAATATCAAGTTTAAAGTGCCGTCTGCCAAACTGGGTCCAAGATTCATTGGTCCATATGAAATATTGGAAGTGATTAACCCGGCAGCTTTTCGTTTAAAACGCCCTCAGTCTTTTAAATTGCCCAATGTTTTCCACAAATCTCTCCTCAAGTTGTACCGCTCTCCAATCCATCTTGTCCAGTCCCCTCCTCCTCCAGTTTTGGTCTGGGGCACCTTGGAATACGAAGTCCAGGGTGTTCTTGACTCCCACTTAGTGAGAGGTTCCGTGCAGTAACTGGTGCACTGGAAGGGCTACGGCCCAGAGGAGAGGTCCTGGGTTCCCGCTAGTGACATCCACGCCAAAGGTTTGATTAGAAAATTTCACCTCCTTCACCCTAACAAACCTGGTTTTGAGGGTCCGGAGGCCCCTCTTAGAAGGGGGGGTACTGTCACATCGCCATTTGATACAGGGACTGCTGTTCCTGCTTCGGCCACTAGGAGGCACCAGACTGGCACGTCGCTGTCAGACCCGAGCTCTGCTATTCCGGTCTGTCATGTCACTGTCAAACTCGGGAACGGCTGTTCCTGCCTCAGCCACTGGGAGGCGCCGTGGTCTGCCCGTGCGTACTGCTAACAGGGGAGAGGCTCCTCCGCAGGCATCTGGTGGCCGCAGGCTGTGCTCCTCTGTCGGTCATGAAGGGGTTGGTGCATCACCATCTGGCCTGGTCCTGGGGGCGGTCCTAATGACATCATCAGACCGTGAACCTGTGAGGGATGATCTGATCCCTCAAATATCTTCGGGCTGGTCTTGCAGGCCGCCAGATATAGTCTTGGTTTCCCCAGTGTGCTAGTTTGCTATTTGCTATCTTTGATTCTGACCTTTGCCTGGATTTCTGACTCTGCTCCTGTCTAACGATTTTGTACCTCTGCCTTCCTCCCGGTTTATGACTCTGACCTTGGCCTGGATATGACTCTGCTACTGTCTGCCGTTTTTGTACCTCTGCTGCCCGCCTGGTTTAGACTTGGATTCCTGACTACACTTTCGGTCCCGTTTTTTAACCCCTTTCTGGCCACCGTCCTACTCTGGTCCGCTGCTCTTATCCAGACAGCTACCTCCTGGGCTCTGCTGTAAATCCAGATCCCTGTATAGGGGTAAAGGGTATCGGGGTTGCTCGGGGTGCTGTCTTACTGCAGCCCAGACTCGCAGACGGACGTTACACTGGGATTCTGGACAGCAGAGAGGTGACGTCTGGGCCAGAGAGGTAGATCTGAGTGTCATCAGCATAAAGGTGGTACTGGAATCCGTGGGACTTTATGAGTTGCCCCAGACCAAGTGTATAGATTGAGAAGAGTAAGGGTCCTAAAACAGAGCCTTGGGGGACTCTAACAGAGAGAGGGTGGGATGAGGAGGTGGTGTGGGAGTGAGAGACGCTGAATGTGCGGTTGGAAAGGTATGAGGAGATCCAGGATAGGGTGAGGTCTTTGATGCCAAAGGAGGAGAGGATCTGTAGTAGGAGGCAGTGTTCAACTGTGTCGAATGCAGAGGACAGGCCTAGAAGCAGGAGTATAGAGTATTATCCATTTGATTTGGCTGTAACTAGGTCGTTAGTAATTTTGGTCAGGGCTGTCTCAGTGGAGTGATGGGGACGGAAACCTGATTGTAGATTGTCAAAGAGCAGGTTAGTTGATAGGTTGGAGGAAAGTTCAGCGTGGACGTGCAGCTCCAGGAGTTTGGAAGCGAATGGGAGCAACGATATTGGGCGATAGCTGAACATAGCGGTTGGGTTGAGAGTTGGTGTTTTAAGGATAGGCGTGATTGTGGCATGTTTGAAAGCAGAAGGGAAGGTACCGGACGTTAGTGATAGGTTGAAGAGGTGGGTTTGGGATGGGATAAGCGTGTTGTGAGGTTGGGGAGGAGGTGGGATGGGATGGGGTCGAGTGCACAGGTTGTGAGGTGCGATTTGGAGAAGAGACAATTAAGCTCCCCTTCAGTGATATTGGAGAATAAGGTTATGGGGTTTGGGCATTGGTCTGGTATACAAAGGGGTTGTGGTGGTTGAATGATGAAGACTTGCCTTGTTTGGTCGATCTTATTTTTGAAGTGTGTGGCAAAGTCCTCGGCAGAGATGAGGGAGGTTGGAGGGGGCAGTGGTGGGCGGAGGAGGGAGTTAAAAGTTTTGAATAACTGTTTGGGGTTGTAAGATAGGGAAGATTCGAGGGTTGTGAAGTAAGCATGTTTAGCAGAGGTGAGGGCATATTTAAAAGCGAGTGTTGCCTGTTTGAATGCAGTGAAGTCGGCTTGCGACTTTGTTCTCTTCCAGCGCCGCTCTGCAATCCTGGACACTTGTCGTAGCTTTTTAGTGGTGCTATTGTGCCAGGGTTGTCTGTTGATACGTCACATTCTGCCATGAACGAGAGGGGTGACCGTGTCAAGAGCTGATGCGAGAGTGGCATTGTAGAAAGCAATGGCACTGTCTGTGTCGTGGAGTGAGGATATGGATGCCAGTGGTAGAATAGAGTCAGAGAGCGTGTGGGTGTCTAGGTGTGCAAGGTTTCTGCGGGGGTACGCATGTTGCTGGACATGGGTGCCAGGAGGAGGAGGACAGGGATGAGAAAGTGAGTAGATGGTGGTCGGATAGAGGAAGAGGGGAGGTAGTGAAGTTAGAAAGAGAGCAGAGTCGGGTGAAGACCAGGTCTAATGTGTGTCCATCTGTGTGGGTGGCTGAGGAGGACCACTGAGTAAGTCCAAAGGATGAAGTAAGGGACAGGAGTTTGGAGGCTGCTGACTGAAGGGTATCAGTGGGGATGTTGAAGTCACCCATGGTGATAGTGTGGATGTCAGTTGAAAGAAAATGAAGAAGCCAGGTAAAGAATTGGTCAATGAAGGAAGTGGTCGGGCCTGGAGGTCAGTATATGATGGCCACTTGGAGGTTGGAGGGAGAGTAGATGCGGACAGAGTGGACTTCAAAAGAGGGGAGGATTAGGGAGGGAAGTGGTGGGATTTGGTTAAAGGTGCAGTTGGTAGAAAGGAGAAGACCCACTCCTCCACCATGTCTATTGCCAGGGCGAGGAGTGTGGGTGAAGGGGAGGCCACCGTGACACCATGCTCAGGCCCTATTGCAGCTCGGATTGGGCCATCAGGAAGGTCCCGGAAGGCTGCGTATATAAAAGGATCGCACGACCGCACGGCCGTGCGCTAATATAAAAAAAAATTAGACCTGGTGGAGTGAGTGTTGTATGCATGTATGAATGTCTCTGATGAATGACTCATTAAGAAACCCCTACCCTTGGTGCGCATGTGTTGTGCAGCCTAGCCTGTTAAGCGCCCAGGCCTAGGTGTAGGTAGAGGCAGAGGCAGTGTCCACCGGTGGCTCTACACGCCACGGTGCACTTGCTCGACACTCCACCATAGGCAGCATCAATAGTGGCATCCGCAGGTGCAACACCACATGCTCAGAGGGTCTAGAGGGACTCTGACCCCGTGTCCTTGAGGCAGAGTTCTGTGACCGCATTCTGTGTGCTCCATTGCCGAGCTCTGTGAGTTCTAACAGACTCCGACTTTTATGTTCCGCGGTAGTGCGGTTCTGTGACGTAACAGAGTCCGCTCCAGTACACGTCAGGTGACTATTAACCTGCATGTGGTCTTTTATACCGCCATATAGCATCCGCCATTACCAAGCAGCAGTTTACCACCTCTGCACTGTGGACCCCGGGCTGCGAACGCACCTTACTATTATCTTTATTATTTGGTGCGTTCCGCCAGCCCTAACACTGGGCTATGGGATAGAAGATATGTATGATGGGTATATGGGCACGGGACTATGGGATAGAAGATATGAATGATGGGTATATGGGCATGGGACTGTGGGATGGCAGATAGGTATGATGGGTATATGGGCACTGGACTATGGGATAGAGGATAATCATTATAATTTGTTATACCTAACCACAGTTAGTTACTATGCCCGGGCAATGCTGGGCTCTTCAGCTAGTCATTGAATAATTGTGACATCATCAGTTGATTATGGCATCATCGATTGATTGTGATATCATCATATGATTATGACATCATCAATTGATTGATATCATCAAATGATCATGACCTCATTGAATAATTATGACATCAAATGATTATGACATCATCAGTTGATTATGACATCTAATGATTATGACATCATTGAATAATTGTAACATCATCAGTAGGGATGAGCAAGTACTGAAGTATTCGGACTCGCTATACTCGTACTGAGTATACCGTAATACTCGGCTATTTGGTACGAGTAGCGAGTCCAATGATAGTCAATGGAAAATGAGAGTAATTGTCTGCTGGACCCTACAAAGCGGTCTGGGGGCTGAGGAAAATGCTAAAAAATGTGTAAATGTTAAAAAAATGTATGCTGTAAACAAATGTATATAACATGGGGGCACCTGATCAGGGGCTGCACGAGTGGTTTTACACCACTGCTTCACTAGAATGTACAAACACTATTTGAAGTCCTGTCGTTTTTTGCTGGCAGAGCGGGACACGTACACCACTTACGCAGTGCCAGTGATATACAGTAGAAGTGCCGTAAGAGTGAGTGATGGTGGAGGTGATCTTCTGACAGCTAAGTGTGTAAGTGATGTAAGAAGAGAGATCTGCCCTAGGGGCTGTGTGATGGTTAATGCAGGAAGAAGCCACCCATCATCATCACAATTATAAAGTTTGGACTTCTAGCTTTGTTGTTCCACTGCCCAATGTGTAGGCACAGACATAGTGTCTTCAAAACATTAGCCCTAGTTGCTGTCTCATGGATGACACAGGAAGGAGGCCTCAAGAGCCAGACAATTATGAAAGTAGACTACTAGCATGGTAGTTCCAGTGCCCAATTTGCAGGCATAGACATAGTGTCTTCAAAACATTAGCCCTAGGGGCTGTCTCATGGTTGATGAAGGAAGCAAGGCAGGTCTGAAGGACCAAACAAGTATGATGAAGCTAGGACTACTAGCACAGTAGTTGCAGTGCCCAGTGTCCAGGCATAGCCATAGTGTCTCCAAAAATTAGCCCAAGGGGCTATATCATAGTTGATGAAGGAAGCAAGGCAGGTCGGAAGGGGCAAACAATTATGATGAAGCTAGGACTACTAGCACTGTAGTTGCAGTGCCCAGTGTCCAGGAATAGCCATAGTGTCTCCAAAAATTAGCCCAAGGGGCATGGTACCATGGTTGATGAAGGAAGAAGGGTCTCACTCTCATTACAAGTGCCTCCAATGGGAAATATTAATTAACAGAACATTGTTTTTAGCTTATTGACCATGAGGTACATGTGGCAGAAGCATGATCTGAAAACATGTGTAAGAAGAAGAAAAGGGGCTTGTATGGGAAGGGATGGACGTGATCACCAATTTAAAAAAAAATAACATTTTGGGTGACTTTAGGTTGGGATACCGTCATCTGGTGGGCTTAAATATTGTTGCGAAATCCAGTCCTTGTTAAATTTTATCAGAGTCAGCCTGTCTGCATTCTCTGTAGTCAACCGTGTGCGTGTATCTGTGATGATTGCCTCAGCGGCACTGAAAACGCGCTCTGACATCACACTAGCAACAGGGCAGGCCAGCACCTCCAAGGCATATAAGGAGAGGTCTGGCCAACTGTGCAGCTTGGATACCCAGTAATTAAATGGAACCGAAGCATCAGGAAGGACGCTGGTATGGTCACTTAGATAGTCGTTGACCATTTTGTTCAACTTCTCCCTCCTTGACATTGTTACTGGTCCAGCAAGTCCTTGCTGATGAGCCGGTTTATTGAAGATGGCCCAGTTTGTGGACATTTTACCACCACCTCTTTTGGACCTGCTTGGCATGTCTCTCCCCATTAATGCATGCTGTTAAATAGAGCTGGTACCTCTGCTAGCAGTGGTGTCTAAAGGTGTTGCCATCAAATGATCGACAACGGCCCTCTTGAAGGATTCCATTGTGAAACCCCTTGGTGACTGCAACAGTAGTGTGGGTCTAGAAAGGTGGCCAACCAGTATAGGTTACTATTGAAAATGTGGATTACGCGAGGGTCTTGGCACAGACAGTCAGATATGAAGTGTGCCATGTGTGCCAAAGAGGCAAATCTTCTGTGACCCCAGAAGGAGGATCAATACCCATCCTCTCCTCACACTGACTCTCCTCCTCCACCTCCTCCTCTCCAGCCCACCCATGCTGGACAGACATGAAGCTGGGTGTTGGGATTCCCCTCTGTAGCATGAGGTGTCCCCTCGGTACCACTGAAAAAGTAGTCCTCTTCCTCCTCGTTTTCATCATCATCTTCATCCCCCAATCTTGCCTGATGATATTGGCTGGGCTGGGTAGGATCACCCATTGTGAAATCTTGCTCCATACCCAGCTGCTGGGCACGCAAAGATTCCATTTTTTGATTCTGCAGCGATTTTTTTTCAGCAGACATAGCATAGGGATGGTTATGCTGATAACAGCCTGATCACCGCTCACAAGCTTGGTGGGTGCAGTACTCAAAGTTATCAAGCACCTCACAAATATCGGTGATTCACACCCACAGTTGTTATGTATCTTGGCTGAGTCTCAGTGTGATGGGCATGTTTAAGCTGGTATTCAGCAAGTGCCCTCTGCTGCTCACTTATCCTTGACAACATATGATATGATGATTTCCATCATGTTGGCAGGTCACAAATGAGTCTGTGGTTTGGCAAATTAAATTGCTTTTGAAGCGCTGCAAGACCAGCAACAGCGGTTGAGGAATGGCGGAAAAGGGCGCAAATATGGCGCACCTTCTCAAGTAGGTACGGCAAGTGAGGGTATGTTTTTATAAATTTCTGCACCACTAGGTTCAGCACGTGAGCCATGCATGGCACATGAACATGTACATATACACCCATTGTCGCAGACAACCAGACCGGGCTGGAGTTGCAGTGGGGAGAGCCACTGATTGGTCTGTTGTTTTAGTTCTTGCCACAGCTCTGCTGCAGTGTGTTTCACCTAAACAGATCAGCTTCAGCAGAGCATGTTGCCACTTTGCCGATGCGCTGCTGCACAGCTCCCAACTTGGGAGTGATGTGGAGGGTAATTCAGCATAGGATGACGAGGCAGAGGAGGAGGAAGAGAGGAGACAGGACGTATATGATGAGGCGGAAACCCTGATTGAGGTTGGACCCGCTATTCGTGACGTGGGTAGGATATGTGATGGTCCAGTTTGAGACTTTGTCCCACCCTCCACCAGGTTGAGCGAGTGTCCTGTGACAGATGTATCGTCCCTGGCCACAAGTACTAGTCCACGTGTCTGTTGTAAGATGGACCTTCCCGGTTACGGCATTGGTGAGAGCACGCTTAAGATTGTTTAAGACGTGCTGGTATAACGCAGGGACGGCACACCGGGAAAAATAGTGCCGGCTGGGAACCGAGTATCGTGGGGCAGCCACAGCCAAAAGATCACGGAAAGACTGCCCCATAAGCCTAAATGGCAACATCTCCATGGCTAGCAACTTGGCAATGTGCGCGTTCAGTATTTATGCTTGTGGGTGCATGGCTTGGTAATTATGCCTCCTTTCATACATCTGGGGCACGGACAATTGGATGCTTTCCTGGGACAAAAAAGTGGATGAGCTTGTTGTGTCCTGTGTCTGTGCAACCGCAGCTTGTGAGCAAGAGGTATGATGATCACCTGCTTCCTACCCAGCAGATTGGGAAGGACGAATCACAGGCGATATGGCAGTGGTTTGACCCACAGACACCGATTTGGCACCCTGTTGTTCAGACCACCGAAGAGGGTGTTTGGCTGCCACGTGTTTCCGCATACTGGTGGTGCTTTGGTTGCCTTTACCCTGGCCTCTGCTCAGCTTCGTATGGCAGATGCTACAGATGACAACATTTGGTTCAGAAGGACTATCGGAAAATTTTTTTCCAGGCAGCGGCTGAACGCACCCTTGCCTTGACTTGGGGCACAGAGGGATTGCTCTTGGCAACAGTTGACACACTTCACACTCTGCTCAAACCAGTAGCGCTCGGTGCCTTTGTTGGTGCTACATATCCACCTTCTTCCTCTGTGCTGCTGTGTTGGCTATGCGTGCCAACGGTCCAGGTCAGATCAGTGGTCTCATCATTGATCACCTCGTCGTCCATGTCATCTTCCTTCCGTGTTGATATTGGGGACTGGCCAGATGGCAACTGTGTCACATCACCAACAGCCTCCACCTCTTCACCCGGTATATCACGTGGCTTTCTTCTAGCAGTGGGGTTTCAAATATTTGGCCATCATCAACAGACGATACCTCCTCACACTCCTTTTCAATGTCGCGCAGTGAGAGGCCAGAGGCAACGAAAGGAAATGGACCAAACAGATCCTCGGAGTGGCCAAGGTTGACTTCAAGTGTTTCCTGTGACTCTTGACTGGGTGATGAACTAGGAACAGGTTGAGAATAGGATGACCCAGCGTTCTCTGTATGGACAGTAGACTGTTTTGTCATGGACGATTGGGTGCTACATTTCATTGAGGCCTTATCAGCCATCCAAGACAGTATCTGCTCTTGTTCTTCTGGCTTCCAGAGCCATTTACATTCCAGACCAGGAAATTTCATCAGGAACCTAGATGCATCAACCTTCTTCAGTCTCCCAGACTCTGTGTCTTGTTGGGCATCAATGACAACCCCACATCCATGTCCCTGTCCTTTCACAACAGCCTTTTTAGGAATTTTTTTTTCTGCCATAGTTGCAGATGTTCAGATGCAGATATTGGGGAACAAGGAGCAGTTAGTGCTTTGTGGAAGATAGAACGACAGTCTAGTACTGCTTTGTGTTTTACAAACATCACCGCAGCAGCAGAAAAATAAAGTGAGATTACGCACCCCAGTAACCACACAAGACAGCGGTGCTGCCACTAAAAAATTGCCCTGAGGTTTAAAGTGAGATTACGCACCCCAGTAACCACACAAGACAGCGGTGCTGCCAATAAAAATGCCCTGAGGTTTAAGGTGCGATTACGCACCCCAGTAACCACACAAGACAGCGTGTCAGTTGTTCAGTACCGTGCGTCCTATTCGCTGTGAACACAGCACCACAACAGCACAAAAAAACTGCCCTACAGGGGTAAATGAGACCCCGAAAATAGCTGTGAAAACTGTCACTACTCAGTCCCTGACCTTATACTTTCAGCTCTGAAAATAGCTTTTGGGTTTTACAGAGGATTTCTGGATGATTTGCACAGTCCAGACCCTGACCTTATACTTTCACCTCTGAAAAGAGCTTTTGGGTTTTACAGAGGATTTCTGGATGATTTACACCAAAAAACACAACTCTCCCTACAAGCTGCTCACACATGCAATGTGCAGAAAATGGCGGCGGCAGGGCTTATATAGAGCCAGGCTATGATTCATAGGCTATAAGTCATAACCTATAACTTGCGTATGATGCTGGACGGCCAGCCAATCATAGTAATGCCGCCCACAACCAAGAAGACTGTGGCATTACTGTGATTGGCAAATGCTGGGCGGGAGATCCGAATAGTGTGAGGCGAGTATTTATACTCGCTATGTTCCGAGTAGCGCGAGCACTTCACTACTCGCCGAGTACCGAATACCCACAATTATGCTCGCTCATCGCTAATCATCAGTTGCTTATGACATCATTGATTGATTGTGATATCATCATATGATTATGACATCATGGTCAATACACACACATACACACACATATATACACATACATACACTCAGTTTATATATATAGAAGATTACAAAAATGTACCGCAAGCCACAGATTACTGTATGAGTGAGAAATTTAACCCAACAAAATTTTTAAATGCTTTTTTTGGAGTGATAAATATGACAGTAATGTACCCCAGACCACAGAATACTAGAGATGAGCGACTTTGCCTTTTTTAGGGTCGAGTCGGGTTTCATGAAACCCGACTTTCTCAAAAGTCGAGTCGAACGAAATCAGCCGACTATCGGGAAAAGTCGAAGGTCCGACTGAAACACGAAACCCAATGCAAGTCAATTGTGAAGAAAAGTCGGCAGGAAGTGGAGGACAGTAAACACACCTACATGCCGGACTGTTTTTTTAAAGTGCGCGAAAACTCTCTCACTCTATCTCTCTCCGCGGATGCTGCACATGTCATCTCGTTGCCCACAGTGTACGTCCTTGCTCAGTGGCTGAAAAAAATCACGTGCAAGCATTCTGGGAAATCCGACTTTGTTGCTCGTTTTGCCGACCACATGGCCGACTTCACGCTGTTGTTGGGTTTCGGTCGGCGAAACCCGACTTTGCCATAAGTCGGCAACTTATGAATCTGGTCGACCTGTTTCGCTCAACTCTACAGAATACTATATGAGTAATTTAATCTAGAAAAAATTAATTGGAATGTTATATAACAAGAAAAAGGTACAACAAAACATGTAATGCTAGATGGTTCATACAATATATTCAATTTTTTCACCAAAGAAATTGCAGAGCTATATATTTTGCAAGGTACTGCACAGCCTTATTATCTGTCTATAGACTGTAGTCTGCCACTGTTCCTGCTCCTGCAACTCTCTTTCCCTAACTAAACTAAATGCAGAATGTATCTGATACAAACGGCAAAGCAAACAATTAGCCCTTAGAAGGGCTCTTAGTATGATGGTTCAGCTTCAGCACCAGTATTAACACAACAGGACTCTGATTTGTTATACTGCCTGGACAAACACTCTCTTCCTCCAAAACAAACTGTCATAGATCTGTGTAATGTAGTCAGTATGCCGGTCAGGTGGCGTCTATTCTTTTATAGCCCTTGATGATGTTGCATGGCCAGCCAATCACAGTAATGCCACTACCAAGATGGCATTACAGTGACGCACAATCAATCTTGCATGCTTATTGACTGTGCAACAGACATCAAACATGCGGGGCAGGGATTGAGTTTTAAATTGAGCTCCTCCCAATGCTCATTGAGTAACGAGCACATCCGAGCACTGTTATACTTGAGTGATATCCGAGTATCACTCAGCACGTTCTCTCATCCCTAGTAGTAATATTGCTAGTAGTAATATTGCTTGCTAAAAGGTTGCTGCTCAAATATTGTCTGAAACCATCTGTTCCAACACGACAAGAACTCAAAGACGAACTGAAACATTTACTATACCTGGAAAGGCTTGATGCTAAGAAAAAAAGAGAGGACAATTAAATATTTTTAAAAAATGGAAGCCATTTATTTTGAAATACTGTAATTCAGAAGAGATATCCCAAATAGTTACACCAGTTATTACGTACATATAGTATCATCAGGAGAGACTAAAAGGCACTATGGACAAACTAATGGTAGGCATCTAAATATCTCAACTCTATGACAATACTCTAGATTGGTTTCTTCCCTGACATAAATCATTGAAAGAAAAAGCAGGAAAGGGTTATCACAGAACAGCAACCAGGTTTACAACAACTTAGGGTCCCGTTACATTTAGTGATGCACCAGCGATCCCGACAACGATACGACCTGGTCAGGATCGCTGGTGCATTGCTAAATGGTCGCTAGTGAGCTGCCAAACAGGCAGATCTCACCAGTAGAGTTGAGCGAAACGGGTCGAAAAAATTCAAAAGTCGCCGACTTTTGGCAAAGTCGGGTTTCATGAAACGAAACCCGACCCTAGGATGAGGTCGGCCACGAGGTCGGCGACTTACGCGCCAAAGTCGCGTTTCAAAAGTTTGTTTTGCGCTCTTTTTCAGCCAATCAGGATCCACGGACACTGTGGGCAACGTGATGACATAGGCACGGGTCACCACCATCTTTCAGAAGGGCGTGCAAGTGATTGGCTTGCTTTGGTGGGCGTCACAGGGGGTATAAAAGGGCGTGCACGCCGACCGCCATCTTACTTCTGCCGATCTTAGTATAGGGAGAGGTTGCTGCTGATTCTGTAGGGAGAGCGTTAGGCAGGGAAGAAGACAAAAAAACTGCTTCTGCTGCTAGCGATTTGGCCTGCACAACACACCAGTCACTGTGTGTGCAGTGCAAGGGGAGGCTATATAGTGGTGTATCAGTGGTGTTGGTTGTTGGGCTGCCTTCTAAGGCTTCCTGACATTCCTGCATTGCTGTTTACCCACTGCTCCGCAAACTGCTTTTCTAAAAGCAATCCCAATTTTTTTTTTTTGTCCTGCTGAGAAGAAAAAAAAACTGCTTCTGCTGCTAGCAATTTGGCCTGCACAACACACCAGTCACTGTGTGTGCAGTGCAAGGGGAGGCTATATATTGGTGTATCAGTGGTGTTGGTTGTTGGGCTGCCTTCTAAGGCTTCCTGACATTCCTGCATTGCTGTTTACCCACTGCTCCGCAAACTGCTTTTTTAAAAGCAATCCAATCTCCCTTATCCTCTAGTCACTTTTGTCACAGCTGTGCCATCGAGCCTGTCACATAGCGCTCAGATATTCATTGGGCCTCACACAATCCAAAAGTGTCCAGTGTCCAAAAGTGTGTGCAGAGATTCAAAATCTCCCTTATCCTCTAGTCACTTTGGTCACAGCTGTGCCATCGAGCCTGTGACATAGCGCTCAGATATCAGTGGGCCTCACACAATCCAAAAGTGTCCATCCAGTGTCCAAAAGTGTGTGCAGAGATTCAAAATCTCCCTTATCCTCTAGTCACTTTGGTCACAGCTGTGCCATCGAGCCTGTCACATAGCGCTCAGATATCAGTGGGACTCACACAATCCAAAAGTGTCCATCCAGTGTCCAAAAGTGTGTGCAGAGATTCAAAATCTCCCTTATCCTCTAGTCACTTTGGTCACAGCTGTGCCATCGAGCCTGTCACATAGCGAACAGATATCAGTGGGCCTCACACAATCCAAAAGTGTCCATCCAGTGTCCAAAAGTGTGTGCAGAGATTCAAAATCTCCCTTATCCTCTAGTCACTTTGTGGTCACAGCTGTGCCATCGAGCCTGTCACATAGCGCTCAGATATCAGTGGGCCTCACACAATCCAAAAGTGTCCATCCAGTGTCCAAAAGTGTGTGCAGAGATTCAAAATCTCCCTTATCCTCTAGTCACTTTGGTCACAGCTGTGCCATCAAGCCTGTCACATAGCGCTCAGATATCAGTGGGCCTCACACAATCCAAAAGTGTCCAGTGTCCAAAAGTGTGTGCAGAGATTCAAAATCTCCCTTATCCTCTAGTCACTTTGGTCACAGCTGTGCCATCGAGCCTGTCACATAGCGCTCAGATATCAGTGGGCCTCACACAATCCAAAAGTGTCCATCCAGTGTCCAAAAGTGGGTGCAGAGATTCAAAATCTCCCTTATCCTCTAGTCACTTTGGTCACAGCTGTGCCATCGAGCCTGTCACATAGCGCTCAGATATCAGTGGGCCTCACATAATCCAAAAGTGTCCAGTGTCCAAAAGTGTGTGCAGAGATTCAAAATCTCCCTTATCCTCTAGTCACTTTGGTCACAGCTGTGCCATCGAGCCTGTCGCATAGCGCTCAGATATCAGTGGGCCTCACACAATCCAAAAGTGTCCATCCAGTGTCCAAAAGTGTGTGCAGAGATTCAAAATCTCCCTTATCCTCTAGTCACTTTGGTCACAGCTGTGCCATCGAGCCTGTCACATAGCGCTCAGATATCAGTGGGCCTCACACAATCCAAAAGTGTCCAGTGTCCAAAAGTGTGTGCAGAGATTCAAAATCTCCCTTATCCTCTAGTCACTTTGGTCACAGCTGTGCCATCGAGCCTGTCACATAGCGCTCAGATATCAGTGGGCCTCACACAATCCAAAAGTGTCCAGTGTCCAAAAGTGTGTGCAGAGATTCAAAATCTCCCTTATCCTCTAGTCACTTTGGTCACAGCTGTGCCATCGAGCCTGTCACATAGCGCTCAGATATCAGTGGGCCTCACACAATCCAAAAGTGTCCAGTGTCCAAAAGTGTGTGCAGAGATTCAAAATCTCCCTTATCCTCTAGTCACTTTGGTCACAGCTGTGCCATCGAGCCTGTCACATAGCGCTCAGATATCAGTGGGCCTCACACAATCCAAAAGTGTCCAGTGTCCAAAAGTGTGTGCAGAGATTCAAAATCTCCCTTATCCTCTAGTCACTTTGGTCACAGCTGTGCCATCGAGCCTGTCACATAGCGCTCAGATATCAGTGGGCCTCACACAATCCAAAAGTGTCCAGTGTCCAAAAGTGTGTGCAGAGATTCAAAATCTCCCTTATCCTCTAGTCACTTTGGTCACAGCTGTGCCATCGAGCCTGTCACATAGCGCTCAGATATCAGTGGGCCTCACACAATCCAAAAGTGTCCAGTGTCCAAAAGTGTGTGCAGAGATTCAAAATCTCCCTTATCCTCTAGTCACTTTGGTCACAGCTGTGCCATCGAGCCTGTCACATAGCGCTCAGATATCAGTGGGCCTCACACAATCCAAAAGTGTCCAGTGTCCAAAAGTGTGTGCAGAGATTCAAAATCTCCCTTATCCTCTAGTCACTTTGGTCACAGCTGTGCCATCGAGCCTGTCACATAGCGCTCAGATATCAGTGGGCCTCACACAATCCAAAAGTGTCCAGTGTCCAAAAGTGTGTGCAGAGATTCAAAATCTCCCTTATCCTCTAGTCACTTTGGTCACAGCTGTGCCATCGAGCCTGTCACATAGCGCTCAGATATCAGTGGGCCTCACACAATCCAAAAGTGTCCAGTGTCCAAAAGTGTGTGCAGAGATTCAAAATCTCCCTTATCCTCTAGTCACTTTGGTCACAGCTGTGCCATCGAGCCTGTCACATAGCGCTCAGATATCAGTGGGCCTCACACAATCCAAAAGTGTCCAGTGTCCAAAAGTGTGTGCAGAGATTCAAAATCTCCCTTATCCTCTAGTCACTTTGGTCACAGCTGTGCCATCGAGCCTGTCACATAGCGCTCAGATATCAGTGGGCCTCACACAATCCAAAAGTGTCCAGTGTCCAAAAGTGTGTGCAGAGATTCAAAATCTCCCTTATCCTCTAGTCACTTTGGTCACAGCTGTGCCATCGAGCCTGTCACATAGCGCTCAGATATCAGTGGGCCTCACACAATCCAAAAGTGTCCAGTGTCCAAAAGTGTGTGCAGAGATTCAAAATCTCCCTTATCCTCTAGTCACTTTGGTCACAGCTGTGCCATCGAGCCTGTCACATAGCGCTCAGATATCAGTGGGCCTCACACAATCCAAAAGTGTCCAGTGTCCAAAAGTGTGTGCAGAGATTCAAAATCTCCCTTATTCTCTAGTCACTTTGGTCACAGCTGTGCCATCGAGCCTGTGACATAACGCTCAGATATCAGTGGGCCTCACACAATCCAAAAGTGTCCAGTGTCCAAAAGTGTGTTCAGAGATTCAAAATCTCCCTTATCCTCTAGTCACAGCTGTGCCATCGAGCCTGTCACATAGCGCTCAGATATCAGTGGGCCTCACACAATCCAAAAGTGTCCAGTGTCCACAAGTGTCTGCAGAAATTCAAAATCTCCCCTGTCCTATAGACACCTTGTACCTTGTTTTACATTACTATATAGTTTGTTGGATTTTGTCTACATTTCTACCAAAAATGAGGAAGGCTGGTGGAAGAGGCCGTGGAATTGGGTGGGGGTTGGCAGCTGGTAATGATGGTGTAGGTGGTGGATCTGATGGTAGTGGCAAGAGCAAAATAGGACCGAATGCAGGAGGTGCTGACCCTGCGTCATCGTCTGGCTACATAAGGCCTCGAACGCTTAGTTTTCTAGGAGTTGGCAAACCGCTTTTAAAGCCAGAGCATCAGGAAAAAGTTTTGTCTTACATTGCTGACTCAGCCTCCAGCTCTATCGCCTCCTCTTCTTCAGTTGTAAAAAGTAAAAGCACTGAGTCGTCATTGGAGGCTCATGTTCATGAACCACACCTTTCCTTGTGTCCTTCACCCCAACCAAGATTGAAGGATGACGCAGGCCATACTACTGATTACTCCATGGAGCTGTTTTCACATACCATGCCTGGATTATCAAGTGAAATGGTGAATTACCCAGGCCAAGATGAATCTGACATGGAGTGCACTGATGCACAGCCGCTGATGGATGATTCTGCTGGTACATTCACTCAGAGCACTACATTGTCCTCGCAGTGTACAGAGCCAGATTCTGACCCTGATGAGACTCAGGTGCCCCTTCCCGCACACTATACCACCATACACGGTGACACAGAGGAAGGTGCACATGACATAGAAGAGGAGGTGATGGATGACCCAGTTGTTGACCCAGATTGGCATCCATTGGGGGAAGAGGGTGCTGCTTCCAATAGCTCAGATGAGGAGCATCCACAGCAGACATCGACATCGCAACAGCTGTTATCTGGCAGGCCCGGAGCACTCCAAAGACAGGTTCCAAACATCAAAAGAGTTGCTGGACAGCTTGTCCAGAGGGTCAAAAGATCACAGCGTGCTAGGCCGCAAAATGTCTGCCAAAGTAGGAAGAGTGCAGTGTGGCACTTTTTTGACCAAAATCCTCATGATCAGGCCAAGGTTATCTGTAAGAAGTGCGCAAAGACCTTTAGCCGAGGGAAAAATTTGAAAAATTTGAATACCAGTTGCATGCTTAGACATTTAACCAGCATGCACTTGCAAGCGTGGACACAACACCAAACCTCAAGTGCCACATGTGCAACTGATCACAACGAAGGTAGTCAGCAACGCTACATTGTTTCCCCCACTGTAAGCCCACCGGTTAGCACAGCAGCAAATGTTGAGGTGTCGTTGCAAGACCACAGCAGTCAGGGAATCCCACTGTTATATCAACGAAAGACTGATTCTAGGCCATCAGAAAGAACACCAACTCCATCACCATCATCAACCCTCTCTCAGTCCGCCCTCTCCACCGCTACTTCCACCATATGCAGCTCTCAAGTCCAGCTCACCCTCCCAGACACTATGAGTAGGTCAAGAAAGTACTCAGTCTCTCATCCGCGTACACTGGGTTTGAACGCCCACATTGCCAAACTAATCTCGTTTGAGATGATGCCCTTTCGGTTGGTGGAAAGCACAGCTTTCCGCGAACTCATGGCCTATGCAGTACCACGCTATGACCTACCCAGTCGCCACTTCTTCTCTCGCAAAGCCATCCCAGCCCTCCACCATCATGTGAAAGATCGCATTGTCCATGCACTCAAGCAGTCAGTGAGCGGAAAGGTGCACCTCACAACTGATGCATGGTCCAGTCGGCATGGCCAGGGCCGTTACGTGTCCATCACTGCGCACTGGGTTAATGTGGTGGATGCAGGGTCCACAGGGGACAGCGGTGGTGGGACAGTGCTGCCTAGCCCACGGTATAGGAAACAGTTGGCTGTAGGCGTTCGACCCTCCTCCTCCTCCTCCTCCTCCAGAAGCGAAAGCTCGTCCACAGAGTGCAGTCGTACGAGCACTCCATCTGCAGCTGCCACTGTTGCACACGATGTGTCCCCCTATCGAGCAGCTAGTGGAAAGCGTCAGCAGGCTGTGTTGCAGATGATGTGTTTGGGCGACAGACACACCGCCGAGGTGCTGGCCGAGTACTTGAAGCGACAAACTGAGTCATGGCTGGGCAGTGTACATCTTGAGGCAGGCAAGGTAGTTAGTGATAACGGCCGTAATTTTGTGGCAGCCATAGCCCTTTCAAAACTCAGCCACATACCTTGCTTGGCTCACACCTTGAACCTGGTGGTGCAGTGCTTCCTCAAAAATTATCCGGAGTTAACAGCCCTGCTCCAGAAGGTGCGAAGACTGTGCGCGCACATCCGCCGGTCGCCTGTACACTCCGTTCGTATGCAGAAGCTGCAGCGATTGCTCCACCTTCCCAACCACCGCCTCATTATCGACATTGCAACAAGGTGGAACTCCACCCTGCACATGGTGGAGCGGCTGTGCGAGCAGAGGCAGGCCATAATGCATTTGTGGGAGGATACACGGCCAGGCACTTTGAGAGCAGACATGGAGTTGACAGGTGTGCAGTGGTCGAAGCTGAAAGACCTTTGTAAAGTCCTTCAGTGTTTTGAGGAATGCACACGGCTGGTAAGCGCAGACGACGCCATCCTAAGCATGAGCATCCCACTTATGCGTCTGCTCATGCAAACTTTGACGCACCTTAAGGAGCAGGCGTCTGCAGCCAATGTTGATGAGGAGGAAGAGGAGGAGGGAATCCTTCATGACATTCAGCCATTGTCTGCTCAGGGACCTCTCCTGGACGAGGTGGAGGAAGAGGAGGAGGAGGATGATGATGGGGATGATTACTTAGGGGAGGAGGTTGCATCTCGTGGGGCAAGTGAAAATGTTGGCGTGGCAAGGTCTGGTACAGGGTTTGTGCGTGACTGGAGGGATGTGGATTTGCCAGAAAGTGCTCCTCCACCCAGCACTCGCAGTGCATCATTGACACCGGGAATATTGGCCCACATGTCAGATTATGCCTTGCGGATCCTAAAAAGGGACCCCCGCATTGCCAAAATGATGAACGATGACGACTACTGGTTGGCCAGCATCCTGGATCCACGCTATAAAGGCAACTTACAAAACATCATGCCACAGGAGAACCTTGACCTAATATTGGCTAATAAACAAGCAACTCTGGTAAATCGGTTGCTTGAGGCATTCCCAGCACACAGCAGCGGTGATGGTTCTCACACGAGCCGTACGGGCCGGGGGCAGCTTGGCAGAGGTGTTCGTGGTGCACACAGCAGAAGTGGCGTTGGAGACAGGGGTTTCATGACAATGTTGTGGACTGATTTTTCAAATACCGCTCACACAACTGGTAATACTGCATCGATGGAAAGTGACAGGAGACAGCAGTTGTCAACTATGGTTACAAACTACTTTTCCTCCCATATCGATGTTCTCCCACACAGGTCATTCCCCTTTGACTATTGGGCCGCTAAACTGGACACCTGGCCTGAATTGGCACAATATGCCTTACAGGAGCTCGCTTGCCCAGCTGCAAGTGTGCTATCGGAAAGAGTCTTCAGTGCAGCTGGATCAATCCTGACAGAAAAAAGGACCCGTCTGTCAACCCAAAATGTGGATGATCTAACCTTCATTAAAATGAACCACGCATGGGTTTCCAAGGATTTTGTCCCACCTTCCCCTGATGACACATAGGGTGACAGAAAAATGGCTTGCTTTGGTCCACCTCTTCCTGGTACTTCACCTATTTCGCCTTTTGCATCAGCTGAATGTCCAACATCAACATATGCCACTTTCTAAAACTCCCTAACTGTGCTGCCTCCCCCCCATGGCCGGGGTCACCACCTAGCGCACGACACCGTGCGAGTGCCGTTGCCCTGAACAGGTGGGTAGGCCGACTCTTGGGCGCGGGCACTGGCACAGGGTCCCTCATAGTGCAATCAAGTGTCTCTGACGGTGGTGGTGCACACCCGCCGTCAGACACACCGCTGTACTATGAGGGGCCCAGTGTCAGTACCGACGCCCACGAGTGGGGCCCCCCTTGCTTGGGCAGGGCCCCAGCATTTGCAATCTTTACCTCTCCCTGCTCCTCCGCTGTGTAATCTGGGCCGTCAAATCCATACTGTGCCTGACACCGTCTGAGCCTGCCTCCTGATGTATAGACATATATTTTGAATGTGTACGCTATCCATACATGTTATCCGGGGAAAAGGGACCCTTTCTAACCTTTGTGCAATCACGTGCAATCCATACTGGGCCTAACACCGTCTGAGCCTGCCTCCTGAGACATATATTTTGAATGTGTACGCTATCCATACATGTTATCTGGGGATACGGTACCCTTTCTAACCTTTGTGCAATCACGTGCAATCCATACTGGGCCTAACACCGTCTGAGCCTGCCTCCTGAGACATATATTTTGAATGTGTACGCTATCCATACATGTTATCTGGGGATACGGTACCCTTTCTAACCTTTGTGCAATCACGTGCAATCCATACTGGGCCTAACACCGTCTGAGCCTGCCTCCTGAGACATATATTTTGAATGTGTACGCTATCCATACATGTTATCTGGGGATACGGTACCCTTTCTAACCTTTGTGCAATCACGTGCAATCCATACTGGGCCTAACACCGTCTGAGCCTGCCTCCTGAGACATATATTTTGAATGTGTACGCTATCCATACATGTTATCCGGGGATACGGTACCCTTTCTAACCTTTGTGCAATCACGTGCAATCCATACTGGGCCTAACACCGTCTGAGCCTGCCTCCTGATGTATAGACATATATTTTGAATGTGTACACTATCCATACATGTTATCTGGGGATACTGTACCCTTTCTCACCTTTGTGCAATCACGTGCAATCCATACTGGGCCTAACACCGTCTGAGAATGATAGATGGGGCCCACCATACACTGGAACATTCCAAAGGTGGACATCAGACACTGGAGCAGCATTTACAGGGCCCATTATACACTAGAGCATTAGAAATGGGGCCCATTATGTTTGGAGCATTATTTGGGCCCATAAGACAGTAGAGCTTCATCCATGGGGACCAACATATACTGTAGCATTATGTGGAGCTCATCATATACTGTTTCAAACATTATATGGGACCAATGATTCTGTATGGAGAAATAGATGGGCCTCGTCATGAGATGTAAAAAGTGAGGTATTTTTCATTGGACTATACCGCTATTTCTCTGCCGTATCGGAGCATGATGAGTTGTGGTATGTGTTAAAGGGGCGCTCTTTCGCCCAGGGCACATGAAAACCTGGAGCCAGCACTCCCCCCCCACAGTCTGTAGCCAAATAACCCCCATTTTTCAGTGCGTAACTTGTATTATGAAGTTAATTAAGGTTGACAAGCTTAAGTAAGAAGAATTGATGCTTTTGGCATTCAAATGGGCACTGTTGGTGTGTTTCCTGTCCTCCTCTCACTGCCGACTTTTATTCCCCATTGACTTACATTGGGTTTCGTGTTTCGGGACGACCCCGACTTTTCCCTATAATCGGACGATCTTGCTCGACCCGACTTTTGGAAAAGTCGGGTTTCACGAAACGAAACGCGACCCTAAAAAACCAAAAGTCGCTCAACTCTACTCACCAGCAATGCAGAAGCGGTCGGCACTTACCTGTCAGACGCGGCGATGAAGACGTCCTCCCGCCCGCGTCCATGCGTCGCTCGTCGGCGCCAGCAGGAAGCCCAGCAGGAAGATGCCGACAAGAAATGGCCCAGGACGTTCTCGCGCGATCAGCGATAACCAGCGGGGGAGCCGGTGGGAGATAAGTGTCACATATAGCGATATCGCTAGCGATATCGCTGCTGTGTCACAAAATCAGTGACACTTTCGCGATATTGCTAGCGATATCGCTATGTGTGAAGCCCCCTTAAGAGTTAAGCAAAAGGATAAAACCAAAATGAACTATGAAAATATATTTCAGAGGGCAATATGTTGAAATGTTACAGGGATAAAACTGTCCTATTTTCATTTTTCTAAGCCGATCCAATGTACACCAACAAGCCTGCGTGCGTGCATTGAATAGCTATATACAATGTAAGATAAAAGTTTTATCTTGTTTGTTTTTGTTTACTTATTACACAAAATCAATAAAAGATATAAAAAAATCAGTACAGATGTGAACATAACAAATATCTAAATAGATAACATAAGAAGGTTTATACAGTAGATTATGGTATATGAGTATACAGTATTTAAATGTTGCATTAACTGTCATTTTCTTTATAATATTTATTTTTCTGTTTTGTTTTTTTATGTTATTTTTTTACATTTTTCTAGCTTAATTTCTCATATCCATTACACCTGTTCTTCAGATTTTCTATCTATCGAGTCACATGTGGTCATGCATATTGCTTGCATTATGTAATATTTGTTAGTGCACAATGAATTCTCTATGCCCCGGAATATAAGCTCAGCTGTTGTATTAGTCAAGCCTGATGAAGAGACCTGAGTAGTCTCGAAAGCTTGCAATTTGTTACCATCTTTTCAGCTAGCCATTAAAAGGTATCAACCACTGAGGACTCTCAATTCTGAATATATTTCAAGCTCAATGATGGACATTCATAAATAGCATAGATGCACTTCTTGTGTCAGTATCTAGTCCTAGAATCTGTTTTTTCTTGCCCTTAGACTTGCCCTTAGTTAACATGGATCTTGATGTTTCACAAGTCGGCCATCTTGCTTCCTGCCAAAGCTGTATATAAAGCCAGCACCTGTTCTGTTTCATTGCTTGAGTATTATGTTTTGGACTTTGTGCCTCTGCAGTCCCAAGCCTGGACTTCCTATCCCTGTTGGTCCTCTCTTAACGGCGGAGTCCTCTGCCAACCTGCACGTCTGGATCCCTGCCTGCTGACCGAGTGATTGCTGAACACCTGACTTCAGAAACCTCTGCCTGACTACACCTGCGGTGAAGTAAGAACTCCAGCCAGCTAGTGTGTTCCTCCGCTCTGCAAGGGTCTGTGTCTTGTGCCCGCATTGCTCAGTGACTTTGAATGCTGTGTCGCAGAGTATCAACTCTGCTAAAACCATTTATCAGATTGACTGAACATTTATCTGGACTTATATGTTATCAGATCACTAATACAATATTGCTTGCGCAACCCATTGCGTCTGCAGTCTCTTTGACCTAGCCACTGGTGTCCAGTTGTCTCCACTAGTATCGTGACATCTTGCATGAGCTGCGCTTCTCTGCCCTCGAGTCTGGCGTACGACGGCTGGTTGCCATGGAGAGGTGGATAATAACAAATCCTCCCTGGGGGGGCGGAGCATCACGATAGAGTGCGCGTCGATTTGCTGCAGATCTATAGCCACTCCTCTTACTATCGTAATGACACCTCGGCCATGCCCTTGTCACGATCCATGCTGGATTGTGACAGATAAAAGCAAATGTTACATTTTTTTTTCCTTTAAGCTGTTTGCTTAAAGTTAGTTTTGCCCCCGGTGGCCATTAGGGTCATTACACAGTGGTGTCTTTAGTTCTAGTTTTGCCCCCCGGTGGTGGCTAGTATTATTACACGGGTATCACTAGCATGTGTGATGGCTTTGGCTCTTGCCTATAAAGGAGAGTCAGGTGGTCTCACTCACAGATGGTGATATTGGTCATTTCCAACCATCCTTGGTGGAGGAAGGAGCTAGAGAAGAGTTCCTTACAGCTCAGTCAGAGTCCTGGTGGTGAAGGAACAACAGTGTCCAGGAGTTCCTTGCAGCTCTGACAAAGCTTTGGTGAAGTAGCAGCTATTCAGAAGGAAAGCTGCACTCAGGTGCTGGACTCTGTTGCTGGGAGCAATAGCAACAGAGCAAAGCTAAGTGGTGTCCCTGTTTGTAACTTTCCTTATGTGTGTTTTAGTGCAGTGGTGGGATTAGTTTCTGCACCGTCCAATTCATTAGAAAGGGATAGGTGCAGGGCGAGCTAGGGTTTTTAGGTATCCTGCTCGTCGCCAGGTGCGGAACCTGCCTAGGGACTGTCAGGAGAGTACAGACACTGACTCAGGGGAGTGCAGGAGGTCTCCACGTCCCCGTTCCCTATTGCAGGGCCCTCCATTGTATTGGTTTCCCTGGTGTTTCCCTTAACTCTGTAAATTCGCCCTGCTGGAGGCGGTGTATCCAGATACAAGTGAAATAGAAGTGTTTTTTGTTGGGGGTGGTGATCAGGTTATATTTATATACACTGCTGCCGATTGCAATCCTCTCTCCCGATGTGGGGTAAGCATGCAGTATAATGGTCGGGCCCCGCGTTACCACAAAGGAGAAGTTGCACAGCAGTAATCATTTTGCTGATCTAAGGGCCCAATTCTTAATTAACCAACATTACCTGATGAAGCCCAGAGAGTGAAACGAGTGTCAAGGTCCAGCAGGTCCCACGTAGTGTCTGTCCTTGGAAAAAATTTATGTTACACCATGACCACAGGTATTGACTGATTTAATCAGATATGCAACACCTAGCACTATTTTCACTTTATTTCTTTTCTGAGTATTCGTCTCTCCTTGTGTATTTGACTATACCTGCATAAGAGCTATAGCTATATGCATTTGTGCTATATACACCTATATGCTGCTATTGCTATGTATTTCAATACAATGGATGCTATCATGCTGCTAGTGTAATTATAGACCATCTAATATATAAAGCTCATTGTGGGTGTGTATGTGTGTACGTCCGGGATTGGCATCTGCACCGTCGCAGCTACAGCCACAAAATTTGGCACAGTCTCACGTCTGGACCCCGAGAGCGTCATAGGCTATGTTGTGAGGTGAAATTTAAACCCCGCGCGGTCCAATTCACCAAACAATTTTACCCCTATCTACATAATGGGGCAAAAGTGTATGTATGTATTGGCATCTGCACCGTCGTAGCTACAGCCATAAAATTTGGCACAGTCACACGTCTGGACCCCGAGAGCATCATAGGCTATGTTGTCAGGCGAAATTTTAATCCCACGCGTTCCAATTCACCAAACAAACCTATCTACATAATGGGGAAAAAGTGAAAGGAAAAGTGTTGGAGGCAAATTGACAGCTGCCAGATGTGACCAAGGGGGACTTAAAGAACGAGAGTGATGGCGCCAAAGAGTATATACCGTACATTTGCTAAGGTGGGGCCCTGACATGGGATACTCACCACATACGGGGATATGAACACACACAAAATGTGCCACACACTACCACGTGCTTCAACACATATACCACCCTCAGCACACATTTCACCACACATACACCAACCTCGCCACATAAAAGTCGAAACACAAAAGTCACCACTCAAAACTCGCCACGCTGTCCCAGAGCTGTTTAAAAGATGAAAATTGAGCTGTGATTGGTTGCTATCAGCAACAGTTTTCTTTGTAGACATTTGTGGTAACTGAGGCCTATTATTCTTATCATTTCTATGATGTTATCGTCCTTCTGTAAAGCTGGAAATAACACAATTTATTACCGTGCCAACACAGACCACCCTCTGGTACAGACTGCAGGGGGAACCCAGTATCACACAGGATAGGATTAAGGCCCCATCACACTAAACAATGTCCCAGCGATCCCACCAATGATCCGACATGATGAGATCGCTGGGACATCGTTTAGGCTGATCGCTGGTGAGCTGTCACATAGACAGCCCCAGCGATCAGGACCAGCGACGCTGGACGCTGGTTTCTAATGTAAACATCGGGTATCCAGAAGCCGCGCGACTCCTGGATACCTGCTGTTTACCTTGGAAACCGGTGTACACGGAGGAGTCGCGCGGCTCCTGGATACCCGATGTTTACATTAGCAACCAGAGTCCAGCGTCGCTAATCGCTGGTCTCTCGCTGTCACACGCAGCGATGAGCGCTGGGCAGAGGGAGACCAGCAATCGAAAAACAGCCCAGGCCGCTCGAGCACGATCAGCGATAACCGGCAGGGGGGCCGGACGCTGATCCCTGTCACACACAGCGATCTCGCTGGCGAGATAGCTGATGTGTCACAAAATCAGCGATCTCGCTAGCGAGGTCGCTTAGTGTGAAGGCGCCTTTAGATTCACAGCTCAGCAGTCAGTATCACACAGGATAGGATTAGACACATGGCTCAGCAGGCAGTATCACACAGGATAGGATTAGATACACAGCTCAGCAGTCAGTATCACACAGGATAGGAATAGATACATGGCTCAGCACACAGTATCACACAGGATAGGATTAGATACGCAGCTCAGCACACAGTATCACTCAGAATAGTATTAGATACATGGCTCAGCAGACAGTATCACACAGAATAGGATTAGATACACAGCTCAGCAGTCAGTATCACACTGGATAGGATTAGATGCATGGCTTTTATGTGCAATATAATCATTATAATTTGTTATAACTAACCACAGTTGGTTACTATGCCCAGGCAATGCTGGGCTTCTCAGCTAGTTGTCTATATATTTATAACTGAGAGGTCCACTGGGAGTTCCAGCATGTCTCTGTTTTGTAAAAATTAGCCTGATTTAAGGTTTTTGGATATTTATAGTGCTTATTATATCTGTTTATACAGTGTTGTGCAAATTAATTGGGACAAAGCAGTTTTTTAAGTAAAATCTTAAGTTGGTTACCAGTCAGTGATTCAAACCAGTTTTAACTGCTTTCAACAGGCACTCACACCTGTTCAAAGCAGTTAAAACTGGTTTGAATCACTGACTGGTAACCAACTTACCATTTTACTTAAAAAAATGCTTTGTCCCAATTAATTTGCACAGCACTGTAACATTGAGATACAAAAGACTATATATTTGTTTACTTACTTATATATAAATCCATAGGGTCTGATACAGAATTGTTGTTGCCAAGGTATCTATTCCATTATTTCCAAACACTGTTTTTCGGTGATTCCTTTGTATCCCCATTCATACTGCACTCACACACAAATGATACACCATTTGAAAGGTAAACTTGCCCCCTTCAGCAAGAAAATAGCCAAACAAACCACACATCCACGATTTGATCACAAAATACAGTTTAAACATTAATTTTCATAAACCTGCAGTAAGGAAAAATGACCTGCAGATGGCACCACAATACCCCAAAGCACACTACCAACACATTTGTAAACATGCACTGCTTTTGCGCTGATTACTTCGCCCCACCCACACACATGATACGCCATTTCAAAGGCAAACTTGCTCCCTTCAGTAAGAAAACAGCCAAACAAACCACACATTCACGATTTTATCACTAAATACAGTTTAAACATTCATTTTCATAAACCTGCAGAAAGACACAATGACCTGCAGATGGCACTTCAACCAGAAAACATTTTTTGACCTCTACTTATCAAACAATTTATTGTATTAACCAATCTACATATATAAATATGTGTCTGTGTTCATCAGCTCATGAAATACATTTACATTTGACCAGCTTGCTTTTTCTGAAATTGCCTGCATCCCCGACGACCAATGTGCGAAAATTTTGCATGGGCCAAGCTAGTATACTTATAATTGTATTGGGAATTAAATGAGAGAACATAACGTCTCAATATATCTTTTAGCAGACAATACAATATGTACACACTATATACAGCTCTAGCAAAAATTAAATGACCACTGCAAAATTTTCAATTTGTCTGATTTTCTCTTTATAGGTATATTTTTGAGTAAAATGTAAATTGCTCTTTTATTCTATAAACTACTGACATATCTTCGAATTTTCAAGCACTACATTTTGTCTTTATGTTCAGAAAATGAGAAATGGTCAAAATAACAAAAAAATGCAGTGCTTGCAGACTTGAAATAATGCTAACAATACTAATGTTTTAACGCAGGAAGAGATCAGAAATCAATATTTTGTGGAATAACCATGATTTTTAATCACAGCATTCATGTGTCTTGGCATGCTTTCCACCAGATTTTCACACTGCTTTTGGGTGACCTTATGCCCCTCCTGGTACAAAAATTTAAGCAGTTCTTTATTTGATGGTTTGTGACTCTCCATCTTCCTCTTGATTGCATTCCAGAGGTTTTCAATGGGGTTCAGGTCTGAAGATTGTGCTCATCATGACAGGGATTTGATGTGGCGGTCCTTCACCCACACATTGATTGACCTAGCTGTGTGGCATGGCGCACTGTCCTGCTGGAAAAAACAGACCTTAGAGTTGGGGACCATTGCCTGAGCAGAAGGAATCGACTGTTTTCCAGAATAACCTTTCATGCGGCTTGATTCATATGTCCTTCGCAAAGAGTAACCTGCCCAATTCCAGCCTTGCTGAAGCATCCCCTGATCATCACCGATCCTCCACCAAATTCCACAGTGGGTGCAAGACACTGTGGCTTGTATGCCTCTCCAGGTCTCCATCTAACCATTAGACGACCAAGTGTTGGGCAAAGCTGAAAATTAGACTCATCAGACAAGATTACCTTACCCCAGTCCTCTATGGTCCAATCCTTATGGTCTTTGGCAAACTTCAGCCTGGCTCGCCTTTGCTTCTCATTGATGAAAGGCTTTTTTCTTGCTTTAAATGACTTGAGCCCTGCCTCCAGGAGCCTGTTACGAACTGTTCTTGCTGTGCTCTTCACCCGAGCTGCCATTTGCCATTCCTTCTGTAGGTCACTTGGTGTCATCCTGTGGTTGCTGTGTGACATTCGAATAAGATGACAGTCATCCCGGTCAGTGGAGAGTTGTTTTCGCCCTCTGCCAGTCTGTAGCTTTGCTGTTCCCAATGTCTGCTGCTTGAACTTGTTGTAATTGACTGCCATCTTAGAAATTTTAAGGATGGAGGCAACATGACACTCAATGTATCCCTCTGCTAGTAAAGCCAGAATTGAACCTCTCTTTTCTTCACTCAAGACTTTTCTTTTCAACTCTTTTGGCATGGTGAAAAGATATTTTTTTCATTCCTATTACTTATGGGATATTACTAGCACTTGTTTTGCCATCCAGCTTGTCCTATTGCAAGAGGATTGTGAACACCACAGCAGAATATTAAAAAACTTTCCTTCGTTAAATAAGATTTGGTTCAGGTGATCTCCTTGTCAGAAGCACATTAAGTATAATGAGGTGTACTCTGGTTGGAATTCAACTGACACTGGAATGGAATGGCTGTCAGATATGTAGATCAACATAAAATTAGGCCCAAACTAAATTCAACATATGGCACTTCAAAGAACATAAACACAAAAAATGGGTGCTGGTGTCATGAAACAATCAGCCCCAACAAAGAGACCCATAAAAAATGGATATATTTAAGATAGTAAATTTTATTGATATAGTATAAATATATGCACAAAAATTGTGGCACAAAATATCTGCAAAAAAGTACAACCAGAAGGGGGCACCAAAGTATCACTCCATCTATAATACAATCAATTACAATGTGACAATAAGTCACCAAACAATAGAGGCATATCAAATAAGTTTATAATTTCATATATCACATAGGGTCCATAATTACAAGCAAAAACATGGAGACTCTTATAGCAAGCTGATTTAAATGTTATTTAAATTGGCGCTATGATCTCTCAGCAAGAGAGTTAAATAGCCCAAAGAACATATGTATAAAAAATCAGACTCCCATATTAGTATGACAATTAATTAGACCGCCATGAAATGTATCTGAAAAGAGTTGCCAGATGATGCAGAGGAGTGAGACAGACGTGCCCCCTCGTCCCGACGCGCGTTTTACCCGCAGCTTCTTGAGGGGGCATGTCTAACTGGGGTCTGGGAGGGCTTCTTATATCATAACGTGGCCAATAGAAACGCCGGATATAATTCAGAGGAAGTGCTCATCAGTGATTCACCACCAGACAAAGCGGCACATGCGTCCGTCAACTTCTTAACCACTTCTCAAGTGTGCTTCCTGGATAGCGCTGTCTGGACCGCGCGCTGGAACGCAAGCCGGGACAGAGATAAGTGCTCCAGGAAGTACGTGGAACGATGACGATACCCGCATGCGCACAGCCTTTTGGAGGTCAAAGAACGGAAACTAAGTGTAACGAACAATGAAGGAACGAGAAAATCCTAATAAGATAGGGAATGGGATTGTCCTATTGCAAGAGGATTGTGAACACCACAGCAGAGTATAAAAAACTTTCCTTCGTTAAATAAGATTTGGTTCAGGTGATCTCCTAGTCAGAAGCACATTAAGTATAATGTGGTGTACTCTGGTTGGAATTCAACTGACACTGGAATGGAATGGCTGTCAGATATGTAGAGAAGCTGATTTTTATAAAACTGTGCATTGGTGTCTTAATTTTTGCCAGAGATGTGTATATATAATATATAATATATATATATAATATACACTGCTCAAAAAAATAAAGGGAACGCTAAAATACCACATCCTAGATATCACTGAATGAAATATTCCAGTTGCAAATCTTTATTCATTACATAGTGGCATGTATTGAGAACAATAAAACTTAGAAATGATCAATGTAAATCAAAATTAATATCCCAAGGAGGTCTGGACTTGGAAAGATACTGAAAATCAAAGTGGAAAATCAAATTACAGGCTGATCCATTTTCAGTAGAAATGCTTGAAGACAAGGAAATGATGCTCAGTAGTGTTTGTGGCCTCCACGTGCCTGTATGACCTCCCTACAACACCTGGACATGCTACTAATAAAGTGGTGGATGTTCTCCTGAGGGATCTCCACCCAGACCTGGATTAAAGCTTCAGTCAACTCCTGGACAGTCTGTGGTGCAATGTGGCATTGGTGGATGGAACGAGACATGATATCCCGGATATGCTCGATTGAATTCAGGTCTGGGGAACTGGCAGGCTAGTCCATAGCATCAATGACCTCATCATGCATTAACTGCTGATACACTCCAATCACATGAGGTCTGGCATTGTCCTGCATTAGGAGGAACCTAGAGCCAACCGCACCAGCATATGGTCTCACAAGGGGTCTGAGGATCTCATCTCGGTAGCTAATGTCAGTCAGGCTACCTCTGGTGAGCATATGGAGGGCTGTGCGGCCCTCCAAAGAAATGCCACCCCACACCATTACTGACCCACTGCCAAACCGGTCATGCTGAAGGATGTTACAGGCAGCAGATTACTCTCCACACCGTCTCCAGACTCTGTCACGTCTGTCACATGTGCTCAGTGTGAACCTGCTTTCATCTGTGAAGAGCACAGGGCGCCAGTAGCGAATTTGCCAATCCTGGTGTTCTGTGGCAAATGCCAAGCATCCTACACGGTGTTGGGCTGTGAGCAAAACCCCTATCTGTGTACGTCGGGCACTCAGACCATCCTCATGGAGTCGGTTACTAACCGCTTTTGCAGACACATGCACATTTGTGGCCTGCTAGAGGTAATTTTGCCGGGCTCTGGCAGTGCTCCTCCTGTTTCTCCTTACACAAAGGTTGAGATAGCGGTCCTGTTGCTGGGTTGTTGCCCTCCTACAGCCCCCTCCACGTCTCCTGGTGTACTGGCCTGTCTCCTAGTAGCGCCTACAGCCTCTGGACACTACTCTGACAGACACAGCAAACCTTCTTGCCACAGCTCACATTGATGTGCCCTCCTAGATGAGCTGCACTACTTGAGCCACTTGTGTGGGTTGTAGAGTCCGTCTCATGCTACCACGAGTGTGAAAGCACAACCAACATTCAAAAGTAAGAAAAAAAAGTGATCCAGCTGGAGACGGAGGCGGCTGCAATTTACAAAGCTTTATTGGACAACTTAAAAATATGTTGGTTCTTTAAAAATTTCTATAGCAAACACCAAGCACACCAGTGAGGAGGATCAACGCGTTTCAACTAAAAAATAGTCTTAGTCATGATCTACCTGCTAATACATTGAGAAACTATATATAGAGTGCACATGACATTGATTGGACAGACAATTAAAAATGCAAAAAAGCATATACAAAAAAAAAAAAACCCAAATATTTCTTGGTCAAGAATCATCATGGATAACAGTGAATTAGGATAAAACATTTCCTTATAAGATACTGCATAAACAATGTTCAGTATAATTTTATTAAATCTTGTCTGGCATTGAGACCATGGGGAATACGGGTGTCTACTACTGATGAACTTTCAGACTCTTCAATGAGTTCAACTAGCAGTATACATTCTGTGGATCAGAGGTCGGCTTCCAACATTCCTAGTACCAGTGGAGCGATTTCAAAAAACGCAGGAAACTTGTTTTTCTTCCTCTTGCTCCTAATTCATGTGGATGCTCACCACAGTCCGTGCTGGGCGTTGGCAGGCTTGGGGATTGCTTTGCAGACGGGTAAGCTGACTACAACTTTTTTTTTAACATTCAAAAGTGACCAAAACATCAGCCAGGAAGCATTGGCACTGAGATGTGGTCTGTGGTCCCCACCTGCAGAACTACATTATTGAGGGTGTCTTGATAATTGCCAATAATTTCCATCTGTTGTCTATTCCATTTGCACAACAGCATATGAAATTGATTGTCAATCAGTGTTGCTTCCTAAGTGGACAGTTTGATTTCACAGAAGTTTGATTTACTTGGAGTTATAGTCTGTTGTTTAAGTGTTCCCTTTATTTTTTTGAGCAGTGTATATAATTTTTATAAAGTGTCAGAAATGTACTTTCATACATTTTGAGTAGTTTGGCTTTCATTCTCATTTTAAAAGATGGGAAAATGTATGTTTTTTTATTAGTTTCATAGTAATTCTGCACACTAATAATTGCTCAATAATTATGTACACATAGATATTCTCCTAAGAAAGAACTCACTTTTAGTTTACTTAAATATTCAGGATTGAGGTTTATTAATTTTCCTGATTGAACATCAGCACTGCTGTTTTTCAATAATAAAATTAATCATCAAATATACAAATTGCTTTATAATTATGCATACACTGGAATAGCCCCCCACACTGTTTCTCTGCATAATATCCCCCACACACTGCCTCGTTTCATAATACCCTCCCACGCTGCGATCTTATAATTTCCCCCAAAGTAGCACAGCTCCATAACATCCCCAACGCTGCTCCCTCTCTCTCTCCACTGACCCATAATGTGTCCTCACATTCCCTCCCATCTATAATAGTAGTTTGTACATTCAAATGTGCTCTGCAGTGACAGCAGTGTAATGAGATCAACAGCGTGATGACCTCATCATGTAGCTGCACATCGGAATGGCAAGATGACAAACTTTTCCCTGCCCCTGTCCCAGGACTCAAGTGCTCAAATGAATGAATTAATTTATGACATGAATAGAATTAAATACAGGAACAAGGAAGCCGGAGTCTACCGCTTCTTTGGGGTCCGTAAGAAATCCTTTGGTGGGCCACGTGCAGCCGACGTGCCGAATGTTGTGTAGGGATGCCATATAACCGACTTACTGAAAAAAAATACCTATTAAAATGTAACTTTTATTAAGTACCTTTAAAAAATCTTATTACTGATTTTTGATACAAATATCCCCTAATCCATGGGATTAACCAAACTGGGCTTCTAACATTACTTAAGAAGAATGGATGATAAATTGCAGATCAAACTGATCTACCCAGTCAAAAAGCCAGTTAAATTTTTCTGGCTAGATATAACAAACTACAGCAGGAAAAATTCCTGCAAAAACAGCCCATAAGAGCCTCAAAAAAAGAAAAACAGAAAGGGAAGGGACAAAAAATAATATGTATACAAAATTGATGTATAGTGCTGCACACTAATTACAATTACACTCAGCCGGTGTGTGGAAAAGAGTGATCTGGCCCTATAGATAACTTGACCTAACTGAACACCTACCTAGGTGTGGAGGTTGGCACCCTAAGAAACACGAAAATGCCCCCCCCGCTCGTGCGTCGGCTGTCCCTATTCTCCTATATCTCCCTATAAGACGTAAGACCAGAAAAAGAGCCAGGTGGCCTGTATCCACTTGTTTAGGCCTCCTTCACGCTTCCGTTTTTGACCATCAGTCAAAATCCGCCAGATTTTGAAAAAAAACGGATCCGCCAATTTTTTTGGCGGATCCGTTTTTTTCCCCATTGAGTTGCATTACTGGCGGATCTTGACGGATGGCCAACCGTTGGATCCGTTTTTTTGCGGATCCTCCAAATTTTTTCCGTCCGCTGGCAAGCCTGGACGGACACTGCAAGGTTTTTTGTTGTTGTAGGGTCCGCATGCCCGGAGAAAGGAAGTCAGGGAGAAAATTAACCCTGAAATCCCTTCTGGCGGACGAAAAAAATTCTCTCTCTCTCTCCCCCCCCCCCCAGGCAGCGGTTCATTTAAAATTCGTGATTCTACGGATCCGTCAAAAAACGGATCCTGTGCCATCCGTTCACATCAGTTATGAACGGATCCGCTTTTCCGCCTTTTTGGCGGATTTTAACTGACACAAAAAACTGAAGTGTGAAAGAGGCCTTAGGAGATCTTCATGGATGCAATAGAATGTTTTATACAATCAGATATAGGTGTTTAGAAAGAGTAAAGAGTCCATGCAGCCTAAGCTGCTTCACACCACTCATATTAACTACATCTAATATATAAAGCTCAATGTGGGTGTGTATGTACAGTATTTGTGTGTGTGTGAGTGTGTATGTATGTACAGTGGGGCAAAAAAGTATTTAGTCAGTCAGCAATAGTGCAAGTTCCACCACTTAAAAAGATGAGAGGCGTCTGTAATTTACATCATAGGTAGACCTCAACTATGGGAGACAAACTGAGAACAAAAAATCCAGAAAATCACATTGTCTGTTTTTTTTTCATTTTATTTGCATATTATGGTGGAAAATAAGTATTTGGTCAGAAACAAAATTTCATCTCAATACTTTGTGATATATCCTCTGTTGGCAATGACAGAGGTCAAACGTTTTCTGTAAGTCTTCACAAGGTTGCCACACACTGTTGTTGGTATGTTGGCCCATTCCTCCATGCAGATCTCCTCTAGAGCAGTGATGTTTTTGGCTTTTCGCTTGGCAACACGGACTTTCAACTCCCTCCAAAGGTTTTCTATAGGGTTGAGATCTGGAGACTGGCTAGGCCACTCCAGGACCTTGAAATGCTTCTTACGAAGCCACTCCTTCGTTGCCCTGGCGGTGTGCTTTGGATCATTGTCATGTTGAAAGACCCAGCCACGTTTCATCTTCAATGCCCTTGCTGATGGAAGGAGGTTTGCACTCAAAATCTCACGATACATGGCCCCATTCATTCTTTCATGTACCCGGATCAGTCGTCCTGGCACCTTTGCAGAGAAACAGCCCCAAAGCATGATGTTTCCACCACCATGCTTTACAGTAGGTATGGTGTTTGATGGATGCAACTCAGTATTCTTTTTCCTCCAAACACGACAAGTTGTGTTTCTACCAAACAGTTCCAGTTTGGTTTCATCAGACCATAGGACATTCTCCCAAAACTCCTCTGAATCATCCAAATGCTCTCTAGCAAACTTCAGACGGGCCCGGACATGTACAGGCTTAAGCAGTGGGACACGTCTGGCACTGCAGGATCTGAGTCCATGGTGGCGTAGTGTGTTACTTATGGTAGGCCTTGTTACATTGGTCCCAGCTCTCTGCAGTTCATTCACTAGGTCCCCCCGCGTGGTTCTGGGATTTTTGCTCACCGTTCTTGTGATCATTCTGACCCCACGGGGTGGGATTTTGTGTGGAGCACCAGATCGAGGGAGATTATCAGTGGTCTTGTATGTCTTCCATTTTCTAATTATTGCACAGTTGATTTCTTCACTCCAAGCTGGTTGGCTATTGCAGATTCAGTCTTCCCAGCCTGGTGCAGGGCTACAATTTTGTTTCTGGTGTCCTTTGACAGCTCTTTGGTCTTCACCATAGTGGAGTTTGGAGTCAGACTGTTTGAGGGTGTGCACAGGTGTCTTTTTATACTGATAACAAGTTTAAACAGGTGCCATTACTACAGGTAATGAGTGGAGGAAAGAGGAGACTCTTAAAGAAGAAGTTACAGGTCTGTGAGAGCCAGAAATCTTGATTGCTTGTTTCTGACCAAATACTTATTTTCCACCATAATATGCAAATAAAATGAAAAAAAACAGACAATGTGATTTTCTGGATTTTTTGTTCTCAGTTTGTCTCCCATAGTTGAGGTCTACCTATGATGTAAATTACAGACGCCTCTCATCTTTTTAAGTGGTGGAACTTGCACTATTGCTGACTGACTAAATACTTTTTTGCCCCACTGTATGTGTGTGTGTGTGTGTGTGTGTGTGTGTGTATGTGTGTGTGTGTGTGTATGTGTGTGTGTGTGTGTGTGTGAGTGTGTATGTATGTATGTGTGTGTGTGTGTATGTCCGGGATTGGCATCCGCACCGTCGCAGCTACAGCCATATAATTTTGCACAGTCACACGTCTGGACCCTGAGAGCGTCATAGGCTATGTTGTGAGGCAAAATTTTAACCCCGAGAGTTCCAATTCACCAAACAATTTTGCCCCTATCTACATAATGGGGAAAAAGTGAGGAAAAGTGTTGGAGGAAAAATTGACAGCTGCCAGATATGAACAAGGGGGACTTAAAGAATGAGAGTGATGGCGCCAAAGAGTATATACTGTACAGTTGCTAAGGTGGGGCCCTGACATGGGATACTCACCACACACGGGGATATGAACACACACACAAAATGCGCCACACACTACCACGTGCTTCAACACATATACCACCCTCAGCACACATTTCACCACACATACACCAACCTCGCCACATAAAAGTCGAAACACAAAAGTCGCCACTCAAAACTCGCCACGCTGTCCAAGAGCTGTTTAAAAGATGAAAAATGAGCTGTGATTGGTTGCTATCAGCAACAGTTTTCTTTGAAGACAGTTGTGGTAACTGAGGCTTATTATTCTTATCATTTCTATGGTGTTATCGTCTATTAGATACACAGCTCAGCAGTCAGTTTCACACAAGATAGAATTAGATACACGGCTGAGCAGTCAGTATCACACAGGATAGTATTAGATACACAGCTCAGCAGGCAGTATCACACAGGATAAGATTAGATACACGGCTGAGCAGTCAGTATCACACAGGATAGGATTAGATATACAGCTCAGCAGTCAGTTTCACACAGGATAGGATTAGATATACAGCTCAGCAGTCAGTATCACACAGGATAGGATTAGATACACTGCTGAGCAGTCAGTATCACACATAATAGGATTAGATACACAGCTTAGCAGGCAGTATCACACAGGATAGGATTAGATACACGGCTGAGCAGTCAGTATCACACAGGACAGTATTAGATACACAGCTCAGCAGGCAGTATCACACAGGATAGGATTAGATACACAGCTCAGCAGTCAGTATCACACAGGATAGGATTAGATACACAGCTCAGCAGTCAGTATCACACAGGATAGGATTAGATACACAGCTCAGCAGTCAGTATCACACAGGATAGGATTAGATATACAGCTCAGCAGACAGTATCACACAGAATAGGATTAGATACACAGCTCAGCAGTCAGTATCACACAGGATAGGATTAGATACACAGCTCAGCAGTCAGTATCACACAGGATAGGATTAGATACACAGCTCAGCAGTCAGTAACACACAGGATAGGATTAGATACACAGCTCAGCCGTCAGTAACACACAGGATAGTATTAGATACACAGCTCAGCAGTCAGTATCACACAACTGTAGCCTGGTCATGTGATGATCCAAGCGTCAGGAAGTCTATTGGGCATGCACAATGGAATCTTGAGGACAGAAGCCTGTCTGATTGTGCGCAGGTAATGTGCCCCTATTGTTATGTACAAATGGTGATGCTAAACAGGAAGTGCCTGATCGCATGGAACCAGAGATATAAAAAGGGGGAGTATTAACACCCCTGCAATTTTGCCAGATAATACTTAGTTTCTTCCTGAAAATGATTGCAAACACAAATTCTTTGGTATTATTATCTTCATTTAATTTGTCTTAAATGAAAAAACACAAAAGAGAATGAAGCAAAAAGCAAAACAGTGATCATTTCACACAAAACTCCAAAAATGGGCCAGACAAAAGTATTGGCACCCTCAGACGAGTCATATAGCGGGATTATAGATCCACCAAATGTTTGTAGTAGATAGCAATGGATAAAATATAACTTTTAATCAAAGTCTCATAAAATAACAATGATCACCCAGTGAAAAATACCAAAAAAAACAAAAACCACAAAAAACATGAAGACAGGTAAAAAATACTCACAGCTTGTATCTGCCTGTATTGAGTATAGGCCTCTTGGCAATAATGAATAGTTTATCTGTGGTATATCAGAAAAGGCCGCAGTATATTTTATATACAAATGCTTCAAATTTAAATTTTACCGTGCAGCCTAATATAGCTTTACCAGGAAAACATGTCAATTTTTATGCCAATGGGACATAATTGTACCGTTGGACTAGATAAACAGTGATAATGAACCAATGGAACATGTGTTTACATATGTAACCAGTTCCTCCTTGGCCACTGTTATTAGTAAAAGGGAACAATTGATGAATATCAGGAGGCCATTGTTATAGCAGCTAATAAGGCAGTGATGGAAACATTACGTTATGACAAATCACATTAAAGGAACCAAGCTACCCCACTGTATCAGTGAGCATTCCAAGTGGCCATAACCAGCTCAAATACAACAGTGCCACGTTAACACATACTAGTGCGGCTTTTAACCTATTGGATCTCACCCAGTCTTGAGGAATTCATACATTTCTGTGCCCTCTATCATTGCCACAAAGTCATGGTGGACGATACCAGGTGTGCCTGCCTTGTAGGTTGCGTCCCCCGACGCATTTCGTTAGATTACACTCATCAGGGGAGCTATAGCAAAGAATGTGGCTGCCTTACCCAAATGACATCATCATCACCATGGCAACCGTTATGACATAACCGTCACCATTGCAACCTATTAAGACATCATTGTCACCATGACAACCATTGTGACAGCATCTTCACCATTGCAACCTATTATGACATTAGCGTCACCATGGCAACCATTATAACATTATAATGAGGGTCGGTGCTTGCAACCTATGATGACATCAGCGTTGCCATGGCAATCATTATAACATCATAATGAGGAGCGGGGCTTGATATACACACACTTTTCCCCCATTACGTATTTAGGGGCAAAATTGTTAGGTGAATTGGAACATGCAGGGTTAAAATTTCGCCTCAGAACATAGCCTATGACGCTCTCGGGGTCCAGACGTGTGACTGTGCCAAATTTTGTGGCTGTAGCTGCGACGATGCGGATGCCTATCCCAGACATACACACATACACACACATACATACACACATACATACATACACACCCACATTGAGCTTTATATATTAGATTATTATACAGCACCTGCGTCCCATAAATGAAATCACAATTATCAAGCCTCACTAGTATATATATCAATTATTGTAGAACCTATTCCAATAAAAGAAAAAAGGGGGAAGAACAAATACAGGGATATATAATATATTTAAAATACAGGATACAAGATATAAATACCGGGTCACATGACCCAGTTATGGTCATGACTTTATGTTAGTGGACAAGGAATCAGATGAAACAGTAATTTTGTTGCTCATTAGGACCTTCAGCACAAGAGTACAGTTGTGTCCAAAAGTATTGACACCCCTGCAATTCTGTCAGATAATACTCAGTTTCTTCCTGAAAATGATTGCAAACACAATTTCTTTGGTATTATTATCTTCATTTAATTTGTCTTAAATGAAAAAACACAAAAGAGAATGAAGCAAAAAGCAAAACATTGATCATTTCACACAAAACTCCAAAAATGGGCCAGACAAAAGTATTGGCACCCTCAGCCTAATACTTGGTTGCACAACCTTTAGCCAAAATAACTGCCACCAACCGCTTCCGGTAACCATCAATGAGTTTCTTACAATGCTCTGCTGGAATTTTAGACCATTCTTCTTTGGCAAACTGCTCCAGGTCCCTGATATTTGAAGGGTGCCTTCTCCAAACTGCTATTTTTAGATCTCTTCACAGGTGTTGTATGGGATTCAGGTCTGGACTCATTGCTGGCCACCTTAGAAGTCTCCAGTGCTTTCTCTCAAACCATTTTCTAGTGCTTTTTGAAGTGTGTTTTGGGTCATTGTCCTGCTGGAAGACCCATGACCTCTGAGGGAGACCCAGCTTTCTCACACTGGGCCCTACATTATGCTGCAAAATTTGTTGGTAGTCTTCAGACTTCATATTGCCATGCACACGGTCAAGCAGTCCAGTGCCAGAGGCAGCAAAGCAACCCCAAAACATGAGGGAACCTCCACCATGTTTGTCTTTAGGGACCGTGTTTTTTTCTTTGAATGCCTCTTTTTTCTCCTGTAAACTCTATGTTGATGCCTTTGCCCAAAAAGCTCTACTTTTGTCTCATCTGACCAGAGAACATTCTTCCAAAACGTTTTAGGCTTTTTCAGGTAAGTTTTGGCAAACTCCAGCCTGGCTTTTTTATGTCTCGGGGTAAGAAGTGGGGTCTTCCTGGGTCTCCTACCTTACAGTCCCTTTTCATTCAGACGCCGACAGATAGTACGGGTTGACACTGTTGTACCCTCGGACTGCAGGGCAGCTTGAACTTGTTTGGATGTTAGTCGAGGTTCTTTATCCAACATCCGCACAATCTTGCGTTGAAATCTCTTGTCAATTTTTCTTTTCCGTCCACATCTAGGGAGGTTAGCCACAGTGCCATGGGCTTTAAACTTCTTGATGACACTGCGCACGGTAGACACAGGAACATTCAGGTCTTTGGAGATGGACTTGTAGCCTTGAGATTGCTCATGCTTCCTCACAATTTGGTTTCTCAAGTCCTCAGACAGTTCTTTGGTCTTCTTTCTTTTCTCCATGCTCAATGTGGTACACACAAGGACACAGGACAGAGGTTGAGTCAACTTTAATCCATGTCAGCTGGCTGCAAGTGTGATTTAGTTATTGCCAACACCTCTTTGGTGCCACAGGTAAGTTACAGGTGCTGTTAATTACACAAATTAGAGAAGCATCACATGATTTTTCGAACAGTGCCAATACTTTTGTCTACCCTCTTTTTTATGTTTGGTGTGGAATTATATCCAGTATGGCGTTAGGACAATTCTTTTTGTGTTTTTTCATTTAAGACAATTTAAATGAAGATAATAATAACAAAGAATTTGTGTTTGCAATCATTTTCAGGAAGAAACTGAGTATTATCTGACAAAATTGTAGGGGTGTCAATACTTTTGGCCACAACTGTATGTGCAGCCTCGTGAATTGGATAACGTTCCACTGCCAGACCGCTCTGCCCGCAATGAGTCTCTACTGATGAACAGAGGGGGAAACGCGTTGACAGTGGGCGAACTCAATCTGAGTGATCATACTATCATGTACTTATGGGCTAATACTATGCAGCAACTGATGGTCACAGATAAGTACAAAGTTTGGTTGTTTTGACATATGGGTTCACATTTATGCATAGATGGGCATCTGTATCTGCCTAAGGTATCGATAGTGGTATTTAGCCACTGACTATTTGTATATTTTCATTAGTATGTGAACCTGTTACCTTATGTGATCCATCTTTGGTGTTTACGGATTTGTTTTGAGGGTATACTGCTGTAGTTTAGAATCCAGGATCGAGGCTTTAGTTCATCTTTATGTGTGTATGTCAGCAGATATGTTGGTATCACTACCCTTGTACACAAAAATGGCATCACTGTAGCAACATGATGGATCAGTAGATATATTTGCTGTGACTAATCATATATTGCATATCTATTTTAGTGGATTTTCTTTTTGGGTTGGGACTTTTAGGTTGTATCAAACAATTTATCTAATACTAGCTGAAGAGCCCGGCGTTGCCTGGGCATAGTAACCAACTGTGGTTAGTTATAACAAATTATAATGATTATATTTCACATAAAACCATTTCACATCATATATTCAACACTAAAGATTTGCAACACAAATTAAACGATTACCCAAGTATCCTCTCCTGTGTGATACTGACTGCTCAGCCGTGTATCTAATCCTCTCCTGTGTGATACTGACTGCTCAGCCGTGTATCTAATCCTCTCCTGTGTGATACTGACTGCTGAGCCATGTATCTAATCCTATCCTGTGTGATACTGACTGCTGAGCCATGTATCTAACCCTATCCTGTGTGATACTGACTGCTCAGCCGTGTATCTAATCCTCTCCTGTGTGATACTGACTGCTGAGCCGTGTATCTAATCCTCTCCTGTGTGATACTGACTGCTAAGCTGTGTATCTAATCCTATCCTGTGTGATACTGACTGCTCAGCCGTGTATCTAATCCTATCCTGTGTGATACTGACTGCTGAGCCATGTATCTAATCCTCTCCTGTGTGATACTGACTGCTGAGCTGTGTATCTAATCCTCTCCTGTGTGATACTGACTGCTGAGCTGTGTATCTAATACTATCCTGTGTGATACTGACTGCTGAGCCGTGTATCTAATCCTATCCTGTGTGATACTGACTGCTGAGCCGTGTATCTAATCCTATCCTGTGTGATACTGACTGCTGAGCTGTGTATCTAATCCTATCCTGTGTGATACTGACTGCTGAGCCGTGTATCTAATCCTATCCTGTGTGATACTGACTGCTGAGCCGTGTATCTAATCCTATTCTGTGTGATACTGTGTGTTGAGCTGTGTATCTAATAGACGATAACACCATAGAAATGATAAGAATAATAGGCCTCAGTTACCACAACTGTCTACAAAGAAAACTGTTGCTGATAGCAACCAATCACAGCTCATTTTTCATCTTTTAAACAGCTCTGGGACAGCGTGGCGAGTTTTGAGTGGCGACTTTTGTGTTTCGACTTTTATGTGGTGAGGTTGGTGTATGTGTGGTGAAATGTGTGCTGAGGGTGGTATATGTGTTGAAGCACGTGGTAGTGTGTGGCGCATTTTGTGTGTGTGATCATATCCCCGTGTGTGGTGAGTATCCTATGTCAGGGCCCCACCTTAGCAACTGTACGGTTTATACTCTTTGGCGCCATCGCTCTCATTCTTTAAGTCCCCCTTGTTCACATCTGGCAGCTGTCAATTTGCCTCCAACACCTTTCCTTTCACTTTTTCCCAATTATGTAGATAGGGGCAAAAAATTTTTGTGAATTGCAACGCGCAGGGTTAAAATTTCGCCTCACAACATAGCCTATGATGCTCTCCGGGTCCAGACGTGTGACTGTGCCAAATTATATGGCTGTAGCTACGATGGTGCAGATGCCAATACATACACTTTTTTCCCCATTATGTAGATAGGGACAAAATTGTTTGGTGAATTGGAACGCTCAGGGTTAAAATTTTGCCTCACAGCATAGCCTATGATGCTCTCAGGGTCCAGACGTGTGACTGTGCCAAATTATATGGCTGTAGTTGCGACGGTGCGGATGCCAATACCGGACATACACACACACACACATACATACACACCCACATTGAGCTTTATATATTAGACTAGCTGAAGAGCCCGGCGCTGCCTGGGCATAGTAACTAACTGTGGTTAGTTATAACAAATTATAATTATCCTCCATCCCATAGTCCCATGCCCATATACCCATCATACATATCCACCATCCCATAGTCCCGTGCCCATATACCCATCATACATATCCTCCATCCCATAGTCCAGTGCCCATATACCCATCACACATCCTCCATCCCATAGTCCCATGCCCATATACCCATCATACATATCCTCCATCCCAAAGTCCCATGCCCATATACCCATCATACATATCCTCCATCCCAAAGTCCCATGCCCATATACCCATCATACATATTCGCCATCCCATAGTTGAGTGCCCATATACCTATCACACATCCTTCATCTCATAGTCCCATGCTGTGCCAAATACCCATCATACATATCCTCCATCCCATAGTCCTGTGCCCATATACCCATCATACATATCCGCCATCCCATAGTCCCATGCCCATATACCCGTTATACATATCCTCTATCCCATAGTCCAGTGCCCATATGCCCATCACACATCCTCCATCCCATAGTCCCGTGCCCATATACCCATTATGACATCATCATCACCATGGCAACCGTTCTGACATAACTGTCACCATTGCAACCTATTAAGACATCATCGTCACCATGACAACCATTGTGACAGCATCTTCGCCATTGCAACCTATTATGACATTAGCGTCACCATGGCAACCATTATAACATCATAATGAGGGGCTGGGCTTGCAACCTATGATGACATCAGCGTTGCCATGGCAACCATTATGACATCATAATGAGGGCGGGGCTTGATATACACACACTATTTCCCCATTATGTATTTAGGGGCAAAATTGTTTGGTGAATTGGAACACGCAGGGTTAAAATTTTGCCTCACAACATAGCCTATGACGCTCTCGGGGTCCAGACGTGTGACTGTGCCAAATTTTGTGGCTGTAGCTACGACGATGCGGATGCCAATCCTGGACATACACACATACACACACATACATACATACACACTCACATTGAGCTTTATATATTAGATTATTATACAGCACCTGCGTCCCATAAATGAAATCACAATTATCAAGCCTCACTAGTATATATATCAATTATTGTAGAACCTATTCCAATAAAAGAAAAAAGGGGGAAGAACAAATACAGGGATATATAATATATTTAAAATACAGGATACAAGATATAAATACCGGGTCGCATGACCCAGTTATGGTCATGACTTTATGTTAGTGGACAAGGAATCAGATGAAACAGTAATTTTGATGCTCATTAGGACCCTCCAGGACAAGAGTACAGTTGTGGCCAAAAGTATTGACACCCCTGCAATTCTGTCAGATAATACTCAGTTTCTTCCTGAAAATGATTGCAAACACAAATTCTTTGGTATTATTATCTTCATTTAATTTGTCTTAACTGAAAAAACACAAAAGAGAATGAAGCAAAAAGCAAAACATTGATCATTTCACACAAAACTCCAAAAATGGGCAAGACAAAAGTACTGGCACCCTCAGCCTAATACTTGGTTGCACAACCTTTAGCCAAAATAACTGCGACCAACCGCTTCCGGTAACCATCAACGAGTTTCTTACAATGCTCTGTTGGAATTTTAGACCATTCTTCTTTGGCAAACTGCTCCAGGTCCCTGATATTTGAAGGGTGCCTTATCCAAACTGCCATTTTTAGATCTCTCCACAGGTGTTCTATGGGATTCAGGTCTGGACTCATTGCTGGCCACCTTAGAAGTCTCCAGTGCTTTCTCTCAAACCATTTTCTAGTGCTTTTTGAAGTGTGTTTTGGGTCATTGTCCTGCTGGAAGACCCATGACCTCTGAGGGAGACCCAGCTTTCTCACACTGGGCCCTACATTATGCTGCAAAATTTGTTGGTAGTCTTCAGACTTCATAATGCCATGCACATGGTCAAGCAGTCCAGTGCCAGAGGCAGCAAAGCAACCCCAAAACATCAGGGAACCTCCGCCATGTTTGACTGTAGGGACCGTGTTTTTTCTTTGAATGCCTCTTTTTTTCTCCTGTAAACTCTATGTTGATGCCTTTGCCCAAAAAGCTCTACTTTTGTCTCATCTGACCAGAGAACATTCTTCCAAAACATTTTAGGCTTTTTCAGGTAAGTTTTGGCAAACTCCAGCCTGGCTTTTTTATGTCTCGGGGTAAGAAGTGGGGTCTTCCTGGGTCTTTTACCATACAGTCCCTTTTCATTCAGACGCCAACGGATAGTACGGGTTGACACTGTTGTACCCTTAGACTGCAGGGCAGCTTGAACTTGTTTGGATGTTAGTCAAGGTTTTTATCCAACATCTGCACAATCTTGTGTTGAAATCTCTTGTCAATTTTTCTTTTCCGTCCACATCTAGGGAGGTTAGCCACAGTGCCATGGGCTTTAAACTTCTTGATGACACTGCGCACGGTAGACACAGGAACATTCAGGTCCTTGGAGATGGACTTGAAGCCTTGAGATTGCTCATGCTTCCTCACAATTTGGTTTCTCAAGTCCTCAGACAGTTCTTTGGTCTTCTTTCTTTTCTCCATGCTCAATGTGGCACACACAAGGACGCAGAACAGAGGTCGAGTCAACTTTAATCCATGTCAACTGGCTGCAAGAGTGATTTAGTTATTGCCAACACCTGTTAGGTGCCACAGGTAAGTTACAGGTGGTGTTAATTACACAAATTAGAGAAGCATCACATGATTTTTTGAACAGTGCCAATACTTTTGTCCACCCTCTTTTTTATGTTTGGTGTGGAATTATATCCAATTTGGCTTTAGGACAATTCTTTTTGTGTTTTTTCATTTAAGACAAATTAAATGAAGATAATAATACCAAAGAATTTGTGTTTGCAATCATTTTCAGGAAGAAACTGAGTATTATCTGACAGAATTGCAGGGGTGTCAATACTTTTGGCCACAACTGTACGTAGCCTAAATATCCATTAGCATTCTTTTCTTAGTAGGGATTTATCAAAGCTACCCCCCAGTGGGTTTCACCGCACTACTTCAAGAACACAAAAAGACACATTTTTTGGATTGTTCTGATGCACCAGTCTGATATGTCTCGCCAAATGTGTATCTCTCTCATGTTTAATATCGCCCGTGCTCCCCCACTCATCTATGCAACTCCCTTTTAGTTTTTCCCACATAATTATATGGGCAGGAGCACGTGGAAATATACACTACACCTTCCATTTTACAATTCGCAAAATCACGTATGTAGTAGATTTTTTCCGATGTGTTCCCTTTAAAAGATTTCTCTAATCCAAGGACAGAACTTACAGTTACCACACTTAAAAATACCACATGGTTTACGATCCTGCCACATCCCTTGTGGTCTAGGTTTGTCCTAAAAACTATGCACCAACCAATCAAGCAGTGATCTCCCTTTTCTCTATGTCACCTTAGGTGTACAAGGAATAAAATCCCTTAATTCAGGGTCAGTCCTTAGGATTTCCCAATGCCTCCTCAGTATATTCTGGACCTCATTTGATCTGTTATCAAACATGCCAATAATTCTCGGTATCTCTGGTGAATCCTCACTCAGAGTGGGGTGCAATAAATCTTGACGATTCCGTCCTGCCGCATGATCCCATGCTTTATCTATTACATCCGTTGGATAGCCTCTCTGTGGAAACCTGCACCCAAGATCATGGGCTTGTACATCAAAGTCTCGTTTCTCTGAGCAGGTCTGCCATATAACAAGAATAATAAAAATAATCAATACAGGCTTTAAGCATTCATTATAAAAATTAATGTTTTTTTCCTTTTATTTTTTGGGGATACCAAGAAAACATAAGTTTCTATTACAATGCATGGTCAAAATGATGAAATTTGAAACATTTTTAATATATCTAATAAATCAAGAAGCCAGTAATCCTGTTCAACCTTAAACACAGGCAAAAGGTCCATTTTGCTCAATTTCTTTTTAGAGCTTAAAAAATATAAAACACACAACCCAGGGCAGCAAGGAGACTAAAGCAATCTCCACGCTCCATTTGAAACAGCCATTTAGATGTAAGATAAGTTCCTTGCTTTCTATTTCTTAACTTTTGTTCTCCTATCGATTGTTATCGTGTGAAGTAATCAATTTCCTTAAATGCACCATGCATTTTAGTAGATAAAAAGGTGCGAATGGTGGAAGTCATCATTTTTTTAGAAATATAAAGTAAATCAAAATTACTCACGTCATCCCTCCCAAAAAAATAAAATTAAAAAAATAAACAAAACTTGTCATAACTGTTAGTTAATGTTTTAGAAAGTTTCAGTTAACATGTTTTATTCATGTACTCTCCTACACTTTTGTGTTAAAGCTCACCTCTACATAAAACAAAGCCGTGAATAAGGCTGAGTTCCATACCCTACTGTCTCTCAGTTCATAGTCACAAAACATTAACTAGCTTTTTATTACATTTTTAGTATATCACATTGGCTTGCTCCAAGTTTCAATAAGTGGGGGGTACAAGTACTGATATCCCACCAATCCTTAACACAACAGGGCAGAAGGGCTCAGTGTTGTGCTCTTTCTCAATCAGCTATGTTAGGCTGACCTCGGAGGGCAAAGTGAGCAGTGTAGAGTGCACGAAAAGCCAATAGCTATGTAATCGTTGGGGCTGAAGGTTGTTTCCTACTAAATCTTTACAGTGCTGAGAGATCACGCTGGAACTGTAGCTACCAGCAGGAAGGAGTAGGAGATTACTTTATTATGGATTTCTATTGATAAACTCCTATGCCCTCTCTTGTGGCGGCTGCAGACCGCTAAAACTACATCTATTTATAACATCTATGTAGGGGATATGACTGGAAGCTCTGTATCAGAAAAAAATGAGATTTGACAGCTATACATGTACAATATATTAAGAAATTATGGCAATCAACCGAGAATGAAATTCGATGTATGATGCTAGCTGTCCCTATTCGAGTATTTAACCAAGATAAAATAAAGTTATCACTTTTTCCCTGACTAACAAAGTAAGGCTACCGTCCCATCTATGTATACATGCTCCAAAATGAAATTGTATCCTATTATAGTGAAACAGGAAAATAGTTCATTTATGTGGCTTTTTCTTTCCTAGTGGTTTAGCTGTAAGTATCGTAATGATCGCAGTTGATCCCCGAGCTGGAGAGGCTACAGACCAAACTCGCAGGCTGAGACACAGAAATGCAACTGAAAGATATAGAAGGGCAGTGGCATGAAGAAGATCTGCGAAGGGAAGAGAAAGCGCTGACCAGTAATACATTTTCCTGCTTTTAGCACCATCTGCACTATTAGACAGTTTTTGATTATCTCCCTCATTATGTGCACTTTTAAGAAGTGAAATCATGACAGGGATTTTATATGTAAAGATTTTAATTGCAGGCACTGTATTTGGTTGGAAAGGTTGATTAACACAATACAGAAGAAAAAAATTGGCAGTGGATAAAGCAGTTAGCTTGAAACTTACGAAAGGGTAACTATGAGCCTTGCAAGTAGTGTGTAAGAGGGTGGTTTGCCATTAGGATGAAAAGGACACTGGTATCCTTTTGGTGAGCTTGATGTTAATGATCACTGTGTGGACCAGAGTGGTTCTTTTCTAACTTTCCATGAACCTAATACTAGGCAGGAAAGCAGGGTGCTCTAGCACAGAGATGATCACTCAGAAGAGGTATACTTACTCTGTTTGGTGAGAAACATATGTTGCTAGCTAACCAGCTGGACTAAAGTGGTTCTTTTTCATTCACTTCGGTGGCATAGCAGAGAAAGGGTGCTTTGTGCTCAGCAGACTCCCAGAAGATACACCCAAATAATGATTGTTAGGTAAACACAGAGATAAAATTTGTCAAAATTGTGTGTAAGATGATATTGTTTAATAGTGAGCACTTTAAAATACATATCATTGATTTTTAATGAAAAACAAAGAGCAGAACTAAAAACTTGACCATTTTTAATTTCAAATAATTCAGTTAAAGATTGCATTTGTAAACATACACGTGCAGATCTATCATTGTTATCAATCCAACCAAAGAAACTGAGACAAGAAAACTCTGCAAAGCAGAATTTTTTTGTCCTGAGACTGCACGATCTGCTATTGGTAGGGGCTTTTTGCGAAGAAGAGTGCTGATTCCATATTCTAGCTTAGTTGCTAGGAGATCCAACCCTACTCGTTTTTTAATCTTGTTTTTTTACAGGAGACCAGGACTTAAAAGTCACCACTAGTCACCGATGCTACACTCACAGCAGCTCATTCTCCCGGGGTTTTCAGCCAGGACGGTCACATCGGTGCAAATTCCAGGTTAAAAAACAATTATTGCAGACATGGATTACGATGTAGGACAGTATGAGGGATTCCGTGAGGGATATTGTTGTTTTGTTGTTGTTTTATTTTTTTGCAGGAAACGAGGGCTTCAATTGAATGGGTATAAGGCAAGTTTATCTGTGCTTGTTATTTTTGAATAAATTTGTAAAACAGTGTGTATTTTTATTTCAAATAAAGTACGTTATTCTGTGTTTTTTATTGCCAGTATGATTATGAGGTTAGTAATGTGGGCCTCTTATAGATGCCTATCCATTATTAACTGCTGAGCTTGATGTCACCTGAAAATGCAAAGGTGACATCAACCCCACAAATATGAACAGTACTTTCCACCACCACAAAGCAAATGGTAAGAGCCAAACAAGGTGCCAGAATTTGAGCATCTAATATATGAGTCTTTTCTGGGGTGGCTGCGGGCTGCTATTTTTAGGCTGGAGGGGCCAATATCTATGTCCACTTACCAGCCTGAGAATACCAGCCCCAGCTGTCTGATTTAGATTGGCTGGTTGTCAAAAAGGAAGGGGACCACTATGTTTTTATTATATATTTAATTTTAAAAAATGGTGTGGGGACCACTCTATTCTGGATAACCAGCCATAATAAAGCTGACAGCTGAGGGTTGCAGCCCACAGCTTTTATTTTTTTCCATGCCGGTTATCCAAAATAGAACAAACTCCACGTCATTTTTTAAATTATTTATTTATAGCGCAGGCACCGGCTGATGAATTATGCGATTGCTATCGATAGCAGCATTTAGCGGGTTAAGCACCAGGTGTCATTAATAATAAGCTAGGAGAATATTTGGTTAAGGATGACTCCCTTATCCCAATAATTTATAAAACTCTTATCGATCACCATGGCCAGCCCACAGTGGCATCAACCAATTCGGTGTTGTCACCCATATCCATCACATTGGAAAAAATTCTGACATCTAATTAAAGGGACAAAATCCTTTTTGTTAGATTTGTTTTTCAAATAAAATAAATAATATTGATTATATATTGCCTGATACCATTTTAGTAACTATAGATGTGGCAAGTTTATATACCAATTAAACACCAAAAGGAACTTGCAGTGGTGGCAATAAAATGGCTTTTGAATTTAACGGAGTTATCAGAATTACAAAGGGATTTTATCACTGATCTTTTAACAATGGCATTAACTGAAAATTATTTCCTGTTTCAAGTTACTTTTTGCAAACAAAAAGGGGTTTCAGCGATGGGTGCTAATATGGCCCTCCATACGCAAATGGACATATGGATTTTTTTAAAGAAAAACGTATATATAATCACACTTTATTTCAATCACATGTAAAGATGTGGTATAGATTTATAGATATCATTTGTGTATGGGAGGGGTCACTGGAAACATTACAAATTTTTCATAATTATTTGAATAGCATCTAGATTGAGTTACAATTCTCTATGTAATGCAGTTTACAGGAAATTATTTTTCTCAATACCTTGATTATTAAAAATTATAGCTTTGGTTTTGATATTGCCATTTTTTTAAAAAAAAGTATAGATAAAAATAGTGTATTACATTTAGAACGTGCACATCCCTTCATTAAAAAAGGTAATCCCAATATCACAGTTTCTGAGGGTCAGTAGGATTGTTTCTGAACCCCTTACATGTGAACGTAGGCTTGCAAAGATGAAAAGCAATTTCCATACCAGGGGCTATCCCATACACCGCTTGGCCAAAGCTGAAATTGATACTGCAATTGAGAAAAGTGCATCAAAGATGATGATGTCTAATAGAATTCCTTATGTTAGAGAATTTCACCCCATAAATATTAAAGTGAATCAAATAGTTAAAAAAAACACTGGTACATTTTAGATCAATCATGCCCAGACAGTCTGAAATTTAGAAACCCAATATTAATTTGTAATAAAAGTTACCAATATTAGAAATAAATTGGTTAACATGGGAAGTGAGATTAAATTTCCTAGACAATCTTTTATTTCCACCACAAAATATGGAACGTGTCGTTGTTTAAATTGTGCACAATTTTACACGTCCACAGACAGCACAATCCTAGAAGATAAACCTTTTTTACCTGCATGTCTAACAACATTATTTATTTAATTAGTTGCCCCTGTGGGTATATATACATTGGGGAAACAATCCAACAAGTTAGGCTATGCTTAAAATAAATTGACTATTAGATTTTTAAAGATAAAAACCATACTATAGCACAATTAAAATTCCAAATAATAGAACAAATCACAATCCCGAGAAAAGGTGGTAATATTAAAAAAAATTCTCCTCCATAGAGGGTACATACTCTCAATTCATTATAGTCAAAAGGTCTGAATAGAAAGTATGAGATTAATCGCATCGTGTGAGAGTTATTTTGCTTTTCCTTTGCTTATATTTTTCCTTTTCTTTTTAGATGTCCCTTGTTCGTTAATTCACATTGATGAGTCCTTATATGAAATGATATGCGGATCAAGTGGATTTGGATCAATTAAGAGCTGATAAATTGATCGAGAAATAACATGCGGAGAAATAGATAATACATTTTTAAAAATATTTTTTTTTAAATTAAAAATATACATGGATATAATGAATTTAATATATACATTTCATATTAATAACAATAAATCTACTTTAGTGCTCCAGTATATATTTAATTCATTTCCATTGGATGAATGGATGTATATATTTTTTATGGAACATGCGAATTGGAAAATTATTTTGTTTTGTTTTTTTTTTCCATAGTTGTATATTTTGTATATAACAAATAATTCTTGTATTCTGTTATTTTTTATTTTTACGTGTATAATTTACATTGAATATAACCATATTTCTATAATGAAGTTTTATTCACATGTGGAACATATGATGTAATTTCCTTTGTCTGATCCTTTATAAGCATACCTTTGTATCTTCACTGCAGCATGGAAAAAACCCTGGGATGGGCTGAAATGTCTAAAGGCCCCGTCACACTAAGCGAGATCGCTAGCGATATCGCTTAGGCATCACCGGTTTTGTAACGCAGCAGCGATATTGCTAGCGATATCGCTATGTGTGATACTTACCTCTGACCGGCTCCCCCGCTGGCTATCGCTGATCGTGCGAGAACGTCCTGGGCCGTTTCTCATCGGCCGCTTGGACGTGGGCGGGAGGACGTCTTCATCGCCGCGTCTGACAGGTAAGTAGCGACTGCCGACCGCTGCTGCATCGCTGGTGAGATCTGCCTGTTTGGCAGCTCACTAGCGACCATTTAGTGATGCACCAGCGATCCTGACCGGGTCGTATCATTGTCGGGATCCCTGGTGCATCGCTAAATGTGACGGTACCCTAATAGGATTAGTGCATTGAATAAACATCAATTACTCAATACATGAGTGCCAGACTTTTTTTTTACTTCTACTTCAGCTGAAAACAAGGCGGCAACCTGGACATACCTACCTACCTGGACGTATGGATACGTCCAAGGTCGCGGAGTTAAAAAGACCACTCTATATATTTGTTCTAAGCAATGGTATGTGCCCATTTCTCAGGAGTACATGTAACATGAAAACTCACAAGTCCGCAAACTCTTTAAACCTGCTAATTAACAATATATCTGTAAGTTCATAGTGCTTGGTCACCTGCCAGCTCCACTTTTATAGGTAACTGACAGATGCAGATATTCATGTTACACTTTTTGCATTTTTTTATTAGAACATTCACATCTCCTATAATGCATGTCTACATGTTCTGTAATGTGTTTGCAAAATACACAACAGCAAATCCAACTGACCAATGTGGATTTAATGACTGACTTGCACCATATATTAAGGAGCAAAAGGAGTAAATCCGGTACATCCATCCATCAATAAAACAGACATTTTTATTTTTATTGGGAAGACATTAAAATCTTTGGAATCCAAAACACATATTAAAAAATCGACGCATTTCTGGCACACACAGGTGCCCTTGGATATAGAAAATGAACATGGTAATAATATTTAAAAATCTGCAAACCAACTGCAAACCAACTGCATCAGTCAAAACAGAATGAGGTAGGTAAATATATAAACTGACAAATGAAGCAAATAAAGAGAATGACGTAAATACTCGTGTATAAGCAGATTTTTTTCAGCACTTTTTTTGTGCTGAAAACGCCCTCCTCAGCTTAGACACGAGTCAATTCATTTCTCTATAAAAGCGCACAGTGACAGGTGCTGCCGCTGGCTTCCAGCACACATCTTTCTTACCTTCCATGTGCGCCATCGCTGCATCTTATTCGTACCGACGCCAGCAGCTCTTCCAGACGAGCGATCACGTGGCCCCGCTCATTAAAGTAATGAATATTCATGCCTCTCCACTCCCATGCATGGAGTGAAAATTAGTTACCTTAATGCGTGGGGCCATGTGATCACTCAGCCGGAAGAGCTGCTGGTGCCAAAACGAGATACAGTGAGGGTACACAAGCAAGGTAAGTAGGATGTTTTTCTTTTTTATAGGATAAGGATAGGGGATAAGGAGCCATTCATACAAGGATAGGGGATAAGGAGCCATGCATTCAACGACAGGATGGGGGAGCCATGCATACCAGGACAGTGATGGGGGAGCCATGCATCCAAGGACAGGGACCGGGGAGCCATGCATACAAGGACAGGGACTGGGGAGCCATGCATACAAGATCCAAAGCGCCTATTGTAAAGCAAGGTGTTTTTGCCCATTGCCTCCTCTAACGGGCCTGTCACTTTTTCAATGCCATAAAATAAGAATTGTTACATGTCACCCTTGTAAATTACAGTGTAATATTTAACTGCACCAGCATATCTACTATTGCTATTATTGATGTTGGCTATGTGTTCAGAAATTTGTTTCTTGAGTTTTGTGGTCATTCATCTAATGTAGCATAAATTACACATGCGGCATTCAATAAAGTGAACTACATCATGGTGTGAAATGCAATTGATGAATGAATCAACATTTCATTCCATACAATTTAGCAGTGTGAGGGATTGTTTCTTGTTGGCAGCAAAATTACAGACATTTCACCTGTCCCCCACGCATTTGAAAAACCCTTTTGAAGAGAGACCAAGAGGATGATGATCATGTAGACCACATCATACTGGGAGAAAGGACGTCCCCAAGTGAACGACTCCTCTTGACAACACATCAACCCTCATCAATAATGTGGAGGAATCATCGTAGCCTTCCAAGACACAAGGTAGCTTCTTGCAGGAAACTTCAGTAGAGATGCCAGCTACTATGAAGGATGAGGTGGTCTCTGAGGCCACAAGTCAGGAACAGCCAGAAGTGGCCACTTTGGTCTCTGAATAGAGTTGAGCGAAACGGGTCTGTCAAATTAAAAAAACGCCGACTTTAGCTAAAGTCGGGTTTTGCCGATCGAAACCAGACCATAGCGTGAAGTCGGCCATGAGGTCGCCGAGCACCAAAGTCGCGTTTCAAATAATGCTTCCAGCGCCTTTTCTCAGCCAATGAAGGTGGACACACACTGTGGGCAACGCGATGACATGGGCAGCGGCCACCACCATCTTAGAGAAGGGCATTGAAGTGATTGGCTGGCTTTGTGTGGCATCACAGTGGGTATTAAAGTCCATGACCGCTGACCGTCATCTTACTTCTGACGATCTTAGAATAGGGAGAGGTGCTGCTGCTGCTGATTCTGAATAGGGAGAGAGTTAGGCAAGGAAGAAGAAAAAAAAATTGCTTCTGCTTTTCACTGTACAGTTAGTGTGCAGTGAAAGGGGAGGATTTTTGTTGTGTGCAGCAGTGGTGATTAGGCTGCCTTTTAAGGCTACCTGATAGCTGCATTGCTGTGTGCACACTGCTGTTCAAACTGCTTTTACAAAGCACTCCAAATTTTATTATTTTGTTCTGGTGAGTTACCGAGCGTTCATTTTTTCACACATCGTATAGCGGTGTATGCTCCTCACACACTACCGTGTACCGGCTGGTATCACGGACAAATAGAAGCTATCTTGGTGTGACTCTGGAAAAACAAGCCGAGGAGATTTTCCATTTTTTCCAGACCTACAGTTGTGGCCAAAAGTATTGACACCCCTGCAATTCTGTCAGATAATATTCAGTTTCTTCCTGAAAATGATTGCAAACACAAATTCTTTGGTATTATTATCTTCATTTAATTTGTCTTAAATGAAAAAACACAAAAAGAATTGTCCTAAAGCCAAATTGGATATAATTCCACACCAAACATAAAAAAGAGGGTGGACAAAAGTATTGGCACTGCTCGAAAAATCATGTGATGCTTCTCTAATTTGTGTAATTAACAGCACCTGTAACTTACCTGTGGCACCTAACAGGTGTTGGCAATAACTAAATCACACTTGCAGCCAGTTGACATAGATTAAAGTTGACTCAACCTCTGTCCTGTGTCCTTGTGTGTACCACATTGAGCACGGAGAAAAGAAAGAAGACCAAAGAACTGTCTGAGGACTTGAGAAACCAAATTATGAGGAAGCGTGGATGGGATCGTTGGGGCATCGATAGGCTGATCGCTGGTGAGCTGTCACATAGACAGCCCCTCCAGCGATCAGGACCAGCGAGCAAGCTGGTATCCAACGTAAACAGTGGGTTTCTAAGAGCTGAGTGAGTGCTAATTAGAGGTCACAGAACTCTGTCCCAGAGGCACAGGACTAGAGTTCCGAGTCTAGACCATCAGCGCTCGGCGTCACGGCTGCGGTGTCAGAAAAAGGATGGAATATATACAATCGTGCCAAGTGCGCACAGTACCGCTGCGGCGGATGGCACTAGCCACCCAGGGTGGGGAGGAAAGCGCTAGAGTTGCGCACGGCGTCGCACTGGTGGTTACTGCTACCTGCCGCGGTACGACTCAGTGCCCTGAGCAGGGAGGCACAATCGGACGCTAGAAAGTGCAGAGGACTGAGATGCACTGTGGCGTATAGCTTAGCCACTGACAGGCGCTGACTCTAACCTCTAAGCCCTAACAACAGACACAACCAAGGGTAGGGGTTTCATAATAAGTCATTCGCAGTAACAAACATCCGTCATCATACACACCATAAGCCATAAGAGTCTATACTAGCACATGGCCGAGCAGCTATGCGACTCTTTTATAGCGGCGTCCTTCCGGGACCTTCCCAGTGGACCAATCAGAGCAGGAAAGGGACCTGCGCATGTGACCTCTGACCTCCAATGAGAGGTCGTCCCATGGGCATGCTCAGTAGGCAAAATACAGGACTTACAGTTGTAGCCAAAAGTATTGACACCCCTGCAATTCTGTCAGATAATACTCAGTTTCTTCCTGAAAATGATTGCAAACACAAATTCTTTGGTATTATTATCTTCATTTAATTTGTCTTAAATGAAAAAACACAAAAAGAATTGTCCTAAAGCCAAATTGACATAATTCCACACCAAACATAAAAAAGAGGGTGGACAAAAGTATTGGCACTGTTCGAAAAATCATGTGATGCTTCTCTAATTTGTGTAATTAACAGCACCTGTAACTTACCTGTGGCACCTAACAGGTGTTGGCAATAACGAAATCACACTTGCAGCCAGTTGACACGGATTAAAGTTGACTCAACCTTTGTCCTGTGTCCTTGTGTGTACCACATTGAGCATGGAGAAAAGAAAGACCAAAGAACTGTCTGAGGACTTGAGAAACCGAATTGTGAGGAAGCATGAGCAATCTCAAGGCTACAAGTCCATCTCCAAAGACCTGAATGTTCCTGTGTCTACCGTGCGCAGTGTCATCAAGAAGTTTAAAGCCCATGGCACTGTGGCTAACCTCCCTAGATGTGGACGGAAAAGAAAAATTGACAAGAGATTTCAACGCAAGATTGTGCGGATGTTGGATAAAGAACCTCGACTAACATCCAAACAAGTTCAAGCTGCCCTGCAGTCCGAGGGTACAACAGTGTCAACCCGTACTATCCGTCGGTGTCTGAATGAAAAGGGACTGTATGGTAGGAGACCCAGGAAGACCCCACTTCTTACCCCAAAACATAAAAAAGCCAGGCTGGAGTTTGCCAAAACTTACCTGAAAAAGCCTAAAACATTTTGGAAGAATGTTCTCTGGTCAGATGAGACAAAAGTAGAGCTTTTTGAGCAAAGGCATCAACATAGAGTTTACAGGAGAAAAAAGAGGCATTCAAAGAAAAGAAGATGGTCCCTACAGTCAAACATGGTGGAGGTTCCCTGATGTTTTGGGGTTGCTTTGCTGCCTCTGGCACTGGACTGCTTGACCGTGTGCATGGCATTATGAAGTCTGAAGACTACCAAAAAATTTTGTAGCATAATGTAGGGCCCAGTGTGAGAAAGCTGGGTCTCTCTCAGAGGTCATGGGTCTTCCAGCAGGACAATGACCAAAAACACACTTCAAAAAGCACTATAAAATGGTTTGAGAGAAAGCACTGGAGACTTCTAAGGTGGCCAGCAATGAGTCCAGACCTGAATCCCATAGAACACCTGTGGAGAGATCTAAAAATGGCAGTTTGGAGAAGGCACCCTTCAATTATGAGGGACCTGGAGCAGTTTGCCAAAGAAGAATGGTCTAAAATTCCAGCAGAGCATTGTAAGAAACTCATTGATGGTTACCGGAAGCGGTTGGTGGCAGTTATTTTGGCTAAAGGTTGTGCAACCAAGTATTAGGCTGAGGGTGAAATGATCAATGTTTTGCTTTTTGCTTCATTCTCTTTTGTGTTTTTTCATTTAAGACAAATTAAATGAAGATAATAATACCAAAGAATTTGTGTTTGCAATCATTTTCAGGAAGAAACTGAGTATTATCTAACAGAATTGCAGGGGTGTCAATACTTTTGGCCACAACTGTACACCTTATAGACCTGTCTGCTTTTCAAACAGTTTCGTATATCTGCTGTTTGATTACGGTCAAAACTAGACAGAGACAGCGTGTGACAGTCCGTATACAAATAGACGGAGATTGACAATTTTCCATACAGACACCGTATAGTGGTGTACACTCCTCACACACTACCGTGTACCGGCTGGTATGACGGACAAATACAAGCTATCTGTGTGTGACTGTGGAAAAACAAGCCGAGGAGATTTTCCATTTTTCCAAACCTACACTATAGAGAGCTGTCCGCTTTTCAGTTTCGTATATCTGCTGTTTGATTACGGTCAAAAATAGACAGAGACAGCGTGTGTCACTCCGTATAAAAATAGACGGAGATTGACAATTTTCCATGCAGACACCGTATAGAGCTGTCCGATTCTCAAACTGTATTGTATATCTGCCGTTCGCATTACAGTCACATCTATACAGAGTCAGCGTGTGTGTGTGACACTCCGTAAATACATATACAGAGATTGTTAGTTACACAAAAAACGCATACAGCTGTACACTTCTGATACAGTTCCGTATATCTGCTTGTTGGATAACGGTCAAATACATACTGGGAGAGTGTCTGTGACTAACAAAATATATATGTAGATTTAATTTTTTTAATACACCTTACACAGCTGGACGCTCCTCATACAGTACCATCTCTCTGCTGGTATTTTTGGTACATTTTCCCAAACATGAGGAAGTATGGTGGAAGAGTCTGTGGACGTGGGCAGGGGGGCGCAGCTGGTACTGATGGTGGTGGTGCATCGGCTGGTTCTGGCAAAAGCACAATAGCAGCTAAGACAGGGGGTGTTGAGCCTGCGTCATCCTCTGGCCCAAGAAGGCCTGTAAGGTTCCCTTTTCCTGGAGTGTAAGGTTCCCTTTTCCTGGAGTAGGAAAACCACTTTTAAATCTGGAGCATCAGAAACAGGTTTTGGCGTACATTGCCGAAACAGCCACCAGCTCTATTACCTCCTCTTCTGAACGTTCGAAACCTGCAAGCACGGAGTCGTCAGTGCAGGGTTCTGGTCAGGAAAAACACCTTTCCTTGTGTCCTTCACCCCCATCAAAAGTTAAGGATGCGGCAGACCACACTTCAGATTACTCTGTGGAGCTCTTTTCACATACCATGCTTGGGTTATCCAGTTAAATCCTGAATTCCCCAGTCCAAAATGAATCTGACATGGAGTGCACTGATGCACAGCCACTGCTAGATGATTCTGCTAGTACATTGACCCAGAGCACTACATTGCCCTCGCAGTCTACTGAGCCAGAATCTGACCTTGATGAAACTCAGGTGCCCCTTCCCGCATACTATACCACCTTACACGGTGACACAGAGGAAGGTAAAGAGGAAGGTGCAGATGACTTTGAAGAGGTGATGGATGACCCGGTTCTTGACCTGGATTGGCATCCATTGGGGGAGGAGGGTGGTGCTGGCAATAGTTCAGAAAAGGAGAAGGATCCGCAGTAGGCATTGACATCGCAGCAGCGGTTATCTGGCAGGCCCGTAGCTGTCCAAAAACAAGGACCAAAAACTAAAAGAGTTGCAGGACAGCTTGGCCAGACGGTCAACTTAGCACAGCGTGCAAGGCCAGAAAATGTATACCATAGTAGGAAGAGTGCAGTGTGGCACTTCTTTGTCCAAAATCCTACTGATGAGGCAAAGGTTACCTGTAAGAAGTGCAGAAGGACCTTTAGCCGAGGTAAACAACTCAGAAATTTGAATACCAGTTGCATGCTTAGATATTTAATCAACATGCACTTGCAAGCGTGGACGGACTACAAAACCTCAGGTACCACATGTGCACCTGCTGTGACTGAAGGTAGCCAGCAACGCTCCATCGCTTCCCCCACTGTAAGACCACCGCTACCGTTAAGCACACCACCAGCACTAAATGTGGAGGTGTCGTCGCAAGGCCAAAGCACTCAGGGAATCACAATGGTTTTGCAGCACAACACTGAATTTAGGCCATCACCACCAATACCATCACCAACCCCCTCTCACTCCGTCCAGTCCACCACTACTTCTCCCATATGCAGCTCTTCAGTCCAGCTCACCCTACCAGACACTTTGAGTAGGACAAGAAAGTACTCATCCTCTCATCCGCGTACACTGTGTTTGAACGCCTACATTGCCAAACTAATCTCATTAGAGATGATGCCCTACCGTTTAGTTGAAAGCGAAGCTTTCTGCGAGCTCATGGCCTACGCTGTCCCACGCTATGACCTACCCAGTTGGCACTTTTTTTCTCGAAAAGCCATCCCTGCCCTCCACCGGCATGTGAAAGACCGCATTGACCATGCACTAAAACAGTCAGTGAGTGGAAAGGTGCGCCTCACAACAGATGCATGGTCCAGTAGGCATGGCCAGGGCCGTTACGTGTCCATCACTGCGCACTGGGTTAATGTGGTGGATGCAGGCTTCACAGGGGACAGTGGCGATGGAACAGTGCTGCCTAGCCCACGGTATAGGAAACAGTTGGCTGTAGGCTTTCGACCCTCCTCTTCCTCCATAAGCGAAAGCTCGTCCACAGAGCACAGTCGCATGAGCACTCCATCCGCAGCTGGCAGTGTTGCACACAAGGTGTCCCACTATCGAACAGCTAGTGGTAATCGTCAGCAGGCTGTGTTAAAGATGCTGTCTTTGGGTGACAACAGACACACCGCGGAGGTACTGGCTGACTACTTGCAGTGACAAACTGAGTCATGGCTGGGCAGTCTACATCTTGAGGCAGGCAAGGTAGTCAGTGATAACGGCCGTAATTTTGTGGCAGCCATAGCCCGTGCAAAACTCACACACATACTTTGCCTGGCTCACACTTTGAACCTGGTGGTGCAGTACTTCCTTAATATTTATCCGGAGTTAACATCACTGCTCCATAAGGTGCGAAGACTGTGCTCGCACATCCGTCACTCAGCCATACACTCAAGTCGTATGCAGAAGCTGCAGTGATTGCTCCACCTCCCCAAGCACCGCCTAATCATAGACGTTGCAGCAAGGTGGAACTCCACCCTGCACATGGTTGAGGCTGTGCAAACAGAGGCAGGCTGTAATGCTTTTGTGGGAGGATACATGGGCAGTCAGTTTGAGGGAAGACATGGAATTGTCAGGTGTGCAGTGGTCAAAGCTGAAAGACCTCTGTAAAGTCCTTCAGTGTTTTGAGGAATGCACATGGCTGGTAAGCGCAGACGACGCCATCATAAGCATGAGCATCCCACTTATCCGTCTGCTCATGCAAAGTTTGACGCTCTTTAAGGATCTGGCGTCTGCAGCAGAGGAGGAGGAACAGGAGGAGGAGGAGGGAAGCCATGCTGACAGTCAGCCATTGTCTGGTCAGGTAACTGTCCTGGACGAGGTGGAGGAAGGGGAGGAGGATGAGGGGGATGATTATTTTGGGCAGGAGGATGCTTCTCAGAGGGCAAGAGAAAATGTTGGCGTTCCAAGGTCAGGTACAGTGTTTGTGTGTGACTGTAGGGATGTGGATTTGCCAGAAAGTGCTCCTCCACCCAGCAGTGGCAGTGCATTATCGACACCTGGAACATTGGCCCACGTGTGCGATTATGCCTTGCGGATTCTAAAAAGGGACCCCCGCATTGCCAATATGATGAAGGATGACGACTACTGGCTGGCCAGCATCCTCGATCCAGGCTACAAAGGCAAATTACACAACATCATGCCACAGGAGAACCTAGAGATAATATTGGCTAACAAACAAGCAACTCTGGTAAACCGTTTGTTTAAGGCTTTCCCAGCACACAGCAGCGGTGCTGGTTCTCCCACAAGCCGTAGTGGGCACAATGGAAGAGGTGTTCGTGGGGCACACAACCGAAGTGGCGTTGGAGACAGGGGTTTAATGACCATGTTGTGGAATGATTTCTCAAGTACCGCTCAAACAACTGCTAATACTGCATCGATTAAAAGTGACAGGAGACAGCTGTTGTCAACAATGGTTACAAACTACTTCTCCTCCCATATCGATGTTCTCCCTCACAGGTCATTCCCCTTTGACTATTGGGCCTCTAAACTGGACACCTGGCCTGAATTGGCACACTATGCCTTACAGGAGCTCGCTTGCCCTGCTTCTAGTGTGTTATCTGAAAGAGTCTTCAGTGCTGCTGGATCAATCCTGACAGAAAAAATGACCCGTCTGTCGACTCAAAATGTTGATGATCTAGCCTTCATTAAAATGAACCATGCATGGGTTTCAAAGGATTTTGTCCCACCTTCAACTGATAACACACAGGTTGCCAGAAAACTGCCTCGTTTTGTCCTCCTCTTCCTCGGACTTGCCCAATTCCGCCATTTGCAGCAGCTGAATGTCCAGCCTACACATCAACATATGCCATTTTTTAAACCTCCCTAACTGGGCTGCCCACCCCCCCAAGGGCTAGGGTCAACACCTGGCGCACCCGGGCCGTTGCTCTGAACAGGTGGATGGGCCCACTGATGGCTGACGGCACTGGCACAGGGTCCCTCATTGTACAATACAGTGTCTCTGACGGTGGAGGCCCACTCGCCATCAGACACACCAGAGTACTATGAGGGGCCCTGTGCCAGTACCGTCAACCACGAGTGTGCCCCCCCGCTTGGTCATGGCCAGAGCACTTGCCAGTTGCAATACTTACCTCTCCCTGCTCCACCGCTGTGTAGTCTGGGCAGTTAAATCCTTCACAGGGACGGCCACTAGAAATTTGGTGTATTGATCGATGTTGGTTAAGATGTAGCTATGGCCTGTCCTTCTGGCCTCTACCTTCAGATGATCAATGGCTACCATTTGTAATGGATGTCAACTTACAAGCGGATGCAGTGGCGCTTTATGATCACCTTTCACCTTTCATTTTGTCAATGTCTCCTCTCATGCCAATCCAATAGAATTGCCTACGGCCTGTGGCTTCTGTCTTTTGCACTCCAAAATGACCAGACACATCATGAAAGGCAGTAAGGACCATGTGTACATCTCTCCCTGTGATCACAATTTGATGGAGACGAGTAAGGGTGATGTGATCCACGCTACTGCGATAAAGCAATCCTTTCTTCACAAAAAAAATTTTCGCGGTCTCCACAGATACAGTAATTGAGGGTCTACATCGCCTCTGCAACATCTACAGGGAGGTTTTCCAGCGATGAATAATTCCCAAATTTCTGCTAACACTCAACTTTCCATCTGTACTTGTATCCATGTAGTTTCCAGTAGCGGAGAGTCTGGACTGGCTTACTGAGATTGAAATATAAACGAAGATTTAAAAGTACCACAACACTGTATACTGTTATACGCTTCTAATACCTTTCCCTTTTTCTACTTTTTAAATTCTGGTGTAATACATAGTGAGCCTGTGAGTGTCTGTGTCTGACTCCGGAAGTATAGACGGAAATTTACAATTATCCCTAGACTGGATACACCTGGTATGTGCTGATACAGTACCTTTGTTAAAAATTTGTTATTACGGTATCATCCATTGGGAGTGAGCGTGTGTGGTTTACGCCTTCTATATATACGGTGAATTGGAGATACCCATTTTTACCCTATACTCGATACAGCTTGTATCTTGTTATACAGTACCTTTGTTCGACATTTAGTATTACGGTCAAATCCATACTGAGTAAGAGTCTGAGAGTGACTACGGGACTATGTATACATAGATTTCAATTGTACCCTATAATATATATACTTGCTATCTTGTTATCCAGTACCTTTTTCACAACATTTTTTTATTATGGTCAAACCCAGACTGAGTGAACGTCTGAGGGTGACTCCGGAAATATATACCGAGATTTCAAATTTGGCCAACACTGTATACAGCTGTACGCTTCTGATACAGTAACCTTTTTTGCTATTTAGATTTTGGTGTAATCTATAATGAGCCTGTGAACGTCTGTCTGTTACTCCGGGAATATATTTGGAGATTTAAGATTACCCCAACACTGTATATAGCTGTATGCTTGTGTTACATTACCCATTTACAGCTTTTCATATTCTTGTGTAATCCATACTGGGCCTGAGAGCGTTTCTGTCTGCCTCCTGAAATATATACGGAGATTCCTAATGTTTACACTACACTATATATACCTTGTATCTGGTGATACTGTACCCTTTTTCAACTTTTTATTTTATTGTGTACTCCATACTGAGCCTGTGAGCGTCTGTATATGACTCATGAAATATATAGAGATTTACTGTTTTTCCCTAGACTGTATAGAGCTGTACGCTTCTGATACAGTACCATATATCTGTTGGTATTTTGGGTCCATTTTCCAAAACATGAGGAAGTATGGTGGAAGAGGACGCAAATGTGGGCATGGGGGGCCACCTGGTACTGATGGTGGTGCATCTGCTGGTAGTGCCAAAAACACAATAGCAGCTAAGGCAGGAGGTGTTGAGCCTGTGTCATGGTGTAGCTCTGGAAGGCCTGTAAGGCTCCCTTTTCTGGGAGTAGGTAGACTGCTTTTAAAGCCAGAGCATCAGGAACTGTTTTTGGCTTACATTTCTGAAACAGCCTCCAGCTCTATCGCCTCCTCTTCTGAAGTTTAAAAAAATGCAAGCACTGAGTCGTTAGTGCAGGCTTCTGGTCAGGAGCAACCCCTTTTCTTGTGTCCTTCACCCACACCAAAAGTGAAGGATGCGGCAGCACACAGTTCAGATTACTCCATGGAGCTCTTTTCACATACCATGCCTGGGTTAATTAAAAATGGGGCCCATCATATACTGGAGCATTCCAAATGGGGGACATCAGACACTGGATCAGCATTTAGAGGGCTCATTATACACTGGAGCATTAGAAATGGAGCCCATTATATATGGAGCATTATTAGGGCCCATCATACACTGGAGCATCATCCATGAGGCCCATCATATAGTGGAGCCTTCCAGATGGGGGACATCAGACACTGGAGCAGTATTTACAAGGCCCATTATACACTGGAGCATTAGAAATGGAGCCCATTATATATGGAGCATTATTTGGGCCCATAACACACTGGAGCATCGTCCATGGGGACCATCATATACTGTAGCATTATGTGGAGCTCATCATATACTGTATGAAGCATTATATGTGACCAATTATTCTGTATGGAGAAATATATGGGGCTCATTATTCTGTATGACACACAATGTGGTGGCTATAATACTGTATGGAGTAATATACTGTCCTTTTTTGAGCTATTGTACAATTTAAAATAGATCAGTCATGTCATGTAAGCAGTGAAGTATTTGTCATTCATTGTACTATACCTATATTTCTGTGCCGTATCGGAGCATCATGAGTTGTGGTATGTGTTAAAGGGGCGCACTGACACTCTTTGGCCCAGGGCACACGAAAACCTGGAACCAGCCCTACCCCCCCACAACTTTAGCCAAATAACCCCCAGTTTTCAATGCGTAACTATTATTATGAAGTAAATTAAGGTTGACAAGCTTCAGTAATAAGAATTGATGTTTTTGGCATTGAAATGGGCACTGTAGGTGTGTTTACTGTCCTCCACTCCCTGCCGACTTTGCTTCCCCATTGACTTGCATTGGGCTTTGTGTTTCAGTCTGCCTCCGACTTTTCGCTATAGTCGGCCGATTTCGTTCGACCCGACTTTTGCGAAAGTCGGGTTTCATGAAATCCGACTCGACCCTAAAAAGGGCACAGTCGCTCATCTCTATCCCTGACTAAGGACAAGGGTGGAGACACCAAAGAAGTGCTACACCAATGGCAGTGGCACTACAAGTTGATCAATGGGTTCTGGATTTTTTGGGGAACATACAGCATGATAACAACACAGATGGTTTCCTGAAAAATCTAGTGCTCGTTTTTCACCAAATACCCCAACACTTCCATCTCTGGGTAAGAAGCACATTGATGATAGTGGTGGAATCATCTATCCTACTAAATGACCCTCTGTCCCTTTTAAGCTACATTGAGCAAAGCTGGATTCAACCTTCTTCCTCGCAAAGTTCTACGCCATCCAGCCATTATGGCAGTGCCCCAAAATATGGTCCCAATGTGCCACAACTTCCTAATCATCCAAACACACACTATACCTTGCCCCTGACATACAGCAGGGATTGTGGCCACTCCAGCCAGTAAACCATTTATATGTCCCAAGGCTCATATAACCTGCCTGAAAGTGTCCCTCCCCTTCCAATGGATAGTTTTGGGCAATACACACAAGCAACAATGACGTCTGCACAATTGCCTAGGGGTCAAAACTTGACACCAAGTGCCTTCAGTTTTAATTTGCAGGAGGACTATGCCCATCTCTAGTTTTTTTTTCTTCTTTGAGACTCATTATTATTTTCTGATTGGTGTGCACAGTGCAAAATTTTATGGTTATGGTTTATACAGTAGTAAGCATTATGCAAATAAAGTTATGATCTGCAAAAGTTTGTTTGCTTCTCTTTAAACATTCTTTAACCATTATCATTACATGTGTACTAGGATCACTTTAGACGAGTGGTTCCCAAACTCCAGTCCTCATGGACCCCAACAGGTCATGTTTTCAGGATTTCCTTAGTATTTCACAGGTGATGGAAGGCATCAGGAATTCTCTCACATGTGTAACAATATGGAAATCCTGAAAACATGACCTGTTGGGGTCCAAGAGGAGTGGAGTTTGGGAACCACTGCTTTAGACCAATGGTGTTGTAAGGTTGGAGAATTTTGATGATCAAGAACATTACACTTCAACTACATCTGTTAGTAGGGTCCAACACTGTGCTGCCCTGCATTCCAGACAGCGCCTAAGCACAGTGAAGCCTCACATACACATTGTATGCCCCCACATTATAGATATACTACACTTCCATTTGTACACACATGTTGAATCCAACGCTGGTGACAATCATATTTTCAAATGAATCTCTTCATGGTTGCATCATTGTTATATCTATACGAGTGCATCTGCAACTCATGTATTGGACCTACAAGTCAATGGTCCTCATTTTCTTGCAAGTCTCCATCCAGCACCAAAACATGTCAGAAAAGCAAAAGAAAAACACTACTCCGAAGAAATGACAACAATTAATGAAGTCCACTAATGGGGTCCATTTAACATGGAAGTGATGCTTCAGGGGACATAAAATAATCTGCATGAAAGTCCCTGATGCACAGTCCACAGGGGCAGCCCCATGGTAAGACATCCAAATAAGTAGGAGTATTAGAGCCAGAAATATGAAGCTGCTAGATTTCATCCTGACCCAAATCATGGATCCTACTATAATTATGCAGGATGACATTGGCCTTTATCACGAGCGTGATGTTATCTGGTTTCATCTGAATGGTACCGGTGGAACACACACCACTTAGACTTTATGATCCCAAAGGCACACTCCACACAATAAATGGCACATGAAAGTAGCTCCTCCCAAGTGAAGTCACTAATTTACACAGCAATCCCACAAATTTTTTTATTTTCACAAGGGTAGCAAGAAAAAATTGACACCAAAATTTGTTGTGCAATTTCTCATGAGTACGCCGAAAGCACATTTTTGGAGGAAAACTACTGTTTGGGCACATGATGAGCATACTACCCAAGACCATTTTTTCTCAACCGAGAAGTAGGCAACACTCCATAACACTTAGAACCATATACTGTAGATCATGCAGCAATTGTTAGGCATCGAGTTTCCCCCACTGCACAGGGGGAATCTCAAGCCATGTCCTTTGCGGTCTCCCATTCCTCTGCGGCTGCAGAGATTCCTGCTCAGCAGAGACTCCTGCTCAGCAGAGATATCGGTCCAGGAATCTTGCCCAGGCTAATGCTAGGCATCTGGTTGCTCCTTCAGGCTCTGCTGTAACACCATGTTTGAGTCAGCAGCAAGCAGACGCTCCAGGGACTACAGTTGTGGCCAAAAGTATTGACACCCCTGCAATTCTGTCAGATAATACTCAGTTTCTTCCTGAAAATGATTGCAAACACAAATTCTTTGGTATTATTATCTTCATTTAATTTGTCTTAAATGAAAAAACACAAAAGAGAATGAAGCAAAAAGCAAAACATTGATCATTTCACACAAAACTCCAAAAATGGTCCAGACAAAAGTATTGGCACCCTCAGCCTAATACTTGGTTGCACAACCTTTAGCCAAAATAACTGCCACCAACCGCTTCCGGTAACCATCAATGAGTTTCTTACAATGCTCTGCTGGAATTTTAGACCATTCTTCTTTGGCAAACTGCTCCAGGTCCCTGATATTTGAAGGGTGCCTTCTCCAAACTGCCATTTTTAGATCTCTCCACAGGTGTTCTATGGGATTCAGGTCTGGACTCATTGCTGGCCAACTTAGAAGTCTCCAGTGCTTTCTCTCAAATCATTTTCTAGTGCTTTTTGAAGTGTGTTTTGGGTCATTGTCCTGCTGGAAGACCTATGACCTCTGAGGGAGACCCAGCTTTCTCACACTGGGCCCTACATTATGCTGCAAAATTTGTTGGTAGTCTTCAGACCTCATAATGCCATGCACACAGTCAAGCAGTCCAGTGCCAGAGGCAGCAAAGCAACTCCAAAACATCAGGGAACGTCCGCCATGTTTGACTGTAGGGACCGTGTTCTTTTCTTTGAACGCCTCTTTTTTTCTCCTGTAAACTCTATGTTGATGCCTTTGCCCAAAAAGCTCTACTTTTGTCTCATCTGACCAGAGAACATTCTTCCAAAACGTTTTAGGCTTTTTCAGGTAAGTTTTGGAAAACTCCAGCCTGGCTTTTTTATGTCTCGGGGTAAGAAGTGGGGTCTTCCTGGGTCTCCTACCATACAGTCCCTTTTCATTCAGACGCCGATGGATAGTACGGGTTGACACTGTTGTACCCTCGGTCTATATGGCAGCTTGAACTTGTTTGGATGTTAGTCGAGGTTCTTTATCCAACATCCGCACAATCTTGCGTTGAAATCTCTTGTCAATTTTTCTTTTCCGTCCACATCTAGGGAGGTTAGCCACAGTGCCATGGGCTTTAAACTTCTTGATGACACTGCGCACGGTAGACACAGGAACATTCAGGTCTTTGGAGATGGACTTGTAGCCTTGAGATTGCTCATGCTTCCTCACAATTCGGTTTCTCAAGTCCTCAGACAGTTCTTTGGTCTTTCTTTTCTCCATGCTCAATGTGGTACACACAAGGACACAGGACAAAGGTTGAGTCAACTTTAATCCGTGTCAACTGGCTGCAAGTGTGATTTCGTTATTGCCAACACCTGTTAGGTGCCACAGGTAAGTTACAGGTGCTGTTAATTACACAAATTAGAGAAGCATCACATGATTTTTCGAACAGTGCCAATACTTTTGTCCACCCTCTTTTTTATGTTTGGTGTGGAATTATGTCAATTTGGCTTTAGGACAATTCTTTTTGTGTTTTTTCATTTAAGACAAATTAAATGAAGATAATAATACCAAAGAATTTGTGTTTGCAATCATTTTCAGGAAGAAACTGAGTATTATCTGACAGAATTGCAGGGGTGTCAATACTTTTGGCCACAACTGTAAGTCCTGTATTTTGCCTACTGAGCATGCCCATGGGACGACCTCTCATTGGAGGTCAGAGGTCACATGCGCAGGTCCCTTTCCTGCTCTGATTGGTCCACTGGGAAGGTCCCGGAAGGACGCCGCTATAAAAGAGTCGCATAGCTGCTCGGCCATGTGCTAGTATAGACTCTTATGGCTTATGGTGTGTATGATGACGGATGTTTGTTACTGCGAATGACTTATTATGAAACCCCTACCCTTGGTTGTGTCTGTTGTTAGGGCTTAGAGGTTAGAGTCAGCGCCTGTCAGTGGCTAAGCTATACGCCACAGTGCATCTCAGTCCTCTGCACTTTCTAGCGTCCGATTGTGCCTCCCTGCTCAGGGCACTGAGTCGTACCGCGGCAGGTAGCAGTAACCACCAGTGCGACGCCGTGCGCAACTCTAGCGCTTTCCTCCCCACCCTGGGTGGCTAGTGCCATCCGCCGCAGCGGTACTGTGCGCACTTGGCACGATTGTATATATTCCATCCTTTTTCTGACACCGCAGCCGTGACGCCGAGCGCTGATGGTCTAGACTCGGAACTCTAGTCCTGTGCCTCTGGGACAGAGTTCTGTGACCTCTAATTAGCACTCACTCAGCTCTTAGAAACCCGCTGTTTACATTGGATACCAGCGTGACGCTGGTTTCCAAGGTAAACATTGGGTTTCTAAGAGCCGTGCGGCTCTTAGAAACCCACTGTTTACGTTGGATACCAGCTTGCTCGCTGGTCCTGATCGCTGGAGGGGCTGTCTATGTGACAGCTCACCAGCGATCAGCCTATCGATGTCCCAACGATCCCATCCACGTCGGATCGGTGGTGGGATCGCTGGGACATCGTTATGTGTAACGGGGCCTTTAGTATAGGAACACATGTTTTTATGTCTACAGTAATATATCGCCAATCCAAATGTTAATACAAACATAAATAAACTCCCCACCAAGAAACAGTTTGCCTCAATGGGGATAAGCCAAATTGCTATATCGTTCCCTATATGTAGAGACCACAAGGTGTCAGTCAATCCTGCCAACAAGCTGCAGACAGAGTCAAGACAGAAATAGTGGATCAAACATATTCAGACTGTCATATTGACTATGTAAATATTACCTTAGTCCACTTTACTGCAAACATAGACGCCGCAGTGGCGTGCTGTCCCCCCTGTCCCCGACGCGCGTTTCGCACCATGCTTCTTCCTGACAGTCATGTGAGGGCTTGTTTTTGCAGGACAAGTTGACGTTTTTATTGGTATTATTTTCGGCACATGGCATTTTTTGATCACTTTCTATTCTGATTTTTGAAAAGCAGAATGAACAAAAACCAGGATTTTTTTTTTATTGCCATTCTGCGTGTGGTAAAATTGATTAGGCAACTTTATTTTTCAGGTCAGTAGGAGTACAGCGATACAACATTTATATAATTTTTATGTTTTGCACTTTTACACAATAAAAACTATTTTATAAAAAAAATAATTGTTTCTGCATCACTTTAGTCTGCGAGCTATCACTTTTTTATTTTTCCACTGATGGAGCTGTTTGTTTTTTACAGGACAAGATGTAATTTTCATTAGTACCATTTATATTTCCATTTGACTTTTTGATCACGTTTTATTCCATTTTTTGTTTGGCAGCATGATAAAAAAGCAAAGGTTTATGCGCCGTTTTTTTTACGGTACAAAAGGAGTTAACTAATGTGACAGTTGTATAGGTCGGGTCGTTCTGAACGCAGCAATACTAAATGTGTACTTTTTTGTTTTTAAATATATGTATTTATTGGTTTAATATTTTATCTTTTTTCTTTTGTGATTTTCATTTAATAGTTTTAAAACATATAACTTTTTTTACTTAGTCCTTGTATGAGACTTGATTTTTTATTTTTCTGATCACTGGTCTCATGAATTACACATATATTGCATTGTATGAGATCTAACAGTTTTACTCCGCCAGATTTACTCCGTTTTATTTTTCTGATCACTGGTCTCATGAATTACACATACTGTATATTGCATTGTATGAGATCTAACAGTTTTACTCCGTCAGATCAACTAAGCTGCTGACTGAGTCTAAGGCTGTGTGCACACGCTGAGGATTCTGCTGCGGATCCGCAGCGGATTTGGTCGCTGCGGATCCGCAGCAGTTTTTGCTGCGGTGTACAGTACCATTATTCCCTATGGGAAATGGAAACCGCAGTGCAGATGCTGCGGAATATTCCGCGCGGATTATCTGCGGTTTCTAAACCGCAGAAAGAATTGACATGTCAATTCTTTCTGCGGATTCTGCAGCGGTTTCCTATCTCCTCCATTGTGGAGATGGTGAAACCGCAGGGCCAAACCGCAGGCTAATCCGCAGATAAACCGCGGGTCTTTTGACCTGCGGATTTATCTGTCGATTTTGCAAAATCTGCGCGGATGAATCCGCAGACCAGTCCGCGTACCCTTACAAGACACCATAGCTGGCTGACCAGGAGGTCACCACATGACCTCTGGGTGCCATGACAATGCTCAGATCCAACGTGATGTGATCACATCTCATCTCGGGGGGGGGGCATCGGAGAGCTGAGTAAAGCAATGGTCTCCCTTTGCTATTTTCTAGATCTAGAAGATAGCAAAGGGTTAACATCATTGTGACATGATCCAATCAGGTCCCAATGATGTTACCTGTCTGGACTATTGCTTTGCACCGGAATCACAGTGCTTGCAAGATCCTAGGGATCTTGAACGTTGAGAGACCACCAACTGTTGATAAACATTGGCGATGCACAGAGTCCATAAAGTGCAAAGCAAACGTTTATCTACATTGGGTGGTCGGGAAGCAGTTTAACAATGTTGCAATACCACACTTCCTAATAAATATATACCAAGTAATTACTACATATCTAAATGACCATACCAGCAACAAACATGGGTTAAAGGGAACCTGTCATGCCAGATGACAGTATTAACTTGCAGATATAAGGCTATTTTGCAGGTCAATAGCACAACTTCATTGCGTGCCCGCAATACCAAAAGTGTATAAATCGGGTAAAAATAAGTTTTTGGACCATGAGCCGCTGGCTTTCAGCCATGCACAGACCAATTACCTTCCCCACTCACAGCACTGAGAACAGTGGATGAAATCATGGGCCAGCACTGATTAGTTGCCGACTCAGCATTTTAGTGTGCAGTCTGCTGTCAATGGGAAGGGGGTAGGTCAGCTGCTCTCAGTGCTGCAAGCATGGTCTATATTTGGTCTGGGCATGGCTGCATTACTGTAAGGGTCACAAAGCGGGTGCCTTTATTGTGCTGGTTATGCGTTTAACGCATCCTTACACAGTGGCACTAACGCTATGTAACAGATGCGGTAATGCACCCATTGGCCGAAATGTTAGTAACACATCCTAACACATGCCTAATTCGGCATGGGTTAGCGATGATGCGTTACTTTGTGACGCACCCGAGAACGCAGTCTACAGCTTTTTCGGATGCGTCGGGTTTAACGCACAGCAAAAGGATGCGTTCGTTGTGCATAGACCTGTATGGCTAATGCATACTAGCAAAACGCTACCATGCGTTAGCGCATACGTTAGCGCTAGGTGGCCAAAAAAGTTAAAAATGACATCTGCGTTAGCGCATCCGTTTAACGGATCCGTTAAACGGATGCCCCTAACGCAATGTGAACCTAGCCTTAATACTGTTATCGGACATTTAGCGGACATAACAGGTTCCTTCTTTTTAGAGACCTCAAGACACATTTTTAGTTTTTGAGGGTCAAAGTTGTAAGTATTAGAGCTCAAAAACACAAAAAGTACCATCAATACATGAAACAAATGAGGACAATGTCATTCTAAAAAGGAATGTTAAAGCAGCAATGACTCCCGATATAATTATACCAGTCAGCGCTCTTTTACGAATGGTTTGACAACATCATACTGTCAGACATACATCGCGGAGAGACACAAAACCACCATCAATCTCATCACATTCGCCTCAGGGTCAGAAGGAGTCTTTCCTCGGGAGAAATTCTTAGCTGCATACACGTGTCATTGTACACTATTTTGGGGTGCAAATGTTCCAAAAGTTGGTCAAATGTTCAAATGGATAGACCGCAAATGAAAAAAACGTTGCAGTGTGTTGGTAAATTTTGGTATACAAAGCATGGAAGTTATGCTTTTTTTTACTATACTATCATGTATGTAGTTTGTGCCACATTTTGGTTTAACATACTTTTTTGACAAATGTGTGACATTTAATTTGTGTTCAAAACTTTGTTACCACAATTAGCCAACCCATAATCTCGATGGGGTTTAATAATGCCCTTTTGTTTGGAATGTAATGTATGAAGAATAGAAAAAAAGACTGTTATTTATGTGCTGTTATTGCAGTAAATAATCAAGGACGAAAGTGTTGGCATCTTTCAAATTGCTCCAGAAAATGAAGTATTTCTTCCTGAAAATTATTGCGATTACAAGTTTTGTTATACATGTTTATTTCCTTTGTATGTATTGGAATAAGACAAAAGGGCAAATTAGACATAATTTCACACAAAACCCCCAAAGTGGGCAGGATAAAATTGTTGGTACTTTTCCAAAATTGTGGGTGAACAACTTTGTTTCACGCATATGACGCTCATTCAAACTCAGCTGGCTGTGACAAGTAACAGGCGTGAGGAATATTAACGCCACACTTGAAACCAGGTAAAAAGAAGAGACGTTGACTCAATCTTTGCATGGAGTACAGAAAGAGGAGAAAAGAACTGTCAGAGGACTTGAAAAACAAAATTGTTGAAAAATATCAACAATCTTAAGGTTATTAGTCTATCTCCAAAGATCATGATGTTCTTTTGTCCACGGTGTGCAACATAATCAAGAAATTTACAGCCCATGGCACTGTAGCTAAACTCCCTGGACGTGGACGGCAGAGAAGAATTGATGAAAGGTTGTTACGCAGGACAGTGTGGATAAGCAGCCCCAATCAAGTTCCAAAGAAATTCAAGCTGTCCTGCAAGCTCAGGGTGCATCAGTGTCAGCCTGAACTATCTTTCGATATTTGAATGAAATCTTAGATTTTTTAGGTAAAGAATGAGGCCAACAAAGAAGAGACCACAGTACCTACAGTAATATATATGGTGTAGGTTCAAATATGTTTTAGGGGTGTTTTGCTGCATCTGGCACTAGGTCCCTTGACTGTGTGCAAAGCATCATGAAATCTGAAGCTTACCAAAGGTTTTTGGGTTTCAATGTAGTGCCCACTGTCAGAAAGCTGTGTTTGCGTCCTAAGTCAAGAGTCTTCCAGCAGAACAATGACCTCAAACATACTTCAAGAAGCACCCAGAAATAGATGGAAACAAAAAGCTGTACAATTCTGAAGAGGCCAGAAATGTGTCCGGATCCAAAGCCCATTGAACACCTTTGGAGAGATCTTAAAACTGCAGGTGGGAGAAGGCACCCTTCAAATATCATAGATCAGGAGCAGTTTGCAAAAGAAGAGTGATCCAAAATTCCAGTTGGGGTTTTGTTTGAAATTATGTCCAATTTGTCTTTTTTCTGTTTTTCCAATACACACATAGGAAATAAACATGTGTATAACAAAACATAATAATAATAATAAATTCTATTTCTATAGCGCTGACATATTCCGCAGCACTTTACATTACAGAGGGTACTTGTACAGACGATAGACATTACAGCATAACAATAATCACATAGATCATAGCAGATACCAAGAGGAATGAGGGCCCTGCTCGCAAGCTTACAATCTATGAGGAAAAAAGGTAGACCCGAAAGGTGAGTGGTAACATTTGCCCTGATTGTTTGGACCAGCCATAGTGTTAAGTGTGTAACAGTACGGACACAGAGGGCTGATAGATGCATAAAGCATGTGGGAACATGATGCGGGAAACCTGGTTAGGGTAAAACTTTTGACTATGCCACACAGGGATAGTTAGGTTAATGTGTTGAGGCGGTAGACCAGTCTGAATAAATACGTTTTCAGGGCACGCTTAAAATTGTAGGGATCAGGGTCTAATCGGATTGACCTTGGAAATGCATTCCAAATAATTGGCGCAGCACGTGTATAGTCTTGGAGACGGGAGAGGGAGGTTCTTATTACTGAGGATGCTAACCTCAGGTCATCAGCAGAAGTAGGGTGGTAGGGTGGTAGACTGAAACGAGGGAGGAGATGTAGGGTGGTGCTGTGCAATGGAGAGCTTTGTGGGTGAGGGTAATAAGTTTGCACTGGATTCTGGAGTGGATGGGTAGCCAGTGTAATGACTGGCACAAGGTAGAGGCATCGGTGTAACGATTGCCGAGGAATATGATCCTGGCTGCAGCATTCAGGACAGATTGGAGGGGGGAGAGTTTGGTAAGAGGGAGACCGATTAGAAGAGTGTTACAATAGTCCAGACGAGAATGAATAAGAGAAACAGTAAGAGTTTTTGTGGAGTCAAAAGTAAGAAAAGGTCGATTTCTAGAAATGTTTTTGAGGTGCAGATAACAAGAGCGAGCCAGTGATCGGATGTGGGGGGCAAAGGAGAGCTCGGAGTCAAGTATGACCCCAAGACAGCGGGCATGTTGCTGGGGAGTAAAGGTGGAACCACACACGGAAATGGCAATGTCGGGTATAGGTACATTAGTAGCGGGAGGAGACACAAGGAGTTCAGTCTTTGACAGGTTCAGTTTCAGATATAGTGAGGACACAATGTTAGACACAGCGTTTAGACAATCGCTGGTGTTTTCTAAAAAGGCAGGCGTGATGTCAGGAGAGGAAGCGTATAATTGGGTGTCATCAGCATAGTGATGGCACTGGAAACCAAATCTACTAATTGTTTGACCAATAGGGGCAGTGTACAAAGAGAAGAGGAGGGGGCCTAGGACAGATCCTTGAGGAACCCCAACAGTAAGGGGAAGATGAGAGAAGGAGGAACCAGCAAAAGATACAGTAAATGAGCGGTCAGAGAGATAGGAGGAAAACCAGGAGAGAACGGTGTCCTTGATTCCAATGGAGCGGAGCATAGTGAGGAGGAGCTGATGATCCACAGTGTCGAATGCTTAAATGAGGGAAAGATCCCAGAAGAGAGAGAGAGGTTAAATATAACTTATAGAGCACTAAAAACTCCAACAGTAAAACAATATTTTGCCAGTGCGGGAATGTTGAAACCCAACCATAATAAACATTGGAAGATAATACTGTCTTCTCAATTACCTGCTGTAAAAAATGGAAAAAATGTGTTAGCCCAAATAAACATGGTAAAAATTAAAAAGTCACTTATACAAAGCACATATAGGTAGAACGTGAATTCAAAATTAGAGAAAAAATAAGCTGACATTCAATGGACATTACATATTAAAAATAAATTGGGAAGCAACGACTTTTGAGGTATTCATTTTAGGTCTATACGGATGTTTAGTTTGGGAAGTAGTAATCATCGATGTATTCAATGTACGATGTATTGCTGACCAGGAAGAGGTCATTAGTGCATATGTCAGTGATGTCCGCAGGATAATTCCTGCCATAACTTCTCCAGAGAAATACCCACTACTGAAAATTAACAAAGACCCACAAAGCGCTGCCATTTATGCTTAAAATGAGGCATTAGGAAGAACACAATACACCAATATGAAACCGGCCCCACAAAACCTGGCCTATGCATCCAATGATGTTTCCAAATGTATCTCACTTTTTGGATTTTTACAAGTATTTATTTTTATACTTCAGGTTGCTACTTCACAAACTACAAATTCTTACTACTATACCCCTAGATGAATACCTCAAATGTTGTCACTTCACAAACTAAAAATTATCCCTTTACCCCCTATCTGAATACCTTTAAACATGTTGCTTCACAATTTTTTTTTAATATACCATGACCATTGAATGGCAAATTTTTATATCTCATCTTGGAATTCACTGTCATTCTAAAAAATAAAAAAGAGATACTTACACTTAAAGAGGTTGCCATATGGTATAAGTCTGTATTCACTCTATGTGACTACAAACTTGAATCCATGCGGTGCATCCGCTGTGAAGATTTACAAATCTGTAGTCACATGGAGTGACTGCAGACTTGTACCCTAAGGTTGGACAATCCCTTTAAGCAGTAGGTGTGGACTGGCGCTTCATTGGTATCAACCCAGCAGTGACAATGGACTAGAGATCATTGCTGTAGGTGGCACCCTGCCTAAACAGGGGTAATCTGGATAACATATTGTTAGGGCTGGCGGAACGCACCAAATAATAAAAAGATAGTAATAATCGTCACGCTCCCACAGCGGCGTTGCCCACTCCAATGCCCTGTCCGACAGGAGGGATACTATGAATCCCACCTTGGCCCGCTCTGAGGGGAAACGTGCAGCCAAGAGCTCAACGCGTATAGTACACTGGTTCACAAACCCCCTACACGACTTGCTCTCACCAGAAAACTTATCTGGTAGCGGGAGGTGGGATAAGGTCGGAACAGGGGTGGAAGTGGACAAATTGGCTGCAGCCACGCTAGCAGCCTGAACAGCTACCGTGGTAACATCCACGGCTGAGGTTGTACGCTTGAGAGCTGACAACATGCCCTCCAGCTGCTGGATGTACTGCTGTAGTCGCTGTTCGTCCGCCATTACTAGCCAGACCCTGGTGCAAGTATAATGTTAGGGATGGCGGAACGCATCAAATAATATAAAGATGGTAATAAGGTGCGTTCGCAGCCCGGGGTCCACTGTGCAGAGATGATAACTGCTGCTCGGTAATGGCGGACACTAAATGGCGGTATCGCACTGGAGACACGTGGGTTAAACGCCACCCAGTATGTAGTAGCGACAGGCTCTGTTGCTTCAGAGCCACGGTATCGTATAACACAGATGCTGTACCCTGTTGACTGTCACAGCTGAGTCAGATCTAGTGTACGGTCACAAGACTCTGCCCCAAGGACGCCGGATAAGAGTCTCTCTAGACCCACTAGGCGCACGGCATTGCACCTGCGAACGCCACTAATAGACGCTGGCTACTGTGGAGTGCAGACAAAGTGCACAGTGGCGTACAGGCAAAGCCACTACTTGGCGCTGATGCTAGGCCCTGACTCTGACTCCTGCCTAGGCACTAACTGGCAAGGCTAATCAACACATGCGCACCAAAGATAGGGGTTTCATAATGAGTCAGTCACCAGAGACATTCATACGTGCATACAACACCCACTCCACATTGTCTATACTAGCGGCCGTGCGATCCTTTTATAACCGCAGCCTTCTGGGACCTTGCTGACAACCCAATCCGAGCTACTTGAGGACCTGAGCATGTGACCTCTGACCACCAATGAGCGGTCGTCTCCCAGGCATGCTCAGATGGAGAATAGCAGGACTTAGTCCCAGGAGCGTCTGCTCGCCGCTGACTAATGCTGAACCTGGGGCGGCTGAGCAGGAACCTCTGTGGCTGAAGAAGCATGGGAGCCTGCAGAGGACATGGCTCGAGATTCCCCCTGTGCAGTGATGGGAACCTCACACATGTAGCATTGCTGCCTAACAAAAACTCGGGTTGTTGGCAATCTAGGGGTAACCAATAGCCTAGTGCAGCAGCGTTATTTTGATAACTAATTATGTAATCAAAAAATAAATGTACCCTCTCTACTATCAAAGAATAAAAAAAATGATTCCACTTAAACAGTAGGTGTGGAGCAGAGTGGCAACTCAGCAAAATTAGGCAGTGGACTGGAAATCACGGCTGTAGGTAATATAGTGGTAACCGGAAAAAAAAGACAAGAAACAGCTCAGGGATTATGATATCTATATATGTAATGCAATATTAAATGTCATCTTCCCTAATCCCACCGCCCTCCCCTCCCCTGATAAAAAAATGATGTTTCCACTTAATGAGTGCAGACTGGTGACTCCGTAAGATCAGACTGACTTTAGACCATTGCTGTAAGTGGGGCCCTTCCTACAAAGCCTGCTCCCACAGCTGACCGTGCGGCCTGCAGCGCTACCGGCCATCACCGTACAGCAGAGCACTGCGGGCCGCACATGTCACACAGCGCAAAGCATGTCGGACTGGGGAGGAGCAAGCCGCAGTCTTACGTCGTTTCCTGAGTCGCAAGTTACGTCACTGGAGTAGTTGACACGTCGCCTAGCAACAAGGGTCAGCGTCTGCCGTTGTTGTCTTGGTAACGGTCATAAACTAGAGGACCTAGCTCCAGCTTCAGGGTACTCGGACACGCACGTTCAGCGACATCTGACCTCAGCCGAGATCCTGACCATGGTGATCGAGAGCAGCGCCAGCAAGAGCAGGGACAAAACCGCCGCAGCCTCCGGATTTACTGTGAAAGCCCTGATGAAGAACGCAGTGGTAAGTGACAGCAGTGATGGCCGCTGTGCCCCATGTTATAATGTGATGCTGCCCCTTAGCCTGCCACTGAGGTCTACACCACCATGTGCTGAGCAGCGCCCCTAGTGGAGAGAACTGCACTGCACTGCATGTTGGCATGTGAGGGGATGCTTGGCATGGTGGGGTGCACAGTATGGGGGTGCTGCTCCTCTGTGCTCACAGCGTGGCATGGTGGGGGTGCACAGTATGGGGGTGCTGCTCCTCTGTGCTCACAGCTTGGCATGGTGGGGGTGCACAGTATTGGGGTGCTGCTCCTCTGTGCTCACAGCATGGCATGGTGGGGGTGCACAGTATGGGGGTGCTGCTCCTCTGTGCTCACAGCGTGGCATGGTGGGGGTGCACAGTATGGGGGTGCTGCTCCTCTGTGCTCACAGCTTGGCATGGTGGGGGTGCACAGTATTGGGGTGCTGCTCCTCTGTGCTCACAGCATGGCATGGTGGGGGTGCACAGTATTGGGGTGCTGCTCCTCTGCGCTCACAGCTTAGCATGGTGGGGTTGCACAGTATGGGGGTGCTGCTCCTCTGTGCTCACAGCATGGCATGGTGGGGGTGCACAGTATTGGGGTGCTGCTCCTCTGCGCTCACAGCTTAGCATGGTGGGGTTGCACAGTATGGGGGTGCTGCTCCTCTGCGCTCACAGCTTGGCATGGTGGGGGGTGCACAGTATTGGGGTGCTGCTCCTCTGCGCTCACAGCTTGGCATGGTGGGGGGTGCACAGTATTGGGGTGCTACTCCTGTGCTCACAGCTTGGCATGGTGGGGGTGCACAGTATGGGGGTGCTGCTCCTCTGTTCTTACATCTTGGCATGGTGGGGGTGCACAGTATGGGGGTGCTGCTCCTCTGCGCTCACAGCTTAGCATGGTGGGGGTGCACAGAATTGGGGTGCTACTCCTGTGCTCACAGCTTAGCATGGTGGGGGTGCACAGTATTGGGGTGCTACTCCTGTGCTCACAGCTTGGCATGGCAGGGGTGCACAGTATGGGGGTGCTGCTCCTCTGTTCTTACAGCTTGGCATGGCGGGGGTGCACAGTATGGGGGTGCTGCTCCTCTGCGCTCACAGCTTAGCATGGTGGGGGTGCACAGAATTGGGGTGCTACTCCTGTGCTCACAGCTTAGCATGGTGGGGGTGCACAGTATTGGGGTGCTACTCCTGTGCTCACAGCTTGGCATGGTGGGGGTGCACAGTATGGGGGTGCTGTTCCTCTGTTCTTACAGCTTGGCATGGTGGGGGTGCACAGTATGGGCCGGTGTTAGTCAAAGTGAGGCCCTAGGCAAAGTTTAAAATGGGGCCCCAAATGCTAACATATTCACATCACACAGAAGCATTTCAATTGCATTTACATGCGCTGAGTTCAGGACGCTAAGTGAGTGTGATCGACAATATTGAAATCATTCAACACTTGTTTCCCGGCCTCTTTCCACTGTCTGAGAAAGAATGATGGGAACAGAACAATCACTAATGGATCACGAATAGATCACCATACAGTGTCATGTTATCAGCAGCACATCTACAGTTTACACCAAATAGTCCTCCATATAATATAATGTGCCCCATAGTCCTCCATATAGTATAATTCAGTCCTCAGTCCTCCATATAGTATAATACACTCCCCATAGTCCTCTATATAGTATAATACACTCCCTATAGTCCTCCATATAATATAATGTGCCCCATAGTCCTCCATATAGTATAATACACTCCTCAGTCCTCCATATAGTATAATACACTCCCCATAGTCCTCCATATAGTATAATACACTCCCTATTGTCCTCAATATAATATAATGTGCCCCATAGTCCTTCATATTATTATTATTATGCATTTATATAACCATTTATTCCATGGTGCTTTACATGTGAAAAGGGGAAATATAGACAAGTATAATAAACATTCCAAAAGAACATCCTTATTCCATTATTAGTAGAGTACATAAATAATGCCTCATGAAATCTTATAGTATGGAGACGATTCTCAATTAAATGAGAGAGAAGAGAACATAGAATCCAAATCCATTTCAAACATATATATATTTATTTATCAAAAAGTAGACACATATCAGAGATACAGGATAATAAAAAGAATCAATAAAATGGGTAATCACATAAGGCCCGATACTAGAAAAAACAAGTGGACGACCTGTATTGGGTATGGTTGCCCAGACGAATCCCGTAGCGTAGGGAATATATGATTCTATGTATGAAATACTGAGTTAACCCCGGTTGGTGACTAAATACACATGCCAGTGACTGGTAGATAAATGCCCAAGATGTAAATCACCAGTGTTGCAAAAAGAGAAGTTTTGCAATTGTGTGACTCCCGTATATAGTAATCCAATGTATGTATGGTCAAACGGGAGAAAGAAAAGGCAATTAGAAGTGCAGCACTGGTAATAGAGTAGTATTGAAGATAGTTATTACACCAACCAAGTAATATATGGTGAGATATATGGTTCAGAGGTCGCTTATGAGAAGCTTCCCCTATGCAATATATTGTGTTGCAAACCCAGAAAAAGAATAACAATACCAATTGTTGGTGAGCTGGGTGTGAATCAGCCAGTGCTGAGAACGGTTGTGTCACCCCCATATGTTGAAAAATAAAGTAACAGTTAACACAATTGTCTGTTACTGTTGTAAAAAAGTAAGGAAAAGGAGGGCAACCACCGCTCGCTGCATTGGCCGTGGTATAGCATTAAACTGAGTCTTGTTCAGAACTCAGTAATGCACCATATCAGCTGCATATAGTAGAACATATAACAATAAACCCTGCGGAAAAAGTCAAAGTGAGCTTAAATAAGCTGGATAAACATACCCATCATATCCTGGTGTGTAGCAGGCGCCAACTTGTATACCCCTACGCGCGTTTCGCGGTATACAAAACCGCTTCCTCGGAGGGCGTGGCTATAATTGTGAACGTCCCAATCTGTAGATGGAACAAAAACCTACTCTATTAAACAACATATAACCTGTAACACTGCTCAAGTCATCTACTATGCAACGTGTGAGTGTCCGAAAGTTTATGTAGGTCTCACGAGTCGCCAATTAAAATTACGCGTTCGTGAACATGTCCGCGACATCCTTGCATCAAAGACGATTACTGATTTGACACAGTTAAAAACCATACCATATTATAAACCAGTATTGCATGTGGGCGGGCTTCCCTCTGAATATGTAGTAAATGAGTGGGACTATTCCAGCACATCATGCCGCATTTGGAGGTTGCTTGTGCACATGTCGCGGGCACGGAGACAGCCGGCGCGTCACTACCGGCTACGGCTGATGACGGTTGCAGTTGAGTGACGTCACCGGGTATTTCGGGTGAACCGCATGGCCATCTTGGCGCCTAATGGCGACGCGACTTCCGGGTCCTGTATGCCGGTGCCACGCGCCACTTAGTGCAACACTCTACAGCTGCTAAGGGGGTTTAAATGGCATGAAGAGACAGACTACACCACCTCAGCCCCCTGACGAAGCCTACGCGAAACGCGTGTAGGGGCGAGCTGTGCGGCATGCGGAGCATCCATGGGTAAGGTATTTAGAATACTGTGATCATATGTGCTGTTAATATGGGGTCACTATGGCTACTATGCTATGATGACTAATTTTTTGTGGGGCCTCATAGTTTTACTGCACTGGTGTCCAGTTTCTTTGGATATGTAGGTTGTATGATACAAAATTACTGCTAGCACTGTCACTTTAATATAAGTTGTAATGTGATTAATAAGTTTCCCATTGGTTTGTTGTGCGCTGCTGCACTCTTTTTGCTGCACCTTAAAACCCTGTACAAATCACTCTATAATGATTTGACATTGTCTTTATGTTGGTATCTCTTATATGAGATTAGTAAAGCCTTTTCTGATTTTACAAGTATAATAAACATGTGTAAGACAAGCGACACACAAGTACATAAGGAGAGGGGACCCTCCATATAGTATAATACACTCCTCAGTCCTCCATATAGTATAATACACTCCCCATAGTCCTCCATATAGTATAATAAACTCTTCATAGTCCTCCATATAATATAATGTGCCCCATAGTCCTCCATATAGTATAATACACTCCCTATCCTCTATATAATATAATGTTCCCCATAGTCCTCCATGTAGTATAATACACAACTCAGTCCTCCATATAATATAATGTGCCCCATAGTCCACCATATAGTATAATGCACTCATCAGTCCACCATATAGTATAATACACTCCTCATAGTTCTCCATATAATATAATGTGCCCCATAGTCCTCCATATAGTTCAATACACTCCCTATAGTGCTCCATATAATATAATGTGCCCCATAGTCCTCCATATAGTATAATACACTCCTCATTCCTCCATATAATATAATGTGCCCCATAGTCCTCCATATAGTATAATACACTCCTCAATCCTCCATGTAGTATAATACACTCCCCATGGTCCACCATATAGTATAATACACTCCTCATAGTCCTCCATATAGTATAACACACTCCTCATAGTCCTCCATATATTAAAATACACTCAGTCCTCCATATAGTATAATACACTACTCTGTCCTCCACAGTCCTCATCATAGTCCTCCATATATTAAAATACACTGCTCAGTCCTCCATATAGTATAATACACTCCTCATAGTGCTCCATATAGTATAATACACCACCAGTCATCCATGTAGTACAATTCACTTCCCATAGTATAATGCACCCCATAGTTCTTCATATAGTATAATGTATTCCCCATAGTCCTCGATACAGTATAATTCAGCCCACATATAGTATAATGCAGCCACCCCATAGAGCATAATGCAGCCACCCCAGAGTATAATGCAGCCTCGCCATACAAAATAATGTAACCCCCATAGAATATAATGCAGCCCCCCTCTTATAGTATAATGCAGCCACCCCTTAAAGCATAATGCAGCCACCCCACAGAATATAATGTAACCCCCATAGAATATAATGCAGCCCCCCCTCATAGTATAATGCATTCCCTCCATTGAATATATGGCAGCCCCCCATAGAGTATAATGCTGCCCCCCAGAATATAATGCAGCCCCTTATATAGTATAATGTAGCCCCTCCATAGAATACAATGTAGCCCACCTCATATAGTATAATGCAGCCCCAATGGAATATAATGTAGCCCCCTCATAAAGTATAATGAAGCCCCCATGCAATATAATCTAGCCCCCCATAGAATATAATGCAGCTCCCCCATATAATACAATGTAGCCTCCTCATATAGTATAATGTAGCCCCCTCTGTTGTGAATTCTCTTGCTCGGAGTTCTGAGCCGAAGCTCCTTCTGCTCCCTCTGGTGGTTGCTGAGAGTAGTGGAACTGGCCAGGTGGATGGAAGTTCCCCACCATTTGCTCAGTCTGTGTTTGTGTCTCATCTTGTCTCACCGACAAAATATGTTTGGAGGCTGTCTATTCCTTTGGGGATCTGCTCCGGGGCAGTTTAGATTTCATCTTTCTGTCTTTAGGCTTAGGCCTGTTTCACACTTACGTTTTTCAGATCAGTTGTAATCCGCGAAAATGGCAGAAAACGGATCCGCCGGTGTTTTGACTGCAACTTGTGCCACCGGACCGTTGATTTGACGGATCCGGCAAAGGTTGAATTTTAAAGGAACCCGTGTCCGGAAAAGAGAGAGAGAGAAGAGAGAGAGAGAGACTTTTTCTCTCTCCCGGAACGGCATTCAGGGTTAAAAATGTTCCCGGATCAGAGTTTACGGGCATGCGCAGTTAAAAATAGCGGACCGTCAACAAAAAAAAACGTTGCAGCGTCCGTCTCATCCGCCCGGGAGAGGGTAAAATTTTGGCGGGTCCGCGAAAAAATGGGTGTGACGGACGACCGACAGTCAAGATCCGCCACTAATGTAAGTCTATTGGGGAAAAAAACGGATCTGCCCCTTTCTTGGCGGATCCGTTTTTTTCCGAAATTGGCGGATTTTGGCTGACGCAGAAAAACTGAAGTGTGAAACAAACAGGCTAGTCCTCCGGCTGTGTCGAAGCGTCTAGGACATCGTAGGAACGCTCCACGGCTACTGCTACTTGTGTGGATCGGATCAAGGGTCTGCAATCCGCTTAGTTACCAACCACTCTGGTCTTCTGGTGGCTTAGCCTTCTCCTGCCATCCTCCTCAGGGACCCATTCATAACAGAATCACCAGCCAAACCGCAAACTCTAGGGTACTCAAAGGAAGGAAAGAATTGTAAAAAAAAAAAAAAAAGGTGTCAGAATTTTTTTTTATATAATTTTTCCTCTTTTTCTCTGGGGGCCGTAGGAGGATTTTTTCTTTAATGGAGACTAAACAATTGTCCGATCGTGTTGAGCAGCTCGCTACTGAAGTGCGGGGAATTTCTGCCTATCTCGCTCAATCATCTGCTGTAGAACCAAAGATCCCTACTCCTGATGTGTTTTTCTGGGGATCTGTCTAAATTTTTGAATTTCAAGAATAACTGTAAACTATTTCTTGCCTTGAAGCCTAATTCATCGAGGAGCTCGGTGCAGCATGTTAAAATTGTCATCTCCCTGCGGCGTTGAGATCCCCAGGATTGGGCCTTTTCTTTGACACCCGGAGATCCTATTCTGGCTAATGTAGATGCGTTTTTTCAGGCCCTGGGGTTGTTGTATGATGAACCTAATGCTATTGATCAAGCTGAGAAGACCTTATTGGCATTGAATCAGGGTCAGGATGCTGCGGAGTTATACTGCCAGAAGTTCCGAAAGTGGACGGTCCTTACTAAATGGAATGATGATGCCTTAGCAGCTCTCTTTCGGAAAGGTCTAGCAGAAACCGTAAAAGATGTTATGGTGGGATTTCCTGTCCTCTCTGGTCTTAACGACTCCATGTCATTAGCAATTCAAATTGATCGACGTTGACATGAACGTAAAAGTACGTGAGAGGCGGTGCTGCCTTTTGAACAAACTTCTGAACCCATGCAATGTGATAGGGTTTTGTCTAGGGCGCAACGTCAAGAGTTCAGAAGGCATAATAAGTTATGCTTCTTTTGTGGGGACGCCTCTCATGTTATTTCTGTCTGCCCTCAACGAGAAAAACGTTTTGCTCACGCATTTGCGGTAGGCAGTGTACAACCTAAGTTCCTGTTGGCAGTTACCTTGATCTGCTTCTTGTCTACTTTTTCTGCTAAGGCCTATGTTGATTCAGGAGCAGCTTTGAATCTGATGGATCTTGACTTTGCCAAGCGTTGTGGTTTCCCCATGGTGCCCCTGAGAACCCCTATTCCCTTGAGGGGGATTGATGCTTCCCCTTTGGCTGAGAATAAACCCGTTTTGGACCTAGGTGGTAATGCGGGTCGCCCCGGACCATCAAGAGAATTGTAAATTTTTGGTGTTGCACAATTTACATGATACTAGTGTACTGGGTTTTCCTTGGTTGCAAACCCATAATCCTGTTTTAGATTGGAAATCTCTGTCTGTGGTGAGTTGGGGTTGTCAATGTGTTCTTAGTGACATTCCTGCTTTCTCCACCTCTCCCCAGTCTCAAGACATTCCTGACTATTTGGCTGATTTTTCTGATGTATTTAGTGAGAGTAAGTCCGCGTCTTTGCCTCCTCATAGGAGTTATGACTGCGCAATTGAGTTAATGCCCGGTTGTAAATTTCCCAAGGGTCGGCTTTTCAACCTATCTGTACCTGAACATGGTGCCATGCGATCTTATATCAAGGAATCATTGGAGAAGGGTTATATCAGACCATCCTCTTTGCCTTTGGGTGCTGTTTTTTTCTTTGTGGCCAAAAAAGATGGCTCATTAAGGCCATGTATTGACTATCGTTCTCTTAACAAGATCACTGTTAAATATCAGTACTCGTTACCCCTGATTTCTGATTTATTTTCCAGAGTTAAAAGTGCTTTTTGGTTTACCAAACTTGACCTCAGGGGGGCGTATAATCTTATTCACATCAAGCACAGGGATGAATGGAAGACGGCGTTTAATACTCCGGAGGGACATTTTGAGTACCTGGTGATGCCTTTTGTGCTCACTAATGCCCCTTCCGTCTACCAATCTTTTATGAACGATATTTTCCGGGACCTTGTGGATAAGTTTTTGATAATTTATCTGGATGATATTTTGATTTTTTCCAGTGATTGGGATTCTCATGTGGAACATGTCTGGACTGTGTTCCGGATTTTGGGGGAAAATACTCTGTATGTTAAGGGATCGAAATATCTTTTTAGTGTACAGAGGATTTCGTTTTTGGGATTCATTTTGTCCCCATCTGCTATTGAAATGGACCCGGCCAAGGTACAGGCCATTTATGATTGGGTTCAGCCCACTTCTCTGAAGGCTCTTCAGAAGTGTTTGGGTTTTGATAATTTTTACCGTAAATTTATAAGTAATTTTTCTGGCATTGTTAAACCTCTTATGGATTTGACTAAAAAGGGCACTTATGTGGTAAATTGGTCTCCAGAGGCAGTCTCGGCATTTCAGGAGCTTAAGCAGAGATTCACTTCTGCTCCGCTTCTACGGCAACCTGATGTTTCACTCCCATTTCAGGTGGAGATAGATGCTTCTGAGAATGGTGAAGGAGCCGTTTTGTCTCAGAGAGATCCGGTAACCTCTAAGATGAATCCTTGTGCCTTCTTTTCTTGAAAATTTTCTCCATCTGAACGTAACTATGACGTGGGGAATCGGGAATTATTGGCCATGAAGTGGGCGTTTGAAGAGTGGAGACATTGGTTGGAGGGAGCTAGACATCAAGTTGTGGTCCTCACCGATCACAAGAATTTGATTTATCTTGAATCAGCCAAGCGCTTGAATCCTAGACAGGCTAGATGGGCCTTGTTTTTCACGCGTTTTAATTTTGTGGTCTCCTTCCGGGCACTAAGAATGTTAAGGCGGACGCCCTTTCTAGGAGTTTCTTTGCGGATTCACTTGACGTGACCGAGCCTACGACCATTCTAAATGAGGATGTAGTTCTTTCCGCCATCTCTCCTGGTTTGAGACGTGCCCTGGAGGAATTTCAGTAGGATAAACCTGAATGATGCCCTATGGGAAAATTGTATGTCCCTGACCAGTGGAGTAAAAGAGTTATGTCTGAAATTCATTGCTCTGTGTTGGCTGGTCATCCAGGTATCTTTGGTACCAGAGATTTGGTGAGTCGGTATTTTTGGTGGCCTGCCTTATCTCGTGATGTCAGGAATTTTGTGCAGTCCTGTGGGACTTGTTCTCGGTCTATGTCCTGTTCTCGTGCTAGTGGTTTGTTGATGCCTCTGCCGGTGCCCAGGAGGCCATGGACCTCAATGGTTTTTATCTCTGATTTCCCTGTCTCTCAGAGAATGACTGTTCTTTGGGTGATCTGTGATAGATTTTCTAAGATGGTCCATCTTGTACCACTCCCGAAGTTGCCATCTTCTTCTGAGTTGGTGCCCTTGTTTTTACAACAAGTGGTTCGTTTGCACGGGATTCTTGAGAACATTGTGTCGGACAGAGGGGTCCAGTTTGTTTCCAGATTTTGGAGGGCTTTTTGTTCCAAACTGGGAATTCAGTTGTCTTTCTCCTCTGCATTTCATCCTCAGACCAATGGGCAGACTGAGAGAACAAACCAGACGTTGGACTCCTATTTGAGATGTTTCATATCTGCTGATCAAGATGATTGGCTAAACAATAGGGCTAGCTCTGCCACTTTGATGTCTCCTTTCTTTTGTAACTTTGGGTTTCATCCTCGATTTTCTTCTAGGCAGGTAGAAGCTTCTGCCTGCCCAGGTGTGGATTCTGTGGTAGAGAGAATGCAGCAGATTTGGGACCAAGCAGTGGATAAGTTGTCCCACTCTCAGGAAAAGGCCCAACGGTTTTCCAACCGGCATAGGACCATTGGTCCCCGGTTTAAAGTGGGTGGTATGGTTTGGTTGTCCTCAAAAAATATTCCCATGAAGGTTGCCTCTCCAAAATTCAAGCCAAGGTTTATTGGACCTTATAAGATTTTGGAAATCCTTAACCCCGTTTCTTTTCGTTTGGCTCTTCCAGTTACGTTTAAGATTCGGAACGTCTTTCATAAATCTTTGTTGAAAAGGTTTGTGGAGTCAGTTGTTCCCATGGCAGCGCCCCCTGACCCTGTACTGGTTAAGGGTAATTTGGAGTATGAGGAAGAGAAGATATTGGATTCTTGTCTGGCTAGACGGAGACTTCAGTACTTGGTCAAGTGGAAGGGTTATGGCCAGGAGAATAATTCTTGGGTCTCTGCTTCTGACATCCATGCCAAAAGATTGATTTGTGCCTTTCACCGGGCCCATCCTGATCGGCTTTGTGGCATTGATGAGGGTTCGGTGACCCCTCCTCAAGAGGGGGGGTACTGTTGTGAATTCTCTTGCTCGGAGTTCTCCCTCTGCTCCCTCTGGTGGTTGCTGAGAGTAGTGGAGCTGGCCAGGTGGATGGAAGTTCCCCACCTGACGACGATAATTGGAGACCTGGGATTACTTGCTGGGAGCATATAATTAAGCTGGCTGCTCTTGGAGGTTGCTGGTGATTTCCTCCGTGTGCATTTGGAGCTCTTTTGTCCCCTGCCTGATCTGCATGGTTCAGCTAAGTGATTCTTTTGCTAATCCTTTGCATCTAATCTGGTTGTGTCTTTTTTTTGCTTTCTGTTTTGCTGCTAGGGTTCAGCGTGCTCCCTGCTGGGGGCAGCGCTGGGCCCTGCCTCATATGTTGCAGCTTGTTCAGTCCCCTGTTATGTTAGTATCTTTTTTGCTTTGCTGCCAGTTTATACCAGAGTGCTGAACTAGCAAGGGTGAGATCGTGTGATCTCAGGTTTTTTTGTATATCAGAAGTGTTGGACTTTTTTAGGGTTTTGTGCGTGATTGCAGACAGTATCTTTTCTGTCCTGTCCTGTCTAGACAGCTTGGGCCCCACCATTTGCTCAGTCTGTTCTCTGCCTGTGTTTGTGTCTCATCTTGTCTCGCAGACAATATATGTTTGGGGGCTGTATATTCCTTTGGGGATCTGCTTCAGGGCAGTTTAGATTTCATCTTTCTGTCTTTAGGCTTTGTTAGTCCTCCGGCTGTGACAAAGCATCTACGGCATCGTAGGAACGCTCCACGGCTACTGCTAGTTGTGTGGATAGGATCAGGGGTCTGCAATCCACTTAGTTACAAACCTCTCTGGTCTTCTGGTGGCTTAGCCTTTTCCTGCCATCTTCCTCCGTGACCCATTCATAACACCCCTCATAGAGTATGATGCAATCACCCCCATAGAATAAATATAATACAGCCCCCCCATAGAATATAATGTAGCCCCCCATATTGTATAACACAGCCTCCCCCATAGAATATAATATATATAGCACAGCCACAAAGTATATAACGCAGCCGCATAGTATATAGCACAGCCCACATATTATATAGCACAGCCCACATAATATATAACACAGCCCCACATTGTATATAGCACAGCACCATTTGGTATATAGCACAGCCCCACATGGTATATAGCACAGCACCACACCACATGGTGTTACGTGTTACAGAACCACTTAGCACCCAGAATATGTTGTGCAGTTATATGGATGTATAATAGGTTCTATGAGAGATGCATGTCCCTAATGTATCAGCATTCCCCTTTTGTCCGCCCTCCCCCCACCTTTGTAATTTCCACAGTAAACATGGCGGGCTCCGGTCACCTGCGGCTTTTGTAATGCATGTCTGGCCTGCCCTCGGTACCTGTGTGATATATTCTGTGTCCTGTGAGTAAAGTGTTGTCAGACTGGAAATACATGGAGAAGCAGTGATCTTTTATATGCGTCCATGTAACCCAGGGATTCCAGCCAGCATCAGTCATTCAGACTCCAGCCAACGCAGAGCGGACCTCCGAAAACACGGGGTGGTACTGAAAGAGGTACCCCAGCTTGGTAGACCCCGTTACACTGGTGGCAGACAGCGGGATTTGATACCCCTTCTACAGGAGGAAAGGAATGAATGGAAAATGACTACCAGAAGTTAAAGAGGACTACATTAAAAGATATGGTGGAAGCGCGAGGGTTGATCGCCAGCAACAAAACAAAAGCGGATTTGATAGCAGCCATCATGGAACACGCCAGTGCAGCGCCTCCCAATGTGAACGTGGAGGAGACCGAATTCCAGAGGGAGGTAAAGAACAGACTGGCGTTCTATGGCCCAAACCCTGCGGTAGAGATCACACAAGAGGTGATGGCTGATGTGCGTACTGATCTGAAGGAAAAGATGGCCGAGTGGACCAGGATAGAGCTAGCCAAGATGGAGATGGCAGAGCGGACCAAAGTGGAGCTGGCCAAGATGGAGATGGCAGAGCAGAGAGAGGAGTGCCAGCGAGCAGGGGGAGCTCTGGCCTTCGACCAGGTACCTTCAACAGTAAGCCACAAAAAGATCCAGTATAATGCCTTCCGATAGGTGGGGGAGGCAGAGGAAGACATTGATGGCTTTCTGCAGGACTTTGAGCGGCAGTGTGCCCTTCATCAAGTGAAGCCGGAGGAACGGGTTCAGATTCTGGCCAGCAAGCTGACAGGCCGAGCAGGAGACGCCTATCGCACGGTACCTGATGAGGACTGTATGGACTATGAGCGGATCAAAGAGGTGATCTTGGCCCGGTATCCGCTGACACCAGAGGCCTATCGCCAAAAGTTCCGCGGACTTATAAAACGCATAACCGATACCCACGCTGAATGGGCCTGTAAATTACGGCGGTCACTGCTACAGTGGGTACAAGGGAGCCAAGCAACCACTAAGGAGGACGTCCTCCAGCTCTTCCTGTTAGAACGATTCTTTAATGGACTAAACCCCTAGACACAGGAATGGCTTTGGGACAGGCGGCCAACGACTCTTGAGGAAGCCGCTCGTCTGGCCGATGAACATCATGATGCCAGGAGGCCGCAGTTCTCCGGATCAAAGGTGGTCACTAGGGGCCCGCCCATGGACCTGGAGGGCCCCAAACCACCGAAGATTGTAGGGAGATCAGCTAGAAACCCGGCCTACCACAGTCCCCCTGGGGCGCGATGCCACACCTGCCGTCAGCTGGGCCACCTGCAAAGACAATGCCCTACCGGACTCAGCATACCCAGTGGCCAAAGGTGGGAACAGCTACCTTCAGCCGGGCTGCTGTACACTGCTACCAAGGCGAAGCTGACCCGGCATTGGGGGCTACGACTAACCAAGGGTTGGAAGAGATGGAGGAAGTGCTGCATGAAGTAGACCCCGTGCAGGCAGCCCGGGTAGATAATCGACAACAGCATCGACAGGTCGTGTGGGTTAATGGGAAACGTATGCAGGGACTAAGAGATTCCGGAGCAACTTTGACCCTTGTGAAGCCTTATCTCATCCGGGACCGAGAGAAGACGGACCAGACAGTGGCAGTCCGTGTAGCAGGGGGAGCTATACATCGATTACCCACTGCCAGGATTCACCTGAATTGGGGAGTCGGGGATGGCCTTGTTGAGGTCGGCTTGATGGAGGATTTGCCTGCAGACGTCTTGCTGGGAAATGACTTGGGGCCCATGTTGTCTGCATCCTCGGTGGCCCCTCAGGCTGAGACCTATCCTGTGACCACCCGGAGACAAGCTCGAGCTGCGGAGGTGGAATCACACTCAGAGGAGGCCCAGGTAAGACATACCAGCCCTGCACGTATTCCCATAGCCAGACACATTTCTTGGGCCACCCCAGATTAATTTAAGAGGGAGTTACTTGAAGATCCTTCATTAGAGGGATATCGTGGGAAGGCACAGGAGGGGAGAGGAGTACTGGAAGGGGAACAGTTTGTATGGAAGCAGGGACTCCTCTACCGGATCACAGAGCAGCACCACACAGGGACGAGCCCCACTATAAAACAACAGCTGGTAGTTCCCAAGAAGTATAGGCAGGAGCTACTGCGAATCTCTCATGATATACCCTTGTCCGGGCACTTCGGCATCAGTCGCACCAAGCATCGTCTGACACAAAACTTCTTTTGGCCGGGGGTAACCTATGATGTTCGTCAGTACTGCCAGACCTGTGACAGTTGTCAGCGCATTTGCAAGAGGGGGATCGATGCAAGGCCAAATTACGCCCCCTCCCCATTGTGGAGGAACCATTTAGCCGAGTAGCGGTCGATCTGATAGGGCCGTTAGCCAAACCCAGTCCGTCCGGGAAAAAGTATATATTGACCGTGGTAGATTATGCCACACGGTATCCAGAGGCGGTTGCGTTACCTAACATATTGGCAGAGACGGTGGCGGCCGCCCTGCTCCAGGTTTTCTCACGGGTTGGATTTCCCCGGGAGATTATCTCGGACCAGGGTACCCAGTTTACAGCAGAGGTGACCGACCAACCAACTGTGGAAACTGTGCGGCGTAAAGTCCATTAGAAGCGCCCCGTACCACCCGCAAACCAATGGGTTGTGTGAACGCTTTAACGGGACATTAAAACAGCTCATTGGGACTTTTACCAGGATCTACAGGGACTGGGAGAAATTCTTGCCACACCTCCTGTTTGCCTATCGGGAGGTGCCCCAAGAATCAACGGGGTTCTCCCCGTTCGAGCTGGTATACGGGAGACGGGTAAGGGGACCCCTAGACTTAGTGCTGGAACACTGGGAAGGGGAGGGCCTCATAGAAGGGGTACCTATTGTACCCTATGTGCTGGAATTCCGGGACCACCTACAGGAGGTGACTCAGGCTGTACGTAAGAACATGCAGGCGACCCAGTGGCGCCAGCGCATATGGTACGATCGGAGGGCCAGAGAGCGCACTTTGGAAATAGGACAGAAGGTCCTGGTGTTAGAGCCCACTAAGCAGAATAAGTTTCAAGCTGCATGGCAGGGGCCCTACCAGGTAGTGGGGAAAATAGCCGACACAACCTATAATGTCGCCGATTGTGACGAACCCAAGGTTATCCGCATGTTCCACGTGAATATGCTGAAGCCCTACCGGGAGCGCCCTGAAGAGGTAGTGGCCATCTGTGCACCTGAAGCAGAGGGTTTAGCCGGACTTCCCTTGCCGGATGTCTTAGGGGAAAGGACTCAGTCTAAAACATGGGACCAGGTACACTTGGGTGAAGACCTAGGCCCCTGGGAGAGACAGCAGGCGGAGACATTGTTGAGGCTGCGACAGAGGATGTTTTCAGAGAGGCCGGGGTACACTCGCCTGGCACAACACAAGGTTGAGACCCAGGATCAGACCCCCCTGCGACAAAACCCCTTCAGCGTCCCTGAGTCTGTACGAGAGGGGATGCGACAAGAGATGTTGCGTTTAGGGGTCATTGAAGAGTCAGATAGTCCCTGGGCATCCCCCGTAGTGTTAGTGCCCAAGAAGGATGGGACTACACGGTTTTGTGTAGACTATCGTAAGCTCAATGAGAAAACAGTGACGGATGCATATCCCATGCCGCGTGTGGATGAGTTGTTAGACCGGCTGGCGGGGGCAAAGTATTTGACCACCATCGATCTATGCAAAGGCTACTGGCAGATTCCCCTTAGTCCTGACGCTATTCCCAAGTTGGCATTTGTCACCCCGTTCGGCTTATTCCAGTTTCGAGTTATGCCATTCGGGATGAAGAATGCCCTGGCGACCTTCCAAAGGCTGGCTGACCGGCTTCTGGATGGTCTCCAGGACTATGCTTGTGCCTACCTGGACGACATCGCCATCTACAGTGCGACATGGGAAGAGCATCTAAATCACCTAGAGACAGTATTGGACAGGATCCACCAGGCCGGAATCACCCTGAACCCAAACAAGTGTCACGTGGGCAAAGCAGAGGTTCAGTATTTAGGGCATTGGGTGGGAAGTGGGAAACAGCGACCAGAACCAGCCAAGAATGAGGCCATAGCCAAATGGCCCATCCCACGCACTAAAACTCAGGTCATGGCGTTTCTAGGGACAGCGGGGTATTACAGGAAATTTGTTCCCAATTACAGCAGCGTAGCCAAGCCCCTCACTGTTTTGACCCATAAGAACCAACCCCACCAGGTAACCTGGACCTCAGAGTGTGAGGAAGCCTTCCGCCAACTAAAGGACGCCCTCACCAATACCCCTGTATTGGCCGCACCCGATCCAACTAAACGTTTCCTTGTTCATATGGACGCTTCAATGTTTGGATTGGGGGCAGTACTGAGCCAAGTCGGGCCGGACGGCCAAGAACACCCGGTAGCTTACCTGAGTCGGAAACTACTGCCCCGTGAAGTAAGCTATGCGGCCATCGAGAAGGAGTGCCTAACGGTAGTATGGGCACTCAAGAAGTTGCAACCATATTTGTATGGACGACAGTTTTCCCGTCTAACGGACCATAATCCCCTACTCTGGCTTAATCGGGTCTCCGGAGACAACGCCAGATTGCTGCGGTGGAGTTTAGCCCTACAACCTCTGGACTTCACCATCCACTACAGACCCGGCAAACAAAACGGTAACGCCGATGGACTAAGTCGACAAATGGAACTTGTACCAACCCCATAAACTTCGGTCATCCCCAAACCGATCCGTTGAGGATCAGACTGTGTATGCCGATCGCGTCGCTGAAAAGGGGGAGGCGTGTTATGTGTTACAGAACCACTTAGCACCCAGAATATGTTGTGCAGTTATATGGATGTATAATAGGTTCTATGAGAGATGCATGTCCCTAATGTATCAGCATTCCCCTTTTGTCCGCCCTCCCCCCACCTTTGTAATTTCCACAATAAACATGGCGGGCTCCGGCCACCTGCGGCTTTTGTAATGCATGTCTGGCCTGCCCTCGGTACCTGTGTGATATATTCTGTGTCCTGTGAGTAAAGTGTTGTCAGACTGGAAATACATGGAGAAGCAGTGATCTTTTATATGTGTCCATGTAACCCAGGGATTCCAGCCAGCATCATTCATTCAGACTCCAGCCAACGCAGTGCGGACCTCCGAAAACACGGGATGGTACTGAAAGAGGTACCCCAGCTTGGTAGACCCCGTTACACATGGTATACAGCACAGCCCCACATTTATTAATTTTGTTGCCCTCCTTTGTACCCGCTCTAGTTCCATTATATGGGGGTGCTGCTCCTCTGTGCTTATAGCGCATGGTGGGGGTGCACATTATGGGGGTGCTGCTCCTCTGCACTTACAGCTTGGCATGGTGGGGGTGCACAGTATGGGGGTGCTGCTACTCTGCGCTTACAGCTTGGCATGGTGGGGGTGCACATTACGGGGATGCTGCTCCTCTGTGCTTACAGCTTGGTATGGTGGGGGTGCACAGTATAGGGATGCTGCTCCTCTGCGCTTACAGCTTGGTATGGTGGGGGTGCACAGTATGGGGGTGCTGCTCCACTGTGCTTACAGCTTGGCATGGTGGGGGTGCACAGTATGGGGGTGCTGCTCCTCAGTGCCTACAGTTTGGCATGGTGGGCGTGCACAGCATGGGGATGCAGCTCCTCTGCGCTTACAGCTTGGCATGGTGGGGGTGCACAGTATGGGGGTGCTGCTCCTCTGTGCTCACAGCTTGACATGGTGGGGGTGCACATTATGGGGTGCTGCTCCTCAGTGCTCACAGCTTGGCATGGTGGGGGTGCACAGTATGGGGGTGCTGCTCCTCTGCGCTTACAGCTTGGCATGGTAAGGGTGCACAGTATGGGAGTGCTGCTCCTCTGCGCTTACAGCTTGGCATGGTGAGTGTGCACAGTATGGGGGTGCTGCTCCTCTATGCTTACAGCTTGGCATGGTGTGGGTGCACAGTATGGGGGTGCTGCTCCTCTGTGCTTATAGCTTGACATGGTGGGGGTGTACAGTAAGGGGTGCTGCTCCTCAGTGCTCATAGCTTGGCATGGTGGGGGTGCACAGTATGGGGGTGCTGCTCCTCTGCGCTTACAGCTTGGCATGGTGGGGGTGCACAGTATGGAGGTGCTGCTCCTCTCCGCTTACAGCTTGGTATGGTGGGGTGCTGCTCCTCTGTGCTTACAGCTTGGCATAGTGGGGGTGCACAGTATGGGGATGCTGCTGCTCTGCGCTTACAGCTTGGCATGGTGGGGGTGCACAGTATGGGGGTGCTGCTCCTCTGCGCGTACAGCTTGGCATGGTGGGGGTGCACAGTATGGGGGTGCTGCTCCTCTGTGCTTACATCTTGGTATGGTGGGGGTGCACAGTATGGGGGTGCTGCTCCTCTGTGCTTACAGCTTGGCATGGTAGGGGTGCACAGCATGGGGGTGCTGCTCTTCTGTTCTCACAGCTTGGCATTGTGGGGGTGCACAGTATGGGGGTGCTGCTCCTCTGTGTCTGTGCTTACAGCTTGGCATGGTGGGTGTGCACAGTACGGGGGTGCTGCTCCTCTGTGCTTACATTGCCATCCGCTGAGGTCTACATGACCATGCTGTGGGTTTTGTAGCAATGCCCCCATGGAGAGTACTGCATTGTGTTCAGTCTTCTCTATATGGCACCATATTATGGCACATTATGGGGTGTATGGCATCTTGGCACACAGTCTGAGGTTGCTGTCCCTCCGCTGGGGTCTATGTCACCATGCTGTGAGTTTCTGTGTGGTCAGTCTGCTTTTCTGTATGTTACAGCACATTATCGAGTGCTTGCTATCTTAGAGCACAATTTGGGGAATTTCACTTTTCTGAAATATAGTAGATGCACAACAATCTATTCATATCGATATGCAAAATGTGCAGTTGGCACAGAGGCACCCAACATCTCAATAGTTTACCAGTATATAGATGTCACAGTCAGGAAACGCTGCGGGTTTGACGCTGTGTACATCCGCAGCATCCAGATGTTACAGCATAGTGGAGGGGATTTCATGAAATCCCATCTCCACTATGTGTTCAAAAGACGCAGGTGGTAAACCCACGTATCCTCACATGCGGCTCATCTTTCCAGACCGCAGCATGTCTGTTTACAATGCGGCAACGCTCCGTCTCTGCAGCGTAAATTTCCCATAGGCAACCAATAAATGCGGTAAAACCTCATCTAATGATTAGACATATGTGTAATAACTGCGTAAACGCAGCTTACTACGTATGTGTATTAATTTACATAAGGTCTTACCTCCTCCCACTGCCGGAGATCGGCGTCCACTGCAGTTCTCGCGATAACTTAGCTTACCATGAGAACTGCCGTGTTACCGCGAGAACTGCCATACATACCGTGTTACCGCATGAGTCTCGCATGTCAATACCCACCACTGCTGCCGGCACTCGGGATCGGAGTGTGCGGCTGCATGTATTTCTATGTAGCTGAACGCTCCGGTCCTGAGTGCTGTCTATCTATCCCATATCTATCTATCTATTTATCTATCTATCTATCTACTGTATCTATCTATCTATTATCTCTCTCTATATATCTATCTATCTGTCTATCTATCTATCTATCTATCTATCTATCTATCTATCTATCTATCTATCATCTCTCTCTCTATCTATCCCATATCTATCTATCATCTCTCTATCTATCTTTATCTCTCTCTATCTATCTATTATCTCTCTATCTATCTATTATCTCTCTATCTATCTATTATCTCTGTCTCTATCTATCTGTGTGTGTAAACATTCTTCAATGGAGTATGTAAAAGAAAAGCTTGGATAAGGAAATTATATCACAATTCTTTTTTTTTTTTTGTTAAATAATATATCTTTATTTAACTTACAAAAAAAACGCATACAAATCCGCAAGAAAAAAACGCATCAAAAACGCAGGTGAGCTGCCAGTGACCTCTGATGCAGATTTCACCTGCGTCAGATCCTGAGCAAATACCGAGCCAGTCCTGACCGTAGAAACATACCCTTAGAGGCAGGTGTGGCTAGAATGTACATGGAGGTGCAGGACCATGCTCAGCCCGTATCGCCCGGCTTTATGATTTATATGCTGAGATGGGACAGAATGTGATAGAAAACAATCAGAGCCACAGAGTGCTCCCTGTCATACCGCCATACACCTGCATTAGTGAGGCCATGCAGTCAGGGCATTGCAGAGCTCTATAGAGTCACTGGCCGAGCTGTCTGCTAATATAATAAGGAGACTTATAACACATTCAGTCCCGAAGAACACATCCTAGGGACACTGTGTATACAATAAAGGACAGCACTTTACATAATCTGAGAGAACACTACAATATATACTAAAGCACGGTGCTATACATAATGATGGACTTTCTTTTACCAACAAGAGTATTACTCCCATCTTCTCTATACTAGTAAAGATGCATTTACACTGAAAGATAATCATGAACGAGCTTACTAATTATTATTAATAATAACAACAACGTAATAACCCTGGTTTGACAGTAACGTTTTCAGCCTAAATACTGGCCTTGGGCTATGGCTGATAGCCCAGATTGCCCTCCCTAATATCCGCCCCTGACAATTTGTAATCAACAGGTGAATAGTAAGAAAAGCCTGGATTATGGAGAGAAACTGGGAATTACACTTTTGAGCTAAACGTGGCATTTGGCTGCATGCTTTTCTTTCAGTGATGTGTTTGACATTTGTAGTGATGGACATAGTGATGGATTCTAGAATAGCAGTGCTGGTCATACGATGCAGCAAGGCTGAGAAATCGTTCTATCTGGCTTCTTCATGTTCGGCCCCTTCACACATCCTCTAAAAAACCATACTTGTGAGACCGTCCATTTTTACTATCCGTGTGGTTTTCAGTTGGCCGTTCATAGGTACGTGTGTACCATCCATGTGCCACTCATATCTACATGTGTACCATCCATGTACCATCCATGTGCCATCCATGTCCACGTGTGTACCATCCATGTGACATCCGTGTCTACATGTGTACCATCCATGTGCCACCCATGTCTACATGTGTACCATCCATGTACCATCCATGTGCCATCCATGTCCATGTGTGTACCATCCATGTGACATCCGTGTCTACATGTGTACCATCCATGTGCCACCCATGTCTACATGTATACCATCCATGTGCCATCCGTGTCTACGTGTGTACCCTCGATGTGCCATCCATGTCTACGTGTGTACCATCCTTGTGCCATCCATGTCTACATATGTACCATCCATGTCTACATGTGTATCATCCATGTGCCACATTCAAGAACTTTATTAACACTTTAGGTGCTTCACGAGAACTAACGCAATGTGAAAGGAAAAAAATGAACATTTTACTTTTTTCACAAAAAATGTACTTTAGATCGAAACTTTTTTATTTTCACAAGGGTATCAGGAGAAAATGGACCACATTATTTGTTGTGCAATTTCTTCTGAGTACACCGATACCACATATGTGGGGGAAAGCCACTGTTTAAACGCTTGACAGGGCTCAGAAGAGAAGGAGCACCGTTTGACTTTTTGAAGGCAAAATTGGCTGGAATCGATGGCTGGCACCATGCTGTGTTTGGAGACCCCCTGATGTGCCTAAACAGTGGAAACCCCTCCAATTCTAACTCCAATCCTAACACAGCTCTAACCCCAACACAGCCCTAACCCTAATCCCAACCCTAACCCCAACACCACAAATGTAACCCTAACTCATCCAAAACCCCAACACAATCGTAACCCAATCCCAACCGTAATCCCAACCCAACTGTAACCCCAACACAACCCTAACCCCAATCCAACTATAACCCCAACCCAACCTTTACCCCAACACAACCCTAACCCCAACACATCCCTAACCCCAACAAAACTGTAACCCCAACACAACACAAAGGCAAGGGTTGATTTACTATTTTTTTTATTTTGATCACTGTGAAAGGAAAAATCTCCTATTGCTGCCGGGTAACGATCGTCAGATCTCACCGGGTGCACTACGCATGCACTCGCCATTATCTTCCAGAAAGATGGCACAGAGGGCCAGGGTACAGAGCAGGAGGATCTGGGGATGGCGGAGGTATCGGGGGGGCTCGGGTACCCCATTTCGCTCTCCTCTGGTATGCTTGATAATATCAGGAGAGAGAAATTATTGAAAAACCAGACTTTTTTTGTGATCGCCATTATTCGGTGAAAAAACAGCAATCACAAGCATAGGGATGTGTGAGGTGCCAAGGGGAGAGGTACTAGAAAACAGGTATATTTCTCCCCGTTTCATTTCATATGTCTCCCTGTACTGATGATGAAGCCAGTTTATTTCACTGTAATCCAGTCCTGGTTTCCTTAGTGATCAGCATGGAAAGGACTGGTAGTTCCCCCTCCACTAATTCAATACAGGTTTTGGTTTCCTGACTGGTCCAGCTGATATAATCAGGAGGAGCTGGGATCTCTCAGTCTATCTCGTCTGCTGAGCTGGGAGCTGACACAGTAAGATAACATGGACTTGTTTGCTGTTATATAGGTTTATTTTGTAGTTAGCCTGCTATTGTTAGTTAGTGGCCAGACGGCCTTAGACGTTTTATTTCATGTTTGGCATGTGTAACATTGGATAACAAGTGTGCACAATAAATATGCCGTGTCCATATTGCTAGTCTGCTGAAGTGACTTCATAGCCACACGCTTGTGCCAAAGCAAAGATCCTAGCTGAGCTATCTATTCCCCACAAATGGTGTTTCGAATGCGGGCACTTGTGGCTGCTGGACTGTGACTGCAGAGAAAACGCTGTGTATGTCCTGGCTGAAAGCTTCTGCGCTTTTGAAGAGCCAAGAGTCCAGTAATATGGAGGAACTAGTGAAGCAGTTATTGCAAGCAAATGTGCAACAACAGCAGACTAATACTTGCTTCCAGAAGGCTCTGGAGCAGCAACACCAGATGCAGCAAGAGCAGTTGGAGGCAATAAAACAGGCCTTGGTTCGGCAACCCCGAGATGAGGGAGACCGTGCACAAAGCGCTGCTAGTGCGCAGAAAGCCGTACAGAAGACTTTGCTTAAAATGACCGCAGACGATGATGTGGAAGCATACCTCACCGTGTTTGAACGTATTGCAGAACGTGAGCACTTACCACTGGACAGATGGGCTGAGGTAGTGGCTCCATTTCTGAGCGGAGATCCACAAAAAGCCTATTACGATCTGAGTGGAGCGGATGCTATGGACTATATCAAACTCAAAGGCGAAATCCTGGCAAGGCTGGGAGTAAACACGTATGTACGTGCACAGAGGGTGCATTTATGGAATTTTGTGGAGCATCAGCCAGCCCGCTCACAAATGCATGATCTCATCCATCTGGTAAAAAAATGGCTGCAACCGGAGGCTTTAACGTCCGCACAGATGGTGGAGCGTGTTGTTCTAGACAAGTACCTGCGGTCCTTACCCGCTAAGATCCAGAGGTGGGTTGGACAGGGTGACCCAACTACCGCTGACCAGTTGGTGAATATGGTCGAACGCTACAATGCTTCTGAAAGCCTACTCCAAGGGACGTTAGCACCCCACTGGCCCCCCAAGAAATCGCTGGAGAGTCCTGCGAAACCTACTCCATCTTCAAAAGAAGAGAACGTCACGATGAAGGGTAGCAGACCTACAAAGGACTATGGAGGTGGTACGGGCTCACATCAAGCCAGCAGACCTCGTCTGGGATCTCCATCGAGGAGACAAGGGCCTATACAATGTTGGCGATGTCGCGGGCTTGGCCATGTAGCAGCTAACTGCCCAATGACTACAGAGCCAATGGACTGTAATGCTATGAGGCGTCTTTCATTATATGTGCAGTCAGTCTGTGTGGCGGAGACCCTCACGGGAAATGAACAACACGTGTGCCATGTCGAGGTTGACGGTTATAGTGTGAATGCCGTCTTGGATTCCGGCAGTCAAGTAACTTTGGTACATGCCAGTTTGGTGGACTCTAGCGCCCTAACGAACTTAACCGTGGGCATTAGTTGCATCCATGGGGATACTAAGAACTACCCCACTGCCTGGGTTACTCTTGCCACGCCAGTAGGGACGAAAAGACATCAAGCGGCAGTCATAAAGTCTATGGGACACAGTGTAATCCTGGGGAGAGACTTTCCCTTATTTTGGGACTTGTGGAACTTCAAAAGTGGCATGAACCCTCTAGTTGAAGACGGTGCTCCGGAGCTAGCCCCTGAACCATTGCAGCAAGACGACGGAGAACTCATCTCAGAGGAAGTACTAGAATCTGTGGACTCTCCTCTGGCTGTGTATGCAGGCGAGGCAGACCAGCTAAAGGATGTTTTAGAAATGCCTGACCTTGAGGTGGCCCGTGGTAAGTTCGGGACCGCTCAGCAGCAGGATCCCACTCTAGCAAGGGCGTGGGAAAACATAAAGGTCTCCGAGGGAAGACCATTGTACCCAGGGGCTCAAAACGAGTTCCCACACGTGGCGGTGCAGCAGGATATGTTGTATCACATAGACAAGGTGCGAGGGGTGGTGGTAGAACAACTAGTGGTACCTAAGTCCTTTCGCCAGGTAGTTTTGGAGTTGGCACATAAACATCCCTTGGGAGGACACCTGGCGGTAGAAAAGACAAAACACCGTATTCTGCAACGTTTCTTTTGGCCGGGTCTAGTGGGAGACGTGACCCAGTACTGTCGGTCATGTCCTACGTGTCAATTGACCGCACCTATGTCACATTTTAGAAGCCCCTTAGTGCCCTTACCAATAATAGAGGTGCCCTTCAAGAGGATAGCAATGGATATAGTCGGTCCATTAGTTAAATCTGCCAGGGGCCATCAGTACATTTTGGTAGTATTGGATTACGCCACGCGTTGTCCCGAAGCAGTGCCCTTGCGGAATGCCAATGTGAAATCAGTTTCAAAGGAGCTGGTTAATATGTTTTCCCGCACTGGCATTCCGAAAGAGATACTTACGGATCAAGGGACCCCCTTTATGTCTCGTATACTTAAGGATTTATGTAAACTGCTAAAAATCTCCCATTTGCGTACCTCAGTATATCACCCTCAGACTGATGGTTTGGTGGAGCGCTTTAACAAAACCCTAAAGGGAATGTTGAAAAGGGTGGTGGATAAGGACGGGAGAGATTGGGATGCCCTACTACCATACCTCCTGTTCGCTATATGTGAGGTACCCCAATCCTCCACAGGCTTTTCACCTTTTGAGTTGGTTTATGGGCGGTGTCCTAGAGGCCTGTTAGATATTGCCAAGGAGACTTGGGAACAAGAGGTAACTCCTTATCGCAGTGTAATTGAACACATAACACTTATGCAGGACCGAATTGCAGCAGTTATGCCAATAGTTAAAGAGTGTTTAGAGCGCGCACAACATGCCCAAAGCACGGTATACAACCGAGCGGCAAAAACACGAGTCTTTCAACCCGGAGACAGGGTGTTGGTATTGGTGCCTACCATAGAGAATAAATTTCTTGCGAAATGGCAGGGACCATACGAAGTGCTGGAACGAGTAGGTGAAGTAAATTATAAGATACACCAACCAGACAAGAGAAAGCCCGAACAAATATACCACATAAACTTGCTTAAGGCCTGGCGGGACAGGGAGAGTCTGGTGGCAGGAGCTGCCCTTGAGGATGGGCCTCGAGGGGCACCACCTTCTAAGGTAAAGGACCCCCAGGTAGCTCCGCCAGAAGTGGGTATTGCAGACACGCTATCCGAAAGGCAAAAACGAGAGACCAGGGAGTTCATACAGAGGAACGCAGATATTTTCTCGGAACTTCCTGGCCGGACTCACCTAATTAAACATGACATTATTACTGATCCACAGGCGCGGGTATGGCTTAAACCATATCGAATTCCGGAGGCTCGGAGACAAGCCATTGCCCAGGAAGTGAAGAAGATGTTAGAGCTCGGGGTCATCGAGGAGTCCCGGAGTGATTGGGCTAGCCCTATCGTACTGGTGCCCAAACCCGATGGGACTATCCGATTTTGTAACGATTTTCGGAAAGTAAACGAAGTATCGAAATTCGATGCCTACCCGATGCCAAGAGTCGATGAACTGATAGAGAGACTGGGTTCGGCTAGGTACATATCTACTATTAACTTAACAAAAGGTTATTGGCAGATTCCCCTCACGGAATCAGCCAAAGAGAAAACTGCCTTTGTTACGCCCCAGGGATTATTCCAGTACCGAGATATGCCATTTGGGTTGCATGGTGCCGCAGCCACCTTCCAACGTCTAATGGATATTGTCCTAAAACCCCATGGCCAGTATGCATCTGCGTACTTGGACGACATTATTATCTTTAGCAATGACTGGGACACACATTTGTCAAAAGTACAAGCCGTCTTAGACTCCTTAAAAACAGCTGGGTTGACTGCCAATCCCAAGAAATGTACGTTGGGATTGGAAGAGGCTCGCTATCTGGGATATAGCATAGGGAGAGGCGTCGTGAAGCCTCAAGCCAATAAAGTGGATGCTATTCCAAATTGTCCACGACCGGTAACCAAAAAACAGGTTGGAGCTTTTTTAGGGATCGTTGGTTATTATAGGCGGTTCATCAAACATTTTGCGACCATCGCAGCTCCTCTCACAGATCTTACTAAGGGGTCGAAATCTGTCACAATAAAGTGGAACGCAGAAGCAGAGGAGGCCTTTCAGCGATTGAAAACAGTCCTCTGTGACCAACCAGTGTTGGTTGCACCAGACTTTAAACGGGAGTTTATTGTCCAAACAGACACCTCTGGGGTGGGCCTCGGCGCGGTTTTGTCTCAAGAAGTAAATGGCGAGGAACACCCAGTGGCTTATCTAAGCAGAAAGCTTACGAGAGCAGAAAAGAACTACAGTGTAGTTGAGTGGGAAGCCCTGGCTGTGAAATGGGCCCTGTGCACCTTGCGCTATTATTTACTAGGTCGCCAGTTTAGGCTAGTGACGGACCATTCGCCCCTAACATGGATGTCCCGGGCAAAAGAAGGCAATGCACGGGTGACACACTGGTTCTTAGCATTACAAGGGTTTAAATTTTCCGTTGAGCACAGGGCGGGCACAGCGCACAGAAATGCAGATGCGTTGTCTAGAACGCACTGCTTGGTGACTCGTCGTGTCCGACCCCACGGGCTCGAACAGAGGAGGGGGGTGTGTGAGGTGCCAAGGGGAGAGGTACTAGAAAACAGGTATGTTTCTCCCCGTTTCATTTCATATGTCTCCCTGTACTGATGATGAAGCCAGTTTATTTCACTGTAATCCAGTCCTGGTTTCCTTAGTGATCAGCATGGAAAGGACTGGTAGTTCCCCCTCCACTAATTCAATACAGGTTTTGGTTTCCTGACTGGTCCAGCTGATATAATCAGGAGGAGCTGGGATCTCTCAGTCTATCTCGTCTGCTGAGCTGGGAGCTGACACAGTAAGATAACATGGACTTGTTTGCTGTTATATAGGTTTATTTTGTAGTTAGCCTGCTATTGTTAGTTAGTGGCCAGACGGCCTTAGACGTTTTATTTCATGTTTGGCATGTGTAACATTGGATAACAAGTGTGCACAATAAATATGCCGTGTCCATATTGCTAGTCTGCTGAAGTGACTTCATAGCCACACGCTTGTGCCAAAGCAAAGATCCCCAGCTGAGCTATCTATTCCCCACAGATGGTAAAAACCGACTCGAATTATGTTCTCTATGGTCTCGGCTACCTGGGGTTTTCCGATGCTGGGAGGGCGCTATACACTTATTTCTCAGCAACGGCGCTTAGAATAAGGCCCCTTAACTGTCGCTGTTAAAAGGCATATCGGCGGTCATTAAGGGGTTAATATATGTACAGTAAGTTATAAATACAAGTTATATATGTGATAGATATCTATTTATCTATCTATCTTTTTGCACATCCTTAACACATAAAAATCTGTAAATGCTATTCTGCATTCTATTCCGTATGTGTCACACGGATGTCACATGGATGGTACACACGGATTGTACACTGAGGTCATCTGAGGTCATCCATGTGCTGCACGAATTTACATGGGCCCATGGACTTGTATTGGCCCCTTGTCATTCATGCTGCTCCTAAAACACGGACATGGGTCACACAAATACACAGTCCTTGTGAAAACACGGACATGTGTGCAACTCTTGTCTACTATTTAATTGTCTAATTCTGTCTGTCTGTCTGTAATGGAAATCCTACCTTGCTGATTGGTCGCGGCAGTTTGGCCACGACCAATCAGCGACAGTTGCTTAGTCTTCGCAGCAACACGGCTGCATTGCTTGTTGTACAGGCACATTACAGCCGTTAAGGCATCACTGCTGTCGCTCATTACACAGGCACAGTCCTGTACATATTCTGGAGTACAATACATTAGGTAACAGCAGAAAAGTGACTGCAGCTCTGGGTGTAACTGGAGTACAATACATTAGTTAACAGCAGAAAAGTGACTGCAGCTCTGGGTGTAACTGGAGTACAATACATTAGATAACAGCAGAACAGTGACAACAGCTCTTGGTGTAAATGGAGTACAATACATTAGGTAACAGCAGAACAGTGACTGCAGATCTGGGTGTAACTGGAGTACACTACATTAGGTAACAGCAGAACAGTGACTGCAGTTCTCGGTGTAACTGGAGTACAATACATTAGGTAACAGCAGAACAGTGACTGCAGATCTGGGTGTAACTGGAGTACACTACATTAGGTAACAGCAGAACAGTGACTGCAGCTCTGGGTGTAACAGGAGGACATTAGGTAAGAGCAGAACTGTGACTGCTGCTCTGGGTGTCACCTGCGTACAATACGTTAGCTAAGAGCAGAACAGTGCAGCTCTGGGTGTAACTTGCTTACAATACATTAGGTAAGTGCAGAACGGTGACTGCAGCTCTGGGTGTAACTGGACTACAATACATTAGGTAAAAGCAGAACAGTGACTGCAGCTCTGGGAGTAACTGGAGTACAATACATTAGATAACAGCAGAACAGTGCCAGCAGCTCTGGCTGTAACTGGAGTACAATACATTAGGTAACAACAGAACAGTGACAGCAGCTCCGGGTGTAACATGAGTATAATACACTAGATGGTGGCCTGATTCTATCGCATCGGGTAGTTTAGAGTCTCTGTTAAAATAGAAAATAGTTATATGCTTACCTTTCGACAGCCCCCCGGACTCTGTCCTGCCTCTCACCACACTCCCGGCATCTTCCGGTCCCAGTAATGATTAGCGAGAAGGGCCGGAGATGACGTCACTCTTGCTAGAGCGCGACGTCATCAGCGGTGTTTCGCATAAAGCATTACTGGGACCGGAAGATGCCAGGAGCGTGGTGAGAGGAGGGACAGAGTCCGGGGGCTGTCGGAAGGTGAGTATATCACTATTATTTATTTTAACAGAGACTCTAGAATACCCGATGCGATAGAATCGGGCCACCATCTAGTACTTTATAATGCATATGTGTGGATAGCTGTCTTCGGTACGTGTGAAAACGGGGGCCTTAAAGGGAGTCTATCAGAAGTCAATATTTTTAGGAGTAGTGAGATTAACATTAGAATAAAGTCCAGGTCCTGAGACCCCCGGTGATTGCTCATAGAGCCCCTTGAGATGTGCACAATTTAGGAGATAGCAGCACACAGCTCCTTCCTGAGAGTGTACACAAAGCTGAGTATGGATGAAATAGAAATAGCACTCGGCCCTATGTTATACTATGGGGCAGTGAAGATCTTCAATTTTTTTGCATGTTGATTCTGCATGAGAGAACAATTGCAGTTATTGTGAGTGGCTACGGAATTTGGATCATGCGCACCCATACAAGTCAAGGGGTGCATCTGAAACATCAGACTGGACTCGGATGTCATCCCAGTGCAGTCTGATTACCGCAGACACAGAGAATGGAGAAGATGGAGGAATACATCTTCTCCATCTTCTCCACACCTGTGATCCGATTCTGTCATGTGAAATAATCGGATCACACTAAGTTGACTGTCGGCTCAATCTCTGGCAAACTTGAGTTGAGTGTCATTAGCATACTCGCCCTGATTCTCTTGTATGGCAGAATCTATTCCTGTCTGACTGCAGCCTTAGTTATACACTCGGTGGCCAGTATATTATGGGCACCTACTTAATAGAGATGGCTCATGGAGACAAAATCAGTTGTTATGCCTGTGTAGATCATACCGATATCATGAAGGGACATATAGACCCCTCTGTATTATCCATACCTGAGAATCACCCTGTAAGAGTGGCTACCCTTCTGGTGGTCTCCCATCTGATGGTCCGACATGTACTACTACATTTCCTTCCCCTCTTGCCAGCTTTGGATTTTAGCTGTTGTCGATCTGCAGGAACAGCTTACCGCCTTGGTGGGTTTTCTCCTGAAATACTTTGTTGGGCATCCTTCCTTCTCTGTAAAGTCTGCGATCTGAGTGGATCCCTGCTCTGCTCACCTCCAATCTCCATAATCCCCTTAACGCATCCGTTTATTGTATCTTATGGTCCGCACTTGATTTTGCTTGTGTTTCTTATATTGGCCTATGTTCGCACATGTGCTTCCCCCTCCTTCCTCCAACACTTAGAGCTTGAGAGATATCATTTAACCATTCTGTCTTGAACCAAGCACTCTCTCACATTATTATGGGGAAGTAATCATCAGAAAATGACCTATTGTTTAAATCAGGTTTTTGTGTCACGCATATTTCTTAAAACATTTTTAGCAATATTTTTTATTTAGTATACATATTATTTGTTGTATTAAAAATAAATTACAGAAATCTTGCAATTTTTCCCATTGGACACTGGAGCTTTTTTTATACTCATACTTCTAGAGATGGGAGAAATGATTGCCAGGACTTCGGTCCAACAGCCAGGTAAGTAATCTGTGACCATAACTCCATAACAACCGCTGATACATATAAAAATGGCAGACTATAAATGGCCTTATTCCCTCATTGTTGTTTTAAAACTGCAATCGGGAATATGTTTATAGCGCCACTCAGCGTCAGAAAATCTCCGGGATTTTAGTGTAGCTGAGACCCTAGACAACATGGTCAAGGCTGGTTTTTCCAGTCTCTGATCATGTGATTGTCACTATTCAATGAATTAGGTGAACAAGTAACAAAAAAGGGTGCCAGCTATTAAAAACATTAACAACAGCTGGTATTTTTCCTATTAGTTAATTTTGATCACAGTGATAGACTCTATCACAGTGATCAAAAGTCAATAATTAATATGTCACACCCCCTGTGTCATCCCCTAGTCACATTACTTTTTTTTTTGGGGTTGGGGTTAAGCTAGGGTTTGGTTGGGATTAGGGTTAGGATTGGGCTTAGGGTTAGAGTTGGTCTTTGTCACGGTATTGTCACGGTATGTCTGGCTCTGCGTGACGCGACCCGATGATCGGTCGGTCACAAAACCACAAGACAGACAAGGGGACACTGGGGAAACAATTACAACGGTGAGCCCTATAATAGGGAACGGGGAAGTGGATACCTCCAGCACCCCCTAAGGAAGAGCCCTGAATTCTCCTCACGTTCCCTATACAGGATGTTTCAACCTGTCGCCGACCAGTATACCTCAGTCCCTCACTTGCCCTGCACCTATCCCTTACTAGGGAACTGGCAAGTGCGGACACTGGTCCTCACCACTGTACAAGTAAAACACAAGGAAAAATAATGGACAGGGAAAAACAAACAACTTAGCTTTCTCTGCTGCCAATGCTCTCCTGAGGCAGCAGAGTACGGCACCTGAACTCAGCTTTCAGCAGAAACACCACTGCTCTAGATAGGCTGCAAAAAGCACTGCTCCAGATAGCTCCTCTCTTCTCAAAGGTTGGTTAGTGAATGACCAGTATTACCAACAGGGAGCAGCAGCAGCTGATGACCTTTTATAGGAAGGGGGGGGAGGTCACCACCTGCTGACTAATTAAACATGTAATAACACCAGCGGCCACCGGGGGCAAAAACCAGCAGCCGACCAACTACAGTTGTAGTAACACCAGCGGCCATTGGGGGCAAAACTCCATATTAACCCCAGAGGCCAGAAAGGAAAAAGGTTCATATAAGAGAGTCCCAGACTCTGCCACAGATCCGGAAATGGATCGTGACAGGCTTAGCGTTAGGGTTGGGCTTAAGGTTAGGGTTGGGCTTAGGATTAACATTGTTTTTACCAAAGTTTTAAAAATGATGACTAGTGTTGAGCGCAGTGCCGTAACGATAAACTTCATGGCCCTGGGGCAAAACTTCATAGTGAGGCACCTCAACATTTCAATTACTAGAGGTTGTGCGGAACGTGGTGAAGCCTGCTATGCATTGTTGTACACCACGTTCTGCAAGACCTTTAATAGATTTTGTTTATGATGCAAGTTCTAGATTCAGCCGCTCTCTCCAGGAGGAGAGAGACTGGAGCTGACATTTCTGCCTCCCCCAGCAGGTGCCAGACATCAAATACTACAACCCCCGACCACAGGTACAGTAGTCACTATTGCTCCCTCCCGGTTGTGAGGAGAGACTGAGTGGGGATTGTACACAGCTCTGATTATTGAAAACAAGAGGCAGATGACTCACTAAGAAGATAGATACTGCATGACCCGGAGCCGGGAGGAATGTGTGATTATGGATCAATAGTATAACGTGGCACAGCTGTGTCGGTGCACAAAAGAAGGTTCCCACACCAGTATAGAATAAGCAAAAAAATTTTGGCACTCAACTCGTTGCAAAGATGAAGAATTTTTATTTGCAGTCACAAATATAGACATTTTGGCTGTATCAACTAGCCTTCATCAGTAAACAAGACTGCTCCTATCTCTATATTTTTCTGGCCATTATATTGTATGACCAATAGTAAATTAGGTGCTATTGGAGGTGATACCATCCACCATGTAAGAACTGGTATATAAACCATTAGATCTGTGACTTTGAAAAGTTCCAAAGGTTGCACCAACCAGAAGTTGGCATAAACATCCTATGGCTATGCCCGAAGGGAATTGTCCCAAAGGGGATTACTTGTGGGATTGGTAAATCCTGTGACTCATAGAAAACCCCAATTTCATGCTGTAAGAACAGCAGCTGCCTGTAGTTTCAAATGTCTGTTGTTGGTGGGTGGCAGCAGGACCTGTGCGAACACGGCATCCAACGCTGGTGTGGGAACCTGCAGACTGGAGAGGGGCAGGGCTTCTCACAGTTTGTCACAGAGATATTTGTGTCTGCTGAGACTGTCTCCTCTCAATGCTGAGAGTTTGTTACAGTGTGCACTGTGCCTGCCTTGCCAACTCTCTGTGATCTCCAGACTAACATACTGTTACAAATCTTGTGCTATGAGACTCTCCAGGCCAGTGCAGGTTTCCATTCATTGACAGCTGGCAGAGCTCCTGGAAATGATTGAAATGAGAGTATCCTGTCCTCCGGGTAACATTGTCTGACAGGAAAGTTTGCCCCCTGTACTCCCCCAACCTCCCCCCCCATATTGACACAGGCACAAACCCCTCTCCATGTCACCTACCCCCTCACAGTGCTGGAACATCCCAATCCCCATATTCCACCCCCCTCCGCACGATGCTGGCACATCACCCCTCTCCATGTTTATAGTATATGGAGGACTATGGGGGGTGCAGTATACTATATGGAGCACTATGATGGTGCATTATAATGGGTGACTATGGATGATGCACTATAATATACAGAGCCAATTATACTATGTGGAAGCCATTATAATACTGGGAGGGCTCTGTGAGGGGCATGATAATACTTGAAGGACTATAAGGAAGCCTTTATACTTTATGGAGGGCGATTTAAAGAGACACTGTCACCAGTGTCACTTACGTGGCTGCTCAGTGTAGTTTTCATAAAATCTCTGTTCAATCAGTTTGAAATTATCATTGTAGGACTAATCAAATAGTCCAGCACATTCATTTACTGCTAAATATGAATCAGGGAAAACAGTAATTATATTAAAATTACAGCAAGCAGCTCAGTAAGTGACACATCGCTGGAATCCGGGTCTCTATCTCTACATTATGCTGCTATCAGATGGGATGGCAAAATCCTGGTGACAGTGTCCCTTTAAGGCTGTGTGGGGGCGATAATACAGTGTGAAGAGATGTTGGGGCCATTATACTGTATGAAGGACCGTGTGGAGTTCACAATGGGAATCATACTGTAGAAGAGGGGTAGTCTTATACAGCAAGTATATTCCAAACTCTATATTTTAACTGGAAAAGTTGGGGGTCGTCTTAGATGCCCAGTCGTCTTATACACCGGAAAATACGGTAATGCTAAATACTATCTACCTATACACGCACTACAACTACTATATGCGACACAGACTGCACTGACGATCCGACACTGGCCGCTGACCGATGAGCAATGGCCAATGAGCAGTTCAGCAGTTGGGGTAAACAAGACCTCAGTGTCAGTGCACGTCGCATCGCGGCCGCTGCTTGAACTATTGGCTGAGTCATCGCCTGGCACGACACCACACGATCAGCTAACAGTCTACTGTCTGCCATAGAGCTCCTATTACTAAGCGACATAGCGTTTCCCCGTTTAAAGTATAAACGAACAAAAAACGTTTACGCTTGCACTTTCATGGATCTTTTCGTTATTTTTATTAACTTTAAACTCGAATAATATAGGAGCTTGGAATTTTATGAGAAATTAAAGTATTAAAATACAATTTTTTACCATCAGTTTGGGGCCTCTTGGGTGGTTGGGGCCCTGGGGCAGTGCCCCGGCTGCCCCGGTTGTAGTTACAGCCCTGATTAGGGGCTCTCCAAATGGAACATGGCGTCTACTATCGATTCCAGCCATTTTTGCATTCACAAATGGTGCGGCTTCCCTTCCGAGCCCTGCTGTGTGCCCAAATACTAGTTTTCCCCCACATTTGAAGTATCGGCGTATTCAAGAGAAATTGCACAACAAATTTTGGGATCCATTTTCTCCTGTTACCCTTGTGAAAGTAAAAAATTTTTACTTCCACATTCCATTAATTCCTGTGAAGCACCTGAAGGGTTTTTAGAATGGTGTCACTTTGGGGTTATTTTTTGTCATATAGACCCCTCATTGTCACTTCAAATGTGATGTGGTCCCTAAAACAATGGTTTTGTAAATTTTGTTGGAAAATTTAGAAATTGCTGATCAACTTTCAACCCCTCTAACTTTCTAACAAAATAATTATGTTTCAAAAATTCTGCTGATGCAAGGTAGACATGTGGTAAATATTATTTAGTAATAATTTGTTGTGGTATAACTATCTGATTTAAAGTCATAGACATTTAAAGTGTGCAAATTGCGAAATTTTCAATTTTTTTGCCAAACTTTCAACATTTTCATAAAAATACACAAATCCTTTTGACCAAAATTTAAGTCTAAAATGAAGTACAATATGTCATGAAAAAAAACAGTTTTAGAATCATCGGGATCCGTTGAAGCGGTCCAGAGTTATTACCACATAAAGTGACACTGATCAGATTTCAAAAATTTGTCCTGGTCATTAAGGTTAAAATTATCTCCATCATTAAACAGGAGGTTTGTGACTCTCCTTCACTTTTTTAGAAATAAGAGAAGGCTGGTAGTGCAATAAGAGACTGCGCTGCTGTGGTAGAATTCAAGATATCTTTATTGCCAATAAAGATATCTTGAATTCTACCACAGCAGCGCAGTCTCTTATTGCAATACCAGCCTTCTCTTTGTACCAAGTCCTTGGACCTCGTGCAGACTGCTGCAGCTGTTTTATGCGATTATAGGTGTTGTGACTCTCACAACTCTATCAGGTGAGCCTAACATTTGCTGTGCACTCATCTACTTTCCATACAGACCTACGCATTGGAAGCGCCCTGTCTCCCCCTTTTACTTTTTTAGAATTGAGAGTCCTCAGTGGTTGATACCTTTTAATGGCTAACTGAAAAGATGGTAACAAATTGCAAGCTTTCGAGACTACTCAGGTCTCTTCATCAGGCATTGACTAATACAACATCTGAAGAATCACATTTATGCACAAAACAGCACAGAAATAACGCAATAGATAATACAAGTGACGTGAAGCAGAATTGTCATTATGGGAGAGGAATAGACATAAATATTGGAGCAGTTCATAGATAAGGAGTGTGAAAGTTTTATTGTCCTCTGATTGGAGTCTGGTACTGTGTTGTGTGATGACCCCAGAAGGTCTGAAGAGCAAATTCCTTAGTTGATGTAGAAAGACCTAAATCCATGCGACACATTCATTCCTGCACTGAGTGTGTCAAAGGTTGTCATAAATGTATATTCCCAGACCCTCCTGTCTCTCTGAGACTTGAAGTTACCTTTTAAAACAAGTAATTTAATGTCCATCATGCTATGACCGGGGATACAAAAATGTTTTGCCACAGGTAAATCCATTCTTTTTTCTGTTATTGTGTGGCGATGAGAATTCATCCTTGTTCTCAGTTTTTGCCCCGTCTCCCCCCACATACAGACCCCCGGTTGGACATTTAGTACAAATACTTAGGTACACCACATTAGATGTGATGCACCTGAAAGTACCTGGGATCTTGTAGTCCTGATGTGAGTTGAGGATCATTATCTTGTCCGTGGTCATTATAAATGGTTTTACATTTTTTCTGGTTGCAAGGAAAGTTTCCTGTAGCTGTTGAAGAGGACAGGGAGCTTCTGACAATGATGCTTCTTAAATTTAGGGGCTGCCTAAAACACAGTAGTGGGGGATCTGGAAATATGGATTGTAATTGGGCATCTTTTTGTAGTAACGGTTGTAATTTCCATGCAGCTCCCCTTAACACCTCCAGATTTGTATTGTAGGTGACTACTAGAGGCACTCGGTTATTTTCTTCTTTAGCTTTGTAATGTAGCAGGTGATTCCTTGATATTCTGGTGGCTTGTGTAATTTGTTTTTCAATTGCTCTTGGATGGTAGCCCTGATTCAAAAAGGCGACCAAGGTCTTTGTCTCTTTCCATGGGGTTGGAACATATACGATTGTATCTGATGGCTTGACTGTAGACTATAGAGTTTTTTTATGTGTTTTTGATGGAAGTTGTCCCATTTAAGGTATGTTGGACGGTCAATTGGCTTCTGATATAGGGATGCCTCTATTTCATTGTTCTTTAGCTTAATGATGGTGTCTAAAAAGTTAAGTAGTTGAGTGTTAAGTTGATGATGGGATGAAATTAATTAAACTGTTCCTGGAATGTCTTTAGCTGTTGCTCAGCCTCCGTCTGTCTATTTACTGGCTAACACAGTACAAAGATGTACAGTATATCTTTCCTGTATCTCCTTGACTTTGGCATTTCCAGCTCTTCTTTTGATTTGCTGGGCTAGCTCAACAGGATTATTGGGGTATTACACACACTTAATGGTATTTCTATTTTACTAATAACCTATCCTTAGGATATTAGCAGATCAATGGCGGTCCAACATCCGACAACCCCATTGATCAGCTGTTTGCAGCTCTGACAGTGGCCGAATGTAAACAATGAATTGAAACCAGCAAAAATCAACTGATCGCCATGGTAGCTTTTTTCTTAAATACTAAAGTGGACCACCTTTTGCAAAACCAAATACATTGTAATGTACTTTGAAAGTCTAATATCTGATTTGCTGGAGATAGAACAACACAGCTCCGTACATTGTAGTGACCATTTTCAGGTGCTGCAGAAAGCTCCTATTCAAATGAATGGGAACTGACCTGCAGTACCCGAGAATGACCACTATGCGATGTATGAAGCTATGCCGTGCCGTGCCAGCTGCGTGCAGTGTTTACATGCATTTGACGGTAAAAACTGACAGTAACCGAATTCTGATAAAAACTGACATTCTGATGGTAGAAACCAACACACTGACCAAATTCTGGTGGGAAAAACTAACACCCTGACCGAATTTTGGTGGGAAAAACTGACACCCTGACCGAATTCTAATGGTAAAAACTAATACACTGACCAAACTCTGATGATAAAAACTGACACACTGACCGAATTCTGATGGTAAAAACTGACACACTGACCGATTTCTGGTGGACATAACTGACACACTGACTAAATTCTGATGGTAAAAACTGACACACTGACCGATTTCTGGTGGACATAACTGACACACTGACTAAATTCTGATGGTAAAAACTGACACACTGAACAAACTGTGATTGTAAAAACTGACACACTGACTGAATTTTGACAGTACAAACTGACACCATGACACCATGACCGAATTCTAGTGGGAAAAACTGACACACTTACCAAATTCTAATGGTGCAAATTGACACTGACTGAATTCTGATGGTAGAAACTGACACCCTGACTGAATTCTGATGGAAAAAACTGACACCCTGACCAAATTCTGGTGGGGCAAACTGACAATGACCAAATTTTGATGGTAAAAACTGATACTGACCGAATTCTAATGACACTCTGATAAAAAACACTGATGAAACTCGTGCAAGAAAATTACTGTTGTCAGAATCACCCCTAAGGAATATCAGGAGTGGACAAGCTCTTTAAGCCTATTTAATTTTTCTTAGCTACAATTACATACAATTACCCTCATTCCATTGTCCACTAAGAATTGTTTCTACTTATTGGTCCTGATTTGAAATAATTGAAAAGCCTATATTTAGAGGCTATCAGATATTTTTCTCCATTTCATGCAAATGGTAAAACATATTGCTTTTAAACAGATGAATGCAGGTCTGTCTGTCTAACTAATTCCCTGCCATTCATGCAGAGGAAAAGCAGATTAAAATAATAGCAGTGCAGTCAACCATAGGCTCCCAGACACCATTAATACACCAATACCCTTGTTATAGCTCACTATATTGGGTACTTAATTAGTGGTGCGCCAGCAATCAGGATCATTGCCAAAAAAGAAAGCAGCCATCGATCATCAATGCTCATAATAAAACGTCAGGTATTTATATCTGCTGCAGACTTGATGGCGGCCAGTGAGACCGTACAAATATTGATCACATCACTAAAACGTCAAAGCAGAAAAGCAAAACAGGAGATTTTGAACGTTCGCTGATGTCAATGTGTAAAGGAATTGTTCAATTTGAATCATAGTGGAAAAGTAGGATATTGTGTCTCATGAGACTTGTCTGCCGATAGGCTTCGGCATTTTAGTCTCTTTACTATGGCTGGCCATACCCATACTGTCCACTATACTTACCATCACAATGAGATAGATAACTATACAACCGTCACCAGTGATGTGTCTGTGCTGAAATATAGTAGCTCTTTATTTGTGATCCATGTGAGACGCTCCAAAAACCGCTCATGTGCATGGCACCCTAGAATCAAACATCACTGATCTGATGGCAGCTTGTCAAGAACGTACCTGGAAACATCACTGGTGGCATTAGCTGGGCATTGTATGGTGCTATTTTTTGCTTACTATATTACCCTTATGTCATTAATATTTTTTGTAAGCACAGTACATGGACACAGTGTGAAACTGCTATTTGGCACTGTATGGCATTATTAAAATTCAGTATCTGTTATTACAGTGCTTTGCAAAAGTATTCGGCCCCCTGAAACTTTTCAACCTTTTCCCACATATCATGCTTCAAACATAAAGATACCAAATGTAAATTTTTGGTGAAGAATCAACAACAAGTGGGACACAATTGTGAAGTTGAACGAAATTTATTGGTTATTTTAAATTTTTGTGGAAATTCAAAAACTGAAAAGTGGGGCGTACAATATTTTTCGGCCCCTTTACTTTCAGTGCAGCAAATTCACTCCAGAAGTTCATTGTGGATCTCTGAATGATCCAATGTTTTCCTAAATGACTAATGATGATAAATATAATCCACCTATGTGTAATCAAGTCTCAGTATAAATGCACCTGCTCTGTGATAGTCTCAGGGTTCTGTTTGAAGCACAGAGAGCATCATGAAGACCAAGGAACACAACAGGCAGGTCCGTGATACTGTTGTGGAGAAGTTTAAAGCCGGATTAGGATACAAAATGATTTCCAAAATTTTAAACATTCCAAGGAGCACTGTGCAAGCGATCATATTGAAATGGAAGGAGTAAATCTACCAAGACCCGGCCGTCCCTCTGATCAGAGATGCAGCCAAGAGGCCCATAATCACTCTGGATGAACTGCAGAGATCTACAGCTGAGGTGGGTGTCATGATCCCAGTGCTGGTTTTGACCTGCACGTCAGGGGTTAATGTTTTGGGCTCAGTGCAGGCTTGACCTGTACGCCGGGGGTTAATTATTGTAGCCTCTCTTTGGCTGAGGGAGGGCTTCTTATAGCCCTGGGAGACTCCAATCCCTGTCAGTCATACTTTTGCCTTTGGCCGAGTGTGGTGACCCATGTGTGCCTGTGCCTTCTGATTGTCTTCTAGTTTGCTTATATGGTTCTGACCCGGTTCTGTCCCCTGTTGTGAGTTTGTCTCTTGATTCTGTACTGTTTATCTGCTTCTCTGGTTTCTGACTCATTGCCTATGTCCTGACTAGTCTCTGATTGCCCCTCTTGTGCTTTGCTGCTATCTCCATGTATGACTCATTTCTTACGTTCTGACTACTCTCTGCTTGTCCCTCTGGTACCGCGCTGCCCTCTCTGTGTATGACCCCCGTTTGTCTGATTTGAGGATCCCTGTAGTAGAATCCTGAACTTATCTCCAGCAGCAGGACACTAAGCCCCGTGCCCTGTAGTCACATGATCGTAGGTCCTTCACTGCTTTCTACCTTCAGTGACACAGGTCCTGTGAGCCTGGAGCACGCATCGTCACCACTGCTGCCCCGCTCCACAGGTATCTTTGGGCACAGGTTTGTACTCAGGACATGCGCACTGGCTCAGTGAGCAAGTGCAGTGCGGTGTTCCGGACATTATAACTGACCATGAACTTTTTTTTCTCTCACTTCTGCAGCATGGACCCAATGCATGCTTTATCTGAGCAGGTGAAATGCTTGACTCAGTCACTGCGGAAGCTAAGTTTAGAACACCAAACTCTGACCCAGTCCCAACAGCAGGTTGCGGACTTGGTTCAGGGGATGCTTTCCGATGGGTTTCAGCAGGTGGGGACAAGAGATGTCATTTTAGTCTCACCCGAATCCCCGGTTGAATTACCAGGTACGTTTGCTGGTAACAAAAATGATTTTAGAGCATTTAAGGAGGGCTGTAAGCTCTTTTTCTCCTTGAGACCCCGCTCCTCTGGGGATGAGAAACAGAGGGTGGGGGTGATTATTTCCCTGCTTAGAGGGGCCGCTTCTGCCCAAGAGAGAATGACCGTGGATGCGTTTTTTGAGCCTTAGGGCTTATTTGCGATGAGCCCGATAGAGTGTGTTTGGCTGAGATGAGTGATGAGTGTCTGTCAGGGGAAGCACTCGGCCGAGTGGTTCTGTTCTGAATTTAGACGTTGGGCAGCTGAGATTTCTTGGAGTGATGCCGCCCTTCGGGGGTTGTTCCGTAGAGGCCTGTGTGAATGTCTGAAGGATGCCCTGGCACTTCATCCTCCACCTGACTCCCTGGAGGATGCCATGACCCAAGCGGTTCGCATGGATCGCAGACTGCAGGCAAAAGGGGTGATGCAACTCGAAAGCTCTTTATTCCCCAGTGGAGGTGAGACCCGAACTCCTCCTGAGGCTATAGAGGTGAGCGCTGTCACCTGTGAGGAGAAGGAAAGAAGACGCCGCCGGGAGAAGCAGTTGTGCTTTTATTGTGGGGAATCTGGACATTGGAAGAAGGACTGCCCCTCCTGTCCGTCATCCTCCAAGGTGGCGTGAAAACGACCAGGTCTGGGTAGTAATCGAGGAGGCTACCCAGACCTTCAGGTACCTTTTTCCTCGCTTGCAAAAATTGTGCTTCGGGTGGAACTGGATCTTGCTGATGGTCCTGTTCAGACTACCGCCTTTGTTGATTGTGGCTCTGCTGTTAACCTGATTGATGCCCGGAATGTAGCTCTTAATAAGATAGGGACAGTCAGGCTTCAGGACCCTGTTAAACTTGTGGCAATTAACTCGTCCTCTCTTACCCGGGACGGTATCTGTTTCAGGTCTGAACTTTTTTCTCTGAAAGTGGATCCCACTCATGTGGAAAAATTAACTTGTCTTGTGTTAGATAACTTGCCTGCAGGACTGGTACTGGGGATGCCTTGGTTTCAACGCCATAATCCTACCATTGATTGGGTGACAGGGGAGATCACCCAATGTGGATGCAAAGATAAATGTTGTAACCTGGGGCCTCATGTTAAGTCTGTTAAAACCGTATCTGTGTCATCTGTCGGTCTGGAAGGTATTCCGGAGTACCTGAAGGATTTCGAAGACGTATTTTTTTCGAAAGCGAGGCTGAGGCGCTGCCACCACATAGACCCTACAATTATGCCATTGATTTAGTACCCGGAGCCAAGTTACCTAAGGCTCGATTGTTCAATTTGTCAGGGCCTGAGCGCCAAGCCATGAAGGAGTACATAGCTGAGAGTCTCCGCAAAGGGCATATCAGGCCTTCTGTGTCACCCCTGGCAGCAGGATTCTTCTTTGTGAAGGAGAAAGATGGTAGTTTGCGGCCGTGCCTCGACTTTCGGGAACTTAACAAGATAACGGTTAGGAACACTTATCCACTTCCCCTCATCCCAGACTTATGTAACCAGCTATCTGGGGCCCAATGGTTCTCCAAATTAGATCTTCGGGGGGGGGCCTACAACCTGATAAGGGTTCGGGAAGGGGACGAGTGGAAAACTGCGTTCCTCACATCAGGGGGACTCTTTGAAAACCTGGTTATGCCGTTTGGGTTAACTAATGCCCCCGCTATTTTCCAAAACTTTATCAATGTAGTGTTTTCTGACCTGATAGGCCATTTGGTTGTCATTTATTTGGATGACATTTTGGTGTATTCCCCGGACAGTCAGTCTCACTTGCAACGTCTACAGACAGTACTCTAGAGACTCAGGGAGAACCACTTGTTTGCTAAATTGGAACAATGTTCGTTTTTCATACAGGAACTGTCTTTTTTAGGGCTGATTGTATCTTGTGAGCGGTTTCGTATCGACCCTAAGAAGATGCTGGCGATCGCAGACTGGGTTCAGCCTCATGATCTCAAGTGGCTCCAGCGCTTTTTGGGATTTGCTAACTATTACCGGAGATTCATTAAAGGTTTCTCTCAAGTGGTTAAACCACTCATGGATCTTACCCGGAAGGGGGCTGATTTAAAAAATTTGTCAGAACTCGCTAAGGAGTCCTTCTCAGCTCTTAAGAAATGTTTCTGTCACGGTCACGCCTGTCTGGACGCAGCGAATACCGCAAGGCGAACCCATATGACACGCGTGACTCTGGATACACCGCCTCCAGTTGGGCAAATTTAAATAATAAGACGTGCAGCTGGATACACCACCTCCAACTGGCGAATTTAGATATTACACGTATACAAAAGTCTGGAAACCCCGCCTCCAGCAAGACGAATTTAAATAATAAAGGGAAACGTGGGAGTCAATAACAATGGAGAGACCTGCGATAGGGAAACGGGGAAGTGGAGACCTCCTGCACTCCCCTGAGTCAGTGTCTCTACACTCCTATCGTTCCCTATGCCGGTTCCGCACCGGGCGACGCACAGGAACCTCAAAACCCTGACTCGCCCTGCACCTAAACCCTCACAAGGGAATTGGTCAGTGCGAAAACTAATCCCACCACTGCACTGAACACACATAAGGAAAAATGACAATACAGGGGGACACCACTTAGCTTTGCTCTGTTGCTTATGCTCCCCGCAGCAGAGCCCACCACCTGCGTACATCTTCTCCTTCAACCGGATCCATCACCATAACCGGATCCATCACCATAGTGCAGCCTTGGAGCAGAGTCCACCAATTGCAGCTGCCCAGTAAACAGAGTCCCAAAGATGAGTCCAGCTTCTGCCAAAAAGTCCAGCATGCTTGAGTCGAACTTTTCCGCCAATAAGTCCAGCATGCTTGAGTCCAGCTTTCAGCAACCAAGTCCAGCATGCTGAGTGCAACTCTCACCATAGTCGCCACTCGACCAAGCCATGCAAGCACTTCCTGCTGACACCATAAACTGCGACTCCACCACGCCATGCCAGCCCTTCTTGCAGACCCCATCGTTGGACTCCACCAATCCATGCCAGCACTCCTTGCAGACTCCACAGCTGCCACTCGTCCCCTCTGGCTGGGCTGCCCAGGACTCTTGTTCAGCTTCATCTTTCACCCAGGCTTCCTTGTGACTAACTGAAGACCTATCACCAACAGTGATTGATACACCTGACACTCTTTTATAGAGCATTCACACCTGCTTTATAATTACGTGCACTTAACCAAAGAAACTAAAGTGCACTACCTCTCACCACCACCGGGGCAACTTAGAACAAACGACACCACAGTGCAATAATTCTAATGGCCACCGGGGGGCAATCACACCACTTTGAAGTTCGGCGTAATATCACTCGGGCCCAGGGAAGGTATAAATATTTTGCTGACAAAAAGAGAGCCCCGGGACACATGTTTCAGGTAGGGGAGAAGGTTTGGCTTTCCACATGTAACTTGAAGGTACCATCAGCTAAATTGGGACCAAAGTTCATTGGTCCGTATGAGATTGTGGAAATAGTCAACCCAGTGGCATATAGGCTGCATCTACCCACCTCCTTCAAAATATCCAAGAGTTCCATAAATCGCTTTTGAAACCCGTGAGGTCTGTCAAGGAGGACTCCGAGCTTGTTGTTCCTCCAGTGTTGGTGGAGGGTCACTTGGAGTATGAGGTCGGACATATTGTGGACTCTCAGCGGGTGCGCCACTCCTTGCAGTACCTGGTCCACTGGAAGGGATATGGACCAGAGGATCGCTCGTGGGTTCCTGCTCACTCTGTACATGCGGATCGCCTGGTTCGGGCTTTCCATGTCAAATACCTGGGGAAGCCTGGGGGTCCAGAGGCTCCCCGTTGAGAGGGTCGTACTGTCATGATCCCAGTGCAGGTTTTGACCTGCACGTCGGGTTAATGTTTTGGGCTCAGTGCAGGCTTGACCTGCACGCCGGGGGTTAATTATTGTAGCCTCTCTTTGGCTCAGGGAGGGCTTCTTATAGCCCTTGGAGACTCCAATCCCTATCAGTCATACTTTTGCCTTTGGTCGAGTGTGGTGACCTCTGTGTGCCTGTGCCTTCTGATTGTCTTCTAGTTTACTTATATGGTTCTGACCCGGTTCTGTCCCCTGTGAGTTTGTCTCTTGATTCTGTACTGTTTATCTGCTTCTCTGGTTTCTGAGTCATTGCCTATGTCCTGACTAGTCTCTGATTGCCCCTCTTGTACTTTGCTGCTATCTCCGTGTATGACGCATTGCTTACGTTCTGACTACTCTCTGCTTGTCCCTCTGGTACCGCGCTGCCCTCTCTGTGTATGACCCCCGTTTGTCTGATTTGAGGATCCCTGTAGTAGAATCCTGCACTTATCTCCAGCAGCAGGATGCTATGCTCCGCCCCTGCAGTCACATGATCATAGGTCCTTCACTGCTTTCTACTTTCAGTGACACAGGTCCTGTGAGCCTGGAGCTCGCATCATCACCACTGCTGCCCCGCTCCACAGGTATCTTTGGGCACAGGCTTGTACTCAGGACATGCGCACTGGCTCAGTGAGCAAGTGCAGTGTGGGGTTCCTGACAGTGCGACAATCAGTCGTACACTGCACAAATCTGGCCTTTATGGAAGAGTGGCAAGAAGAAAGCCATTTCTCAAAGATATCCATAAAAAGTGTTGATTAAAGTTTTCAACAAGCCACCTGGGAGACACACCAAACATGTAGAAGAAGGTGCTCTAGTCAGATGAAACCAAAATCAAACTTTTTGGCAACAATGCCAAACGATTTGTTTGGCGTAAAAGCAACACAGCTCATCACCCTGAACACACCATCCTGTTGTGAGTTCATTTTCCCCTTCATTACTGAGGCCTTTAGGAACTCCCTCTTCTGGTAAAGAAAGGTAGTGAGCCTGATTGTCAAACACCTGAGGCTGATGATTGTGACTGGCTGAGTGGAGTTACGGACTGGATATAATGCTGCCGACGCCCTTCTGCCCTGCGGGTGATTTCTCTGTGGGATCCTTGGAGACCAGTCTGAATTCCTGCTCCCCCAAAGCTAAGTTTGCTGCTCGGCCTTTTGCTTTTGTGCTTTGACTTTGTTTTTGCTTTGTTTTTCTGGATTTCTGCCATTCCCTGCTGGGGTGTGCTGAATTCATTTAGCTCTGTCTTCTGAAAATACCTGAGTGCTGATTCAGTTGTTGAAGCCTAGCTGCTTCAGGGCCTTTTTCATATCAGCTGGTTGGCTTATGTCTTTGATAGGGTTTTGGCAGATTGCAGACAGCAGCCTTCCTGTCCTTTCCTATCTAGGTAGTTTTGGGGCCCCGTCTTTGCTCAGTCTATCTTTTTGTCTGTGTTAGTATTTTCATCTTGCTTCACCGTCATTATATGTTGGGGGCTGCCTATTGCTTTGGGGTCTGCTCTGGGGCAGTTTAGATTTCCCCTTTCTTTCTTTAGGCCTATGTATTTCTCCGGCTGTGATCGAGGGGTCTAGGGCATCGTAGGAACCCCCCACGGCTACTGCTAGTTTTGTTGATAGGTTCAGGGGTCTGCAATCTGATAGTTGCCAACTTCTCTGGTTTTCTGGACTTAGCTTGTATTTCTGCTTTTGCCTCCTACGGTGACTCATTCATAACAGAATCACCCGCCATACTGCAGATTCTAGGGTACTCAATAGCAGGAAAGAATTGTAAAAAAAAAAAAAAAAAAAGTGTGTATATTTTTTCCTCTATATCTCTGAGGCCGTAGGGGGAATTTTTTTTTTCTCTCAATGGAGATAAAGCAATTGTCTGATCGTGTGGAGCAGCTCGCTGCGGAAGTGCGGGGAATTTCCGCCTACCTTGCTCATTCACATGCTGCTGAACCAAAGATTCCTACACCTGATGTATTTTTTGGGGATCGGTCTAAATTTTTGAATTTCAAAAATAATTGTAAATTATTTTTTGCCTTGAAGCCTAACTCGTCAGGGAGCTCCGCGCAGCAGGTTAAAATTGTCATCTCTTTGCTGCGTGGCGATCCCCAGGATTGGGCGTTTTCTTTCAAACCAGATGATCCTATTCTGACTAATGTGAACGCATTCTTTCAAGCTTTGGGGTTGTTGTATGACGAACCTAATGCCATTGATCAGGCTGAAAAGACCCTGCTGGCATTGAGCCAGGGTCGTGATTCTGCAGAATTGTACTGTCAAAAATTCCGAAAGTGGGCAGTACTTACCTGGAATGATAATGCCTTGGCTGCTCTCTTTCGGAAGGGGTTGTCAGAAGCCGTAAAAGATACTATGGTGGGATTTCCTGTTCCCTCTGGTCTTGACGATTCTATGTCATTAGCCATTCAGGTTGATCGGCGTTTGCGCGAACGCAAAGCTGCACGAGAGGTGTTGCCACCTGTTGAACAAATGTCTTGACCTATGTAATGTGATAGAGTTTTTTCCAGAGAGCAGCGTCAGGAGTTCAGAAGGCGTAATAAGTTGTGTTTTTTCTGTGGAGATGCCTCGCATATTTCTGTCTGTCCCAAACGAGAGAAACGCTTTGCACACACGTTTTCTGTTGGGGGTGTTCAACCTAAGTTTCTTCTGGCTATTACTCTGATCTGCTCCCTGTCCACATTTTCCGCCAAGGCGTTTGTGGATTTGGGAGCAGCCCTAAACCTAATGGACTTGGATTTTGTTAAACGTTGTGGATTTCCGATGACACCTCTGCAGACGCCTATCCCTTTGAGGGGAATTGATGCTACTCCTTTGGCTAAAAATAAACCACAGTTTTGGACCCAGGTGGTAATGCGGGTCGCCCCAGACCATCAAGAAAATTACAGATTTCTGGTGTTGCATAATCTGCATGATACTGTTGTTCTGGGGTTTCCCTGGTTACAGATTCATAATCCAGTTTTGGATTGGAAATCTGTGTCTGTGGTGAGTTGGGGTTGTCGGTGTGCCTTTAGTGAGGCTCCGGTGTTTTCCACCTCTCCTCAGTCGCATGATGTTCCTGATTATTTGGCGGACTTTTATGATGTATTTAGTGAGAATGAGTCTGCGTCTCTGCCTCCTCATAGGAGTTATGACTGTGCAATTGAACTGAGCCCGGGGTGTAAATTTCCCAAGGGTCGGCTCTTCAATTTATCTGTACCCGAGCATGAGGCTATGCGATCCTATATTAAGGAGGCGTTGGAGAAGGGTCATATTAGACCATCCTCGTCACCCTTGGGTGCCGTTTTTTTTTTTTGTAGCCAAAAAGGATGGATCATTAAGATCTTGTATTGATTATCGTGCCCTCAACAAAATTACTGTTAAATATCAGTATCCGTTACCCCTGATTTCTGATCTATTCTCCAGAGTTAAAGGTGCTTGCTGGTTTACCAAGCTTGACCTCAGGGGGCGTATAATCTTATTCGCATTAAGCATGGGCAATGAATGAAAGACGGCGTTTAATACTCCGGAGGGACATTTTGAGTACCTGGTGATGCCTTTTGGGCTCACTAATGCCCCTTCTGTCTTCCAGTGCTTCATGAACGATATTTTCCGAGATTTTGTCGATAAATTTTTGATTATCTATCTGGATGATATTTTGATCTTCTCCAAGGATTGGGATTCTCATGTGGAACATATTCGGACTGTGTTCCGGATCTTGAGGGAGAATTCCCTGTATGTCAAGGGATCTAAATGCCTTTTTGGAGTACAGAGGATTTCTTTTTTGGGATTTATTTTGTCCCCGTCAACTATTGAAATGGACCTGGCCAAGGTACAGGCCATTCACGATTGGGTTCAGCCCACTTCTTTGAAGGCCCTCCAGAAGTTTTTGGGTTTTGCTAATTTTTATCGGAAATTTATAGCAAAATTTTCTAGTATTGCCAAGCCATTGACTGATTTGACTAAAAAGGGTGCTGATGTGTTAAATTGGTCTCCGGAGGCTGTTTCTTCCTTTCAGGAGTTGAAGCGAAGATTCACCTCTGCCCAGGTTTTGCAGCAACCTGATGTCTCACTTCCATTCCAGGTAGAGGTGGATGCTTCTGAGATTGGTGCAGGAGCTGTTTTGTCCCAAAAGGATCCTGTAACATCTAAAATGAATCCCTGTGCTTTCTTTTCCCGAAAGTTCTCTCCATCTGAACGTAACTATGATGTGGGGAATAGGGAACTGTTGGCCATGAAATGGGCATTTGAGGAGTGGAGACATTGGTTGACATTGGTTGGAGGGAGCTAAGCATCAAGTCGTGGTCCTCACTGACCACAAGAATTTGATTTACCTAGAGTCGGCTAAGCGCTTGAACCCTAGACAGGCTAGGTGGGCCTTGTTTTTTACACGTTTTGATTTTGTGGCTTCTTTTCTTCCTGGAACAAAGAATGTCAAGGCAGACGCCCTCTCTAGGAGCTTCCTTGCTGATTCTCCTGTGGTGACCAAGCCTGCTACCATCTTAGGCGAAGGGGTAGTTCTTTCTGCCATCTCGCCCGATTTGAGATGTGCTCTGGAGGAGTTCCAGGAGGACAAACATGAGCGTTGTCCCAGTGGAAAGTTGTATGTTCCTGACCAGTGGAAGAAGAGAGTGATGTCTGAAGTTCATTGCTCTGCTTTGGCTGGTCATCCAGGTTTTTTTGGTACTAGAGATCTGGTGAGTCGGTTTCTTTGGTGGCCCTCCTTGTCTCGTGATGTCAGGAATTTTGTGCAGTCCTGTGGGACGTGCTCCCGGTCTAAATCGTGTTCTCGCTCTAGTGGGTTGTTGATGCCTTTGCCTGTCCCCAAGAGGCCATGGACCCATATTTCAATGGATTTCATCTCTGATATGTCTGTCTCTCAGAGGATGACTGTTATTTGGGTGATTTGTGATAGGTTCTCTAAGATGGTTCATCTTGTACCACTCCCTAAGTGGATTCCTGAGAACATTGTATCTGACAGAGGAGTGCAGTTTGTGTCTAGATTTTGGAGAACTTTCTGTTCCAGACTGGGAATTCAGTTGTCCTTCTCCTCTGCTTTTCACCCTCAGACCAATGGGCAGACAGAGAGAACAAACCAGACCTTGGAGTCATATTTGAGATGTTTTATTTCTGCTGATCAGGATGATTGGGTTTCATTTTTGCCCTTGGCCGAATTTGCTTTGAATAATAGAGCTAGTTCTGCCACTTTGATGTCACCTTTTTTTTGTAACTTTGGGTTTCATCCTCGATTTTCTTCAGGGCAGGTGGAGCCCTCTGCCTGCCCAGGTGTTGACACTGTGGTGGAGAGAATGCACCAGATCTGGGACCAAGTGGTGGATAAGTTATCTCTCTCCCAGGAGAAGGCCCAGCGGTTTTCCAACCGACATAGGACCATTGGTCCCCAGTTTAAGGTTGGAAATATGGTGTGGTTATCATCAAAAAATATTGCTATGAAGGTGGCTTCTCCTAAGTTTAAGCCTAGATTTATTGGACCTTACAAGATTGTGGAGATTATTAATCCGGTCTCTTTTCATTTGGCTCTTCCTGTCACATTTAAAATCCATAATGTGTTCCATAAATCTTTGTTGAAGAGGTTTGTTGAACCTGTTGTTTCGGGGGTGGCACCTCCAGACCCTGTATTGGTTGAAGGTATCATGGAGTATGAGGTAGAGAAAGTACTGGATTCCCGTCTAGCTAGACGGAGACTCCAGTATTTGGTTAAGTGGAAGGGTTATGGTCAGGAGGATAATTCCTGGGTCTCCGCCTCTGATATTCATGCCAAACGATTGGTGCGTGCCTTTCATCGGGCTCACCCTGATCGCCCTGGTGGCATAGTTGAGGGTTCGGTGACCCCTCCTCAAGGGGGAGGTACTGTTGTGAGTTCATTTTCCCCTTCATTACTGAGGCCCGAGGAACTCCCTCTTCTGGTAAAGAAAGGTAGTGAGCCTGATTATCAAACACCTGAGGCTGATGATGATGACTGGCTGAGTGGAGTTGCTGACTGGATATAATGCTGCCGACGCCCTTCTGCCCTGCGGGTGATTTCTCTGTGGGATCCTTGGAGACCAGTCTGAATTCCTGCTCTTCCAAAGCTAAGTTTGCTGCTCGGCCTTTTGCTTTTGTGCTTTGACTTTGTTTTTGCTTTGTTTTTCTGGATTTCTGCCATTCCCTGCTGGGGTGTGCTGAATTCATTTAGCTCTGTCTTCTGAAAATACCTGAGTGCTGATTCAGTTGTTGAAGCCTAGCTGCTTCAGGGCCTTTTTCATATCAGCTGGTTGGCTTATGTCTTTGATAGGGTTTTGGCAGATTGCAGACAGCAGCCTTCCTGTCCTTTCCTATCTAGGTAGTTTTGGGGCCCCGTCTTTGCTAAGTCTATCTTTCTGTCTGTGTTAGTATTTTCATCTTGCTTCACCGTCATTATATGTTGGGGGCTGCCTATTGCTTTGGGGTCTGCTCTGGGGCAGTTTAGATTTCCCCTTTCTTTCTTTAGGCCTATGTATTTCTCCGGCTGTGATCGAGGGGTCTAGGGCATCGTAGGAACCCCCCACGGCTACTGCTAGTTGTGTTGATAGGTTCAGGGGTCTGCAATCTGATAGTTGCCAACTTCTCTGGTTTTCTGGACTTAGCTTGTATTTCTGCTTTTGCCTCCTACGGTGACTCATTCATAACACCATCCCCACTGTCAAACATGGTGGTGGCAACATCATGGTTTGGGGCTGCTTTTCTTTAGCAAGGACAGGGAAGATGGTTAAAATTGATGGGTAGATGGATGAAGCCAAATACAGGACCATTCTTGAAGAAAACCTGTTGGAGTCTGCAAAAGACCTGAGACTGAGACGGAGATTTGTCTTCCAACAAGACAATGATCCCAAACGTAAAGCAAAATCTACAATGGAATGGTTCACAAATAAAGGTATCCAGGTGTTAGAATGGCCAAGTCAAAGTCCAGACCTGAATCCAATCGAGAATCTGTGGAAAGAGCTGAAAACTGTTGTTCACAAATGATCTCCATCAAACCTCACTGAGCTCGAGCTGTTTGCCAAGGAAGAATGGGCAAGAATTTCAGTCTCTCGATGTACAAAACTGATAGATACATACCCCAAGCGACTTGCATCTGTAATCACAGCAAAAGGTGGAGCAACAAAGTATTAAGTTAAAGGGGCCGAATAATATTTCACGCCCCACTTTTCAGTTTTTGAATTTCCACAAAAATTTAAATCAATACCGCCTTTGATGACAATGAAGTCTACGAGACAAGGGTGAGAGGGAAAAAGAAGGAGGGCGCAGATCTAAGTGCAGAGTTTTAATTATGTCAGAAATAAAAATTCTCACCTTTTTGGTATCTTGTTGCTCAGCGTGTAACCCTGTGTTTGGGTAATGGAGTAATCCTCTGGATCTGCTGACCTGCAGCTCAAAACAGGTGGAACGAGCTACCTTGTAGGAGATTCGTCAGGGAATGCAGAAAAGGATTTCCAGTTTGTCAAGGAGCGCTTCCGACTGATTCATTAATTACTCCGAATATTTCAAAGAATATCCAGTGTATTATTAGACATACAAACACAACGCGTTTCGGCTATACATCTATGTATAGCCGAAACGCGTTGTGTTTGTATGTCTGATAATAAACTGGATATTCCTTGAAATATTTGGAGTAATTAATGAATCAGCCGGAAGCGCTCCTTGACAAACTGGAAATCATTTTCTGCACAAAAATTTAAAATAACCAATAAATTTCGTTCAACTTCACAATTGTGTCCCACATGTTGATTCTTCACCAAAAATTTACATTTGGTATCTTTATGTTTGAAGAATGATATGTGGGAAAAGGTGGAAAAGTTCCAGGGGGCTGAATACTTTCACAAGGCACTGTGTATATAATACAATATTGCACATTTTTTGCTAGATTCGTAAGCAAGCTTTGGTGAGATTACAGGGGAACATTTGGAAACACGTTCTTACAATGCTATTAACATTATTCCTTTTTTCCTTAAATTCACTAATGCAGTATAATATTTGGAGGACACCACTCAGTGCATTAGATGGCAGCATCTGATTGATAGTGGCATGCTCGCCACCACTTAACAGCCTCTCCTAAAATTACCATTAGTGCTAAAGCTTTTTGAAATGCAGTAATCATCAGGAAAAGGGATCGTCACCTCTGGACATCACCTTGTTAAATGAAATGTCCTTCAGTGCTGATTTGACGCATGGGGGGGCTTATCCTAGGAATTCCGGTATTACAAGTCTCAGATGTCAAGCCTTTATGTTTGTGCTCGTTACCCAGCGCTGCAAGTAAACAGAGCACTACAGGCCATTCACAGAACAACAGCAGCTTTACACGTGTGCTAAAAATATGTACAGGACAATGATCTGACACAAAGGAGAGACATCGTTAAAGGGAACCTATCAGGAGGATCTTACAAGGTGAACTAGAAGTACTGTATGGCTGTATTGCAGTAATGCAATGTGCCAGCACTGAGAAATCAGGCTTTACCATACAGTTTACCATACAGTAACGTAGTTATATGCAGAGACTTGTTAGTCACTATCATCAGCTGCCGGAGACCCACCTGTAAGACCAGTGCACAGTGCGGCTCGTTCCACGGCAGCCATTAAAAGTATATACATGGCTGTGATCATACAGCCAGTGCCTGACACAGTTTAGGCAGCATGTATCACCTGTCAAGCTTCCTTTAAAGGGAATATGTCACCTATTTTTTCGACTATAAGATGCGGCCACCGCCATCAGGGGCTTATCTACAGCATTCTGTAATGCTGTAGATAAGCCCCCGATGTAACCTGAAAGATAAGAAAAACACGTTAGATTATACTCATCCAGGGGCAGTCCGGGTTCGGGCCGGGTCCGATGGGTGTCGCTGTCCGGTCCGGCGCCTCCCATCTTCTAGCGATGACGTACTCTTCTTTGCTTCACCCATCGGACCCGGACCGCCCACCTCGGTGAGTATATTATAACTCATTTTTCTTATCTTTCAGGTTACATCGGGGGCTTACCTACAGCATTACAGAATGCTGTAGATAAGCCCCTGATGGCGGTGGCCGCATCTTATAGTCGAAAAAATAGGAGACAAATTCCCTTTAATGTACAAAAAAGGTAAACTGTTCACGCACCCTGATTGTATTGTTACGTGAAGGAGCGAGCTGCCACTAAAAGCCAGCACTTGCCTCTATCAGCAGTGACTGGAGCCAGCTCTGATTGCTGCTATTTAATCTGCAAATTAACCCTAGATCTGCAGATTAATAACATCCAAACTGACAATATCCCTTTAAGAGGTTAACTGGGGGAAAGTTGTGGTCGTGAATCAGTTAAGAAGAATATGAGATGCTTCCTATTTGGCTAGAAAAATGAGACTGGGTGCTAATATGATTAATATGGAAGGCACATGTAGGATAGAATATCATATAACAAAAATGTTGTTGCTTGAGGTATAAACATTGGTAAATTTAGTGCCGCGGTTATACAAGGGAATTAAATAGATATAGCGATATTTACAGCCCACGGTCCTACATTTCCAGACAGCAGGATAAATGTCCCTGGCATGATGAGACATTCAATTAGGACGGGGACACATTTAATCACTGATCCTGCAGCATTATAAATAAGACCGCAGCCATCTAGTAAATAATAGAAATAAAATGATACCGCCCTACGTAAAGTATACTGTGAAGGTTCTCTCTGCCGCCCTGGCTAATGTAGCGGTATGAACATGGATTGTATAGTCACCGGGAAAGTAATTAATATTATTGAGTATTTCATATTCCAGAGTTTTTCCTTGGACCACGTATAGCTGGTTATTTATGCAGCCGGAATTTCCGAAAAGTTGCTTTATAATACCAATGTTTCATTTGCAAATAGCGTCTTTTTTTTTTTTGCTCTCAAGTCACTAAAACTGTTCAATGAATTTTCCCTTCAAGATGTTGCTTGCCAGAAGCAGCCATAAATCCACAGATAGTCGGTCAAATTTATCAGAGTGCTTCTATAAATACTGCTACAATACACCTTGTCTTGCATTAATAAATTTGAGTGAGGTACATTTGACCTTGGTTGATGAATCGTTGTTCCCTTGGATTCCGTTTTTTCGCTTACTGGTGGGCAGAGATGTCGGAAACCTCATTAGTGGGTTTAGAGATTAATCTTTGAGACACGTGTGTTTCGGCATACAGAAGCTCTTCAATTACATATGACAGGTATAGAAGTATTGCTCCGCTTGTTATAGAAAAAACCCGAGTTGTCACTAATGACAGTCATGGTCATAGGGTGTCTAATTTGGAGAATGGGAATGTATAAAATCCTATTATTTATTTTAATTACAGAACATGATGAATATCGAACTGTTGCGATTTTGGAAATCATTTTCTACCTTGACATACACAAATTGTCTCTTCAGAGAGGAAGAGGACTAGAACTCTACTGCCACCTATAGAAAGTAGCAATCCTAAAAGTCAATGTTGACCCTTTAACAAGCCTTGTCACATGACTTAGGATAAAAGCCAAAACCAGAATCTCAACTTGCAGACACTATGTTTCGGGGTACTGCCCCTCATCAGTGCAATGTGAGATCTGCTTTGGCTATGTAAGAGGCATCTGACCGGGATCCAGAGGAGTATTGCGGCCTTAAACTCTTCATCTCAGCATGCTTAACATGTCTACCTGGACAGAATTTTGTTATCACATAACAGTTGCACCTGACTTAAATGTAAAGATTCTTTTTAAAGCACCAGCGTCTTTTTTTATTTTATTCCTGGTGTGGTGTTACTAATCTAACAGTGACTCAATCTTATAATCACCAGACAGCCTTCCCGGCACCACTCCGTCCCGCGCCGCCTTCTTATGGCCACAACTTCTGACTGTTCGGAAGTCAGAGGTAACTGTCTCAAGTGCTCAATGTAAGTCTATGAGAGTCTCATTCTGGACTCATTCCGGTTCGCTTAGGCTTACATTGAGTTCTGACTTCTGGATCGACTAGCAAACACTGGAGCGATCCAGCAGGTCACAAACTGCTGGAGACCATCCATAGCTGTGCCGAAAATAGAAGAAGACGGCATCTGGTAAGTATAAGAAAAGGGTCAGAGAACTTAGTTTGGTAGCACCACTCCAACGATTTAATAAAACAAACGCTGGAGTGGTGCTTTTAATATCACCGATACGAGGGGAAACATGGCTGGACATGGTTTTGGTGGTCTCTAAAACAAGACCTACTGTGTCCACCTGACTTGACAACATCATTTGAATGAAAAATTGACTTTATAAAATCACTGCTCAAAACACAGAGTAAGCACACTTACACTCACTGGCCACTTTATTAGGTACACCATGCTAGTAACGGGTTGGACCCCCTTTTGCCTTCAGAACTGCCTCAATTCTTCGTGGCAGAGATTCAACAAGGTGCTGGAAGCATTCCTCAGAGATTTTGGACCATATTGACATGATGGCATCACACAGTTGGCGCAGATTTGTCGGCTGCACATCCCTGATGCGAATCTCCCGTTCCACCACATCCCAAAGATGCTCTATTGGATTGAGATCTGGTGACTGAGGAGGCCATTTGAGTACAGTGAACTCATTGTCATGTTCAAGAAACCAATCTGAGATGATTCGAGCTTTATGACATGGCGCATTATCCTGCTGAAAGTAGCCATCAGATGTTGGGTACATTGTGGTCATAAAGGGATCGACATGGTCAGCAACAATACTCAGGTAGGCTGTGGCGTTGCAACGATGCTCAATTGGTACCAAGGGGCCCAAAGAGTGCCAAGAAAAAATTCCCCACACCATGACACCACCACCACCAGCCTGAACCGTTGATACAAGGCAGGATGGATCCATGCTTTCATGTTGTTTACGCCAAATTCTGACCCTACCATCCGAATGTCGCAGCAGAAATCGAGACTCATCAGACCAGGCAACGTTTTTCCAATCTTCTACTGTCCAATTTCGATGAGCTTGTGCAAATTGTAGCCTCAGTTTCCTGTTCTTAGCTGAGAGGAGTGGTACCCGGTGTGGTCTTCTGCTGCTGTAGCCCATCTGCCTCAAAGTTCGACGCACTGTGCGTTCAGAGATGCTCTTCTGCCTACCTTGGTTGTAACGGGTGGCAATTTGAGTCACTGTTGCCTTTCTATCAGCTCGAACCAGTCTGCCCATTCTCCTCTGACCTCTGGCATCAACAAGGCATTTCCGGCCACAGAACTGCCGCTCACTGGATTTTTTTTCTTTTTCGGACCATTCTCTGTAAACCCTAGAGATGGTTGTGCGTGAAAATCCCAGTAGATCAGCAGTTTCTGAAATACTCAGACCAGCCCTTCTGGCACCAACAATCATGCCACGTTCAAAGGCACTCAAATCACCTTTCTTCCCCATACTGATGCTCGGTTTGAACTGCAGGAGATTGTCTTGACCATGTCTACATGCCTAAATGCACTGAGTTGCCGCCATGTGATTGGCAGATTAGAAATTAAGTCTTAACACACAGTTGGACAGGTGTACCTAATAAAGTGGCCAGTGAGTGTATGTACGGCAATGGACATGTTTGTAAAACAAATCTTCAAATATCCTCTTCAGAGCGGAAGATGACCTGAATTCTAGTGATGTTATTGTACAGTAGTTATTCTATAAATCGAGATTTCTAGGTCGCTGTTATCAAATAAATGAGTGGTGATCAGCAATTTATAATGTCAATCAGTACTTGAATATTTAAAGAGAATCTGTCAGCACACAATGGCTGTTCAAGCTCAGCATATTGTAGGGGATATAGATGTAATAAAAGTCATACCTTTAATGCCAGTTGTCTTCCGTTCTTTGCCATAAATCTTTCCTTAGTCAAATATGGCATGGCTGAACAGTTTAGCTCACTCTTCCATCTACTTGTTTTCTATCTAGAACGAAAAACTAAAGAAATGAACTGTAGTATAAGTTGGTGTACATTCAGCATGTAGTGCATGTTCACACTGGCCACTAAACAGACAAAAACAAGCTAAAAACAAAGTAAGAAAATAAATAGCAATTATGCATCAAATGATATAATGTGCTTGGTTCCTTTTGGATAAATATTTAGGCTTAATGTGCGCTGCTGAGACTAGGATAAAGTCACCACATGAGAATCTTTTTAACTCTTTATTCCCAACGCGTTTCAAAGTGAAAAGCCACTTCTTCTTCAGGGGATGACATATAGTGGATAGATACAACCTTCTCTGGTTAAATACATTCATTATTTGAATTTCGGCGCCAAAAAACCACATGGGATGAGAGGACAGATGTCAGAGTTCAAGGGTTAATGGAACGTGAAAACAGTTTATAAATGTTCTTATTATTTAACAGTAACATTTCTTAATTTCTCTTTACAGATAATATATTGAAAAAGAAAAAATAAAAAATAAAGAAAAACTACATACTAAAAAAAGGTTTAATATGGGAGATGGATCGAACCCATTGAAAAAATTATATACATATCGTAGTCTAGAGTCTATACCACTCGAACAGAGCGGATTTCGTTCCAAAAAGGAAGAAAACGGGAAAGAGTATTAAAATATGTTAAAAGATGTAATTAAAATTTCTTTAATTAAAATTGTATTAAAATGTGGATGAAAATTGTATAAAAATTGTGTATAATAAAATTGCGTTGGATTGATAATTGTTTGAAAAGGATTTTTTGCTATATGGACTTAGTGATATAATTCTGAGGCGGGATGTCAAAATGATCGATTGGTGCATGGTAAAAGAAGCGGACCTACAAAAATGAGTCCAGACATACCCCACGGAAGCAAGTTCTCATCCAAAGTCAGAGAACACCTAAAACATTAAAAAATTGCAATTTGGATGAGAACTTGCTTCCGTGGGGTATGTCTGGACTCATTTTTGTAGGTCCGTTTCTTTTACCATGCACCAATCGATCATTTTGACATCCCGCCTCAGAATTATATCACTAAGTCCATATAGAAAAAAATCCTTTTCAAACAATTATCAATCCAACGCAATTTTATTATACACAATTTTTATACAATTTTCATCCACATTTTAATACAATTTTAATTAAAGAAATTTTAATTACATCTTTTAACATATTTTAATACTCTTTCCCGTTTTCTTCCTTTTTGGAACGAAATCCGCTCTGTTCGAGTGGTATAGACTCTAGACTACGATATGTATATAATTTTTTCAATGGGTTCGATCCATCTCCCATATTAAACCTTTTTTTAGTATGTAGTTTTTCTTTATTTTTTATTTTTTCTTTTTCAATATGTTATCTGTAAAGAGAAATTAAGAAATGTTACTGTTAAATAATAAGAACATTTATAAACTGTTTTCATGTTCCATTAACCCTTGAACTCTGACATCTGTCCTCTCATCCCATGTGGTTTTTTGGCGCCGAAATTCAAATAATGAATGTATTTAACCAGAGAAGGTTGTATCTATCCACTATATGTCATCCCCTGAAGAAGAAGTGGCTTTTCACTTTGAAACGCGTTGGGAATAAAGAGTTAAAAAGATTCTCATGTGGTGACTTTATCCTAGTCTCAGCAGCGCACATTAAGCCTAAATATTTATCCAAAAGGAACTATACTGGCGGTCACGGTTGTGAACCTCGGGCGTGCAGCATGCTGACAGTGATTTACATGCTTTTATTCGTTCTGGGAAAGGTGAGTAGATTCCATTTGAATTTGTTCTATCTTCCACCCAGATAAGACCCTATTGCGCTCTTTCCTTTTTAGTTTTATAATGTGCTTGGTTAACATAGTTTTGATAAAAAAAAACATAAAAACCATCCCACCATGTCATGATGACCCTATTTGGGGCAGTCCTAACTTCTAGTATTAACACCTTACCATACTGTATGTCTAAATTACATTAATGTGAATAAGGGCTAAGAAGGACCGAGTCCCCGATGGACACCCAGCGATGGGGAGCCATATAAACATAATGTCCAGTTCAAAGAAAAGGGAGGTCATGCCGTTATTTGCACAGAGTGTAAAAACCTAAAACGAAAACCTAAAGAAATGAACTGGAGTATAAGTAGGTGTGCATGCAGCGTTTAGGTGCATGTTCACACTGGCCACTAAACAGACAGAACCTAAGATAAAAACAAAGTAAGCAAATACCCTGCAGTAAATAAATAAATAGCCACAGTGCATGAAAATTATATAGGGTACTCAGTTAACATAATTTTAATTAAAAAAACAACATAAAAGCCATTCCAGTACGTCATGGTGACCCGATTTGGGACTGTCCTATCCTACAGTATTAAAATCTTACCTTTTGCCTAAATGACGTAAATATGAATGCAATTGTAAATCCAGGGCTGTCAATCAAGGAAGAGGGGTCAGAAATAGATTGAAAACTAGTAGCTGGGAAGTTTCACTGAACTGCTTAACAATACCAAAGGTGCAGCGAGCACTTCTCACACGTTGACGGACTTTGGTAAGTAAGGGGGTGCCTCACCTGTCCCTGGAACTGGGACCCTAACTATCCCTGTCCCGGGGGTACTCTTAAAGGTAGAGAGACCAGAGTCTCCAACCTTACTATGCTCCTATTAAAGCCCTAAGCTGTCTCCTCCCACTCCCCCCAGGAAGCCTGGGACAGAGACAGATATGTTAGTGCATATACACGTAAGACAACAGGGATATCCAAAAGCAACTTACATACTAAAAAAAGGGTAGAGAGGAATAAAGGGAAGGGTAGGAAGGTACAAACCATATGGGAATAGGTAAATGGAGAAAGGATACACCCAAAAACAGCAGACAACAATCTCCAGCAGCAACTACCAACTCCAGCAAACCACTAGATTTTCACAGGCAGGGGTCTGGCCAGGTTTTATAAGCAAAAATGAGCATGTCAGGAGGTGCTGCATATCTCAATCCAGCATACAAAGAGTTGTTAACCTGTTCAGCACCAAAGGAAACTAAGTCCATTTAATATGAGGGACAGAACACACAGGCTAAATGGAAGACCTGCGCTTCACAGTACATAAAGACCGCCTATTCCCAGATCTCCCAGGAGGATGTGACCAAATCATGACAGCTCTGCATTAGTAAATGTGAATAAGGAATGATTACTGGCAAATGCAGCAACAGATTTGGACACTAAAAGTATCATTTTCAATTATGGCTATGCTTGGTTTGAACAGGTGTCGAAGTAGTAACATCTCTCTTTGTGGAGAGCGACATACTACTCGGGTAAATTGGATATGCATATTGTCTCTCCAGAGAGGAAGATGACTTAAGCCCCCGTTACACATAACGATGTTCCAGCGATCCCACCAATGATCCGACATGGATGGGATCGCTGGGACATCGTTAGGCTGATCACTGGTGAGCTGTCACATAGACAGCCCCTCCAGCGATCAGGACCAGCGAGCAAGCTGGTTTCTAAGGTAAACATCGGGTATTAAGAGCCGCGTGGCTCCTGGATACCCACTGTTTGCATTAGAAACCAGCATCCAGCGCCGCTGATCGCTGGTCTCTCGCTGCTACACGCAGCAATGCGTGCTGGCCAGTGGGAGACCAGCGATGAAAAAGTGGCCCAGGTCGATCGAGCACGATCAGCGATACCTGGCAGGGGGGCCAGTCGCTGATCCCCGTCACACACAGCGATCTCGCTGGCGAGATCGCTGTGGCATCACAAAATCAGCGATCTCGCTAGTGTGTGACGGGGCCTTTAAACTCCGGTGCCATTTATTGGAAGTAGTGATCCTAAAAGTCAATGTATTTTGAACAACCCTAATTAAGGGAGAGAGGGAAAAAAGACAGGTGAGGCGCTTCCTCCGACCGTGATACGTTTTTACTAACAGTAAAAAAAAATGTTGTTCAGTTGTGGTTATGCTCACCTTTAATCAGTAAGAAATACACATTGAAATTCTCAAGGAATCGATTCTTTGGGTACCTCTCTGCCGTGTCTTGTATATTCCAATAAGGTGCGCAGCTCACTTTGGAGAACTATGTACTGATCCTACTTCGGATATACATAGGTAGTAAAGTGTGTATGAAGAGGAACTCCATGCAAATGTGGCGCTAAACACCTTAGGATTTCTTAAATACATCCAAATACGAGAAAAATCTGTTTTAAAAAATTAACTTATATTCTCAAAGAAAAATTATTAAAATACAGTACAACGTGTTTCGGCTGCTTTTTTCACAGTGCAGCCTTCATCATGTAACAAAAATAGACAACATGCAAAAGCACTATAAAGTTGTACTGTATTTTACTAATTTTTAATAATTTTTCTTTGAGAAATAAAATTAATTTTTTTAAATAGATTTTCCTCGGATTTGGATATATTTAAGAAATGCTAAGGTGTTTAGCGCCACATTTGTATGGAGTTCCTCTTCATACAGACTAAGGGTACAGTTACGCGAAGCACCAGCGATCCCAACAACGATACGACCTGTAAGGATCACTGGTGCGTCGCTAAATGGTCTCTAGTGAGTTGTCAAACCGGCAGATCTACTAACCGACGTAGCAACGATCCGGCGATCCATATAACGACCTCGGCTGTTGTTGGTACCTTGTCACACAGCAGCTATTCTGAATGATTCCAGCCTGCGTCCCTGAGTTCTGCGTGGCCAATGAGGTCGCTCGTCGGTGTCAAACATAGCGATGCATGCTGGCCAGGCGGTCGCCGCTGCGTGTCACATGTAGCGAGATTGCAGGCGAGATCGCTGCTGCGTCACAAAATTGGTGACGCTTTAGCGATCTCGCTATGTGAGACGGGGCCTTAAATAAAAGTCAATGTCATCCCTTTAACCCCTTACCTACAATTGACGTAATATTCCGTCCATGTGTCCATGGACCTAATTACCATGGACGGAATATTACGTCATCGCGATCAGCGGCGCCCACGTGGTGAGCGCCGCTGATCGCGGCCGAGTGTCAGCTAATTATCATAGCTGACACCCGGCACAATGTGTCAGGGGCGGTCACGGACCGCCCCCGACACGTTAACCCCTTGCACACCGCGATCAAACGCGATCGCGGTGTACCGGGGGTTAAAGGGAAGCATCGGCAGGGAGGGGGCTCCCTCCGTGCTTCCCTGAGCCCCCCACGGCAGCGCAATGTGCAGCGCTGCTGCGGGGGGCTCTTTCCCTACAGGCCCCCGGATCCAAGATGGCGACGGGGGCCTGCAGGGAGCTGACTTCCTCACTGCCTGCAAACCGCAGGCATGAGGAAGTCTGCAGCAGTGCCTGTGACAGATCGCTGATCTGTCACAGTGATCTGTGATGTGACAGATCAGCGATCTGTCACAGGACAGTGATGTCCCACCTGGGACAAGGTAATAAAGTAAAAAAAAAAAAAAAAAAAAAAAAGTGTTAAAAATAATTTTAAAAAAATCGCTAAATAAATCAGTAAAAAAAAAAAAATATTCCCCAATAAATCCATTTTTTCAAAATAAAAAAAACCAAAAACAATAAAAGTACACGTATTTGGTATCGCCGCGTCCGTAATGACCTGCCCTATAAAACTGTCCCATTAGTTAACCCCTTTAGCGAACCCCTTAAAAAATAAAAATAAAAAACGAAGCAAAAAATAATGATTTATTATCATACCACCGAACAAAAAGTGCAATAACGCGCGATCAAAAAGACGCATATAAATATGCATGGTACCGCTGAAAACGTCATCTTGTCCCGCAAAAAACGATCCACCATACAGCATCATCCGCAAAAAAATAAAAAAGTTATAGCTCGCAGAATAAAGCGATACAAAAATAATTATTTTTTATATAAAATAGTTTTCATTGCAAAAAACCGACAAAACATAAAAAACGACCTAAATGAGGTATCGCTGTAACCGTACTGACCCAAAGAATAAAACCGCTTTATCAATTTTACCACACGCGGAACGGTGTAAACGCACCCCCCCAAAAGAAATTCATGAAACGCTGGTTTTTGTTCATTCTGCGTCCCAAAAATCGGAATAAAAAGCGATCAAAAAATGTCACGTGCCCGAAAATGGTACCAATAAAAATGTCAACTCGTCCCGCAAAAAATAAGACCTCACATGACTCGGTGGGTCAAAATACGGAAAAATTATAGCTCACAATATGTGGTGATGCAAAAACTATTTTTACAATAAAAAGCGTCTTTTAGCGTGCGACAGCCGCCAAACATAAAAACCGCCATAAATCGTAAATCAAACCCCCCGTTATCACCCCCTTAGTTAGGGAAAAATAATAAAACTAAAAGAAAATGTATTTATTTCCATTTTCCCGGTAGGGCTAGGGTTAGGGTTAGGGCTAGGGTTAGGGTTAGGGCTAGGGTTAGGGCTAGGGTTAGGGCTAGGGCTCAGATTAGGGTTAGGGGTGTGTTGAGGTTCGGGTTGGAGTTATAATTGGGGGTTTCCACTGTTTGGGCACATCAGGTGCTCTCCAAAGGCAACATGGCGTCTGATCTCAATTCCAGCCAATTCTGCGTTGAAAAAGTCAAATGGTGCTCCTTCCCTTCCAAGCTCTGCCATGTGCCCAAACAGTGTTTTACCCCCACATGTAGGGTATCAGCCTACTCAGGACAAATTACAAAACAACTTTTGGGGTCCAATTTCTCCTGTTACCCTTAGGAAAATAAAAAATTGGGGGCAAAAATATAATTTTGCGGAAAAAAATGTTTTTTTTATTTTCACGCCCAGGCGTTATAAACTTCTGTGAAGCACTTGGGGGTTCAAAGTGCTCTCCACACATCTAGATAAGCTCGGTGGGGGGTCTAGTTTCCAAAATGGGGTCACTTGTGGGGAGTTTCAATAGTTTAGGTACATTAGGGGCTCTCCAAACGCATATGACACCCGCATACCAATCCATCAAAGTCTGCATTCCAAAACGTCACTACTTCCCTTCCGAGCCCCGACGTGTGCCCATACAGTAGTTTTCTCCCACATATGAGGTATCAGCGTACTCAGGACAAATTGGACAACAACTTTTGGGGTCCAATGTCTCCTGTTACCCTTGGGAAAATAAAAAAAATGGGGACTAAAAGATGATGTTTGTTGAAAAAATACGATATTTTTAATTTCACGCCCGGTCGTTATAAACTTCTGTGAAGCACTGGGGGGTTCAAAGTGCTCACCACACATCTAGATAAGTTCATTAGGGGGTCTAGTTTCCAAAATGGGGTCACTTGTGGGGGGTTTCCACTATTTAGGTACATCAGGGGCTCTCCAAACGCAACATGACACCCGCAGACCATTCCATCAAAGTCTGCATTCCAAAACGTCACTACTTCCCTTCCGAGCCCCGACGTGTGCCCATACAGTAGTTTTCTCCCACATATGAGGTATCAGCGTACTCAGGACAAATTGGACAACAACTTTTGGGGTCCAATTTCTCCTGTTACCCTTGGGAAAATAAAAAAATGGGGACTAAAAGATCATGTTTGTGGAAAAAATACGATTTTTTTATTTTCACGCCCGGACGTTATAAACTTCAGTGAAGCACTGGGGGGTTCAAAGTGCTCACCACACATCTAGATAAGTTCCTTGGGGGGTCTAGTTTCCAAAATGGTGTCATTTGTGGGGGGTTTCTACTGTTTTGGTACATCAGGGGCTTTCCTAACGCGACATGGTGTCCGATCTCAATTCCAGCCAAAAACGTCAAATGGCGCTGCTTCCCTTCCGAGCTCTGCCATACGCCCAAATAGTGGTTTACCCCCACATGTGGGGTATCAGCGTACTCAGGATAAATTGCACAATATCTTTTAGGGTCCTGTTACTTTTGGAAAAATAAGAATTGAGGGTGAAAAGATCATTTTTGTGGAAAAAATATGATTTTTTTAATTGTACTGCTGTACGTTATAAACTTCTGTGAAGCCCTTGGGGGTTCAAAGTTCTCACCACACATCTAGATAAGTTCCTTGGGGGGTCTAGATTCCAAAATGGTGTCATTTGTGGGGGGTTTCCACTGTTTTGGTACATCAGGGGTTTTCCAATCGCGACATGGTGTCCGATCTCAATTCTAGCCAAAAACGTCAAATGGCGCTGCTTCCCTTCCGAGCTCTGCTATGCGCCCAAATAGTCATTTACACCCACATATGGGGTATCAGCGTACTCAGGACAAATTGCACAATAACTTTTAGGGTCCTGTTACCCTTGGAAAAATAAAAATTGGGGGTGAAAAGATCATTTTTGTGGAAAAAATATGATTTTTTAATTGTACCGCTGTACGTTATAAACTTCTGTGAAGCCCTTGTGGGTTCAAAGTTCTCACCACATATCTATATAAGTTCCTTGGGGGGTCTAGTTTCCAAAATGGGGTCACTTGGGGGGGGTTTCCACTGTTTAGGTACATCAGGGGCTCGCCAAACGTGACATGGCGTCCGATCTGAATTCCAGCCAATTTTGCATTGAAAAAGTCAAACGGCGCTCCTTCCATTCTGAGCTCTGCCATGCGCCGAAACAGTGGTTCCCCCCCACATATCAGGTATCAGCGTACTCAGGACAAATTGCACAATAAGTCTTGCAGTCCAATTTCTCCTGTTACCCTTGGTAAAATAAAGAAAATTGAACCTGAAGTATTTTTTTTGTGAAAAAAAGTTAAATGTTCATTTTTTTTTAATATTCAAAAAATTCCTGTGACGCACCTAAAGGGTTAATAAACTTCTTGAATGTGGTTTTAAGCACCTTAAGGGGTGCAGTTTTTAGAATGGTGTCACTTTTGGGTATTTTCTATCATATAGACCCCTCAAAGTGGCTTCAAATGTGAAGTGGTCCCTAAAAATAAAATGGTGTTGCAAAAATGAGAAATCGCTGGTCAATTTTTAACCCTTATAACTTCCTAACAAAAAAAAATTTTGGTTCCAAAACTGTGCTGATGTAAAGTAAACATGTGGGAAATGTTATGTATTAAGTTTTTTCAAAATTTTCGCCAAATTTCCGTTTTTTTCACAAATAAACGCAAGTTATTTGAATGCAATTTTACCACTAACATGAAGTACAATATGTCACGAGAAAACAATGTCAGAATCACCGGGATCCATAGAAGCGTTCCAGAGTTATGACCTCATAAAGGTACAGTGGTCAGAATTGTAAAAATTGGCCCGGTAGTTAACGTGCAAACCACCCTTGGTAGTGAAGGGGTTAATGAGCCTTGCCACATGACTTAGGATAAAAAGCCAAACCAAAATCTCTATTTGCACATTGTTTAAAGATGTTTCCTCTCCACAGTGCAAAGCAAGAGAGCTGATTTGGCTTTTATGAGAGGCTTCTGACTGGGTTCTAAGGGGTAACATCTCTCCTTGTGTAGAGTGATATTCCTTATATGCCAGTGTAAGGAAACAATGCTCCTCTGGGAAATGAAATATGCAAAGACAGTTATTTTGGGCTAACAGACAACATTTAACATTTACATGTTGCAATAAGTTTTTTTTTAAATTTTTTCAAACAATTAATTGTATGAAACCTTTTCCTGTTTTGTCAGTAGGATTTACCTCCAAAAACAATAATTTTTAGGTCAACAAAAAAGAATGTTATCAGTGTACATTAAGCAAATTACACAGGTCAACGAAAAAAATTTTTTTTTCTGGTGTCCAAAATATTTTAATGAATTTGGGGTATTTTTGGGGTGCTGATTCTGAATATGTCATCAGTTTTGCCAGATTGGCTCAAGTTTTTGAGATTTTTGGTATCTTATTTATAGCACTTGTTGGTAAATGCGACGCATCATCTCATTAATTTCTTTGGATTAGTACTTGAACTGAGCAGTTCTCAATATAGTTTTGTGTTAATTAGTGTTCTAAAAGTTTGTTCATAGCTTGATTTTTGCACTAACTTTATGTTGTTGTCTGTTTTCCAGTGAAAAGCATGAACTCATCATGAAGAAGTTGTCTTAACGATCCAGACTCATTCTGTTACATTTGTGGTGAATATACACTGCCAAAACATAGAAGAAACATAACAGACTTCGTAAAAAAAGTGTATTTTGCCTATTTTGGGGTTATGCTTGGGGACCAAGACAAGTTTTGGGCACCACACATAGTGTGCAAAGCATGTATCGAATTATTACGAAAATGGAGCAAAGGACAAAGAAAAAGCTTCAAATTTGGTGTTCCAATGGTGTGGAGAGAGCCAAAAAATCATCATGATGACTGTTATTTCTGTGCAGTGCAAGTGCAAGGATTCAATAAGCATAAGAAACGAAAATGGGAGTAACATGGAATCTGCAAGAAGGCCTGTCCCTCATTGTGAAGATGTGCCTGTACCTGTGTTTACCATAAATAACAGTCATCATGATGATTTTTTGGCTCTCTCCACACCATTGGAACACCAAATTTGAAGCTTTTTCTTTGTCCTTTGCTCCATTTTCGTAATAATTCGATACATGCTTTGCACACTATGTGTGGTGCCCAAAACTTGTCTTGGTCCCCAAGCATAACCCCAAAATAGGCAAAATACACTTTTTTTACGAAGTCTGTTATGTTTCTTCTATGTTTTGGCAGTGTGTATTCACCACAAATGTAACAGAATGAGTCTGGATCGTTAAGACAACTTCTTCTTGATGAGTTCATGCTTTTCACTGGAAAACAGACAACAACATAAAGTTAGTGCAAAAATCAAGCTATGAACAAACTTTTAGAACACTAATTAACACAAAACTATATTGAGAACTGCTCAGTTCAAGTACTAATCCAAAGAAATTAATGAGATGATGCGTCGCATTTACCAACAAGTGCTATAAATAAGATACCAAAAATCTCAAAAACTTGAGCCAATCTGGCAAAACTGATGACATATTCAGAATCAGCACCCCAAAAATACCCTAAATTCGATGAAATATCTTTGGCACCAAAAATGCTGTTGACCAGTGTTATTGATTGTTTATTGATGAGCATGTTTACTTTGAACAAAGATCACATATAATCGTGTATGTGAACAATATTTAGGCAATGATTGCCACATATAAAAGGTCCCTTAGCTTTAGATCAGATTACATGGATCAATCTCATTGCATGCAGGAGAGTGTAAGCTGCCGACCATGCATCTGCCCACCACACTAAATGCTATTAGGCATGAGTTGATTTCCATCAGATACTTCATAAATTTACCGCCACAATTTCATATCTGAATGTGGCCTAAGGACACTTTGAGTGACAGCTCAGTCTCCCTATGGGATCTGTAGTTAGGTGGACTGTCAGTGTTGTGTGTGATAGTTCAGTCATCCATTCTGATGCTGGGGCATGCTAGACTGTCAGCATATTGATTGACAGCCCTGCTGCTCAATCTGGTCTAGCCGGCAGGGGTTTCCCGTGGCATTGCCCGTCTTTCATTATTGGCAATGTATTTAGCTGGATTGCTGTCTGCAGTCCAATGTCAGTTGTAGCTTTGCTTAAGTTAGGTGTGTGTGCTTGGTGCTTGCTCTGTGTGTGACTTGTTGATCTTGTTTCTGACCTTGGATTTGTTGTGACTATTCGTGTGGATTATCCCTTCTGCTTTTGTCACTCTCTGAACTTCAGGTGTCTGACCCCGAACTTGGCCTATGAGTATCCATTTTTTGTTCACCCTGGTTTTGACGTTCCCTTCCTGGTATTTGACCCCGGCCTATTAACTGACCACGCCTTTGCCTTACCCCTCTGTACTACGAGCCCTCCTTGTATCTGACCTCGGGCCTCCTGACTATCCTGTCTCATGGCTTGTCCGTGAGTAGTGACTCAGTGTCACATTTACACCACGTGCTGCTCTATTTCAAATGTATTTTTTTTACTAAAAAGTGACTTTTATTAATTCATCAAATATGTCATAAACAGAACAATTAGTTGCTACATTGTGGAAACCATATCATGACAATGCGTAATTGGAACATAGATATGTACTATGTACAGCTAGAGAACACATACAATGTCTGTTTGACTTCTATCCATATTTACTTGGCTTGTCTGTAAGATTTTAGTATGCAAGCAGTGCCTTTTCATATATACAGTAGCTAAAGGAAAAAATTGAGCTGACCTTAAGATAACTCATGTGTGGTATTTCATGTTCATATATATAATTTCATTTTTATGTTTCTCATTTAATTTGATAGCAGCAACCTAGAAATCCCTGTAGATAGAAGTGAATAGAATAAGTACTGTACAATAATATCACTGACTGTACAACACAAACAGACGGTTCTGGGACTTGCAGGTTGTTTGCTTTTTGAAGGTCACTGGCATAGAAGCAGAATCCATTTTATCAATGGAAATTGTCTATTTTCTGGGTAGACATATGATGTGCAATTGTATTCATAGAGATAGTAGGTAGTGGTGATAATTTTAACATTTATAATAACAATATCTGTGGCATAGGAAGATGTCAGCATGAATATTTAAAAGGGTTTTCTAACCAGCTTACAATTGACATTAGGACAGCTGCAGCCAAAACCCAGTGCTGTCAATATTACTACAGCTAGTGATTGATTCTTGCTACATATTGAAAAGCCAAAAAAGGAATAATAGAATACAAGTAATGAGCCAATCAAGAATCACAATATATAAAGGAATCAGCAACACTTAGTATCCACATATAGATTAGAAAGGGTGTCTAAATAGGCAAGTAGAAATAGATTGCACAAAAATTGGTTTCATATAGTAGATATATATATATACATACATATGTAGCAAAATATATAGTATAATGCATAGTTGCAAGTTTTTTCAAATATGTATATATGAAAAACAAGGCAGTTTATGTCACCAATTAGATATTAAAGTGCACAGGTGCGTATGTCAAAATATATCCATAGGTCTAAAATAATGTTAAAGCAATCCTAAAAAACGGATCTGCCATATATACATAAGGAGATAGAGGGTTTAATCACATGTCAATGGTGATAGATAACATTGCCCGATATAATCAAGTTAAAAAAAGAACCAGTGCACAAGATTGTTATACAAAAATTACAATAAGCCAAGACCCAGACTTACTATTAGTGGAAATCGGGACCACAACACACATTTCGCTATTTAGCTTCCTCGGAGGTGCCTCCCGAGGAAGCTAATTAGCGAAACGTGCGTTGGGGTCCCAGTAAACTGCCTTGTTTTTCTTATATACATATTTGAAAAAACTTGCAACTATGCATTATACTTTATATTTTGCTACATATGTATGTATGTATATATATATCTACTATATGAAACCAATTTTTGTGTAGTCTATTTCTACTTGCCTATTTAGACACCCTTTCTAATCTATATGTGGATACTAAGTGTCGCTGATTCCTTTATATATTGTGATTCTTGATTGACTCATTACTTGTATTCTATTACGGTATTCCTTTTTTGGAAGAAAATAATAAAAATATACATTTTTTTACTTTATTGCTCTTTAATCCATTTTTTCTTTGGGTATTATATCTTGTTGTGATGGATGAGTTTGATATTAGCCTGCTTTTGGTTTGATATTGAAAAGCCACATCAATGCTGGAGACTGGTAAACAAAAATTCTTAGGAGATAGAGAATATTCCATTTATTTGAGAGGAATTTAATTTTACTGGAATGTAAAATTAAAAAAAAATTTTGAGAACACAGATTTTTGTAAATTTGCTTTACGCCGATTCAGCAAAACAGAGACTGGCTGGCCATCATTTTGCTGAACTGTAGATGACTGGCAAAAGTAAAAAAAAAAATTATATATATATATATATATATATATATATATATATACACTCACCTTACCACCAATCTGTCCTCAGGGCTTCTTTGTGCTGTCCCATCTTCCTGTTCATTTTAGATAGGGTCTTCTGGCCATAGCCAGGCCTTAAAGGTCACCTCGTTTCCCTCATCATGACATGCAATTCTCAGTTACTTCTCAGACTTGTCAGTGGCTGCAAGTCCCGAATTAGATTGACCAGATCAAAGATTCAACAGCAGAAAAAGAACCGGACAGAGGTCACTGTGCATCAGATGTCTGTTCAGATGTATGTTACATCACGACTTGTGATGTGCAGTGACTTCTGAGGCCTAGTTGCGGCTTGAGTTTACAAACCTAAAATGAACAGACCGGGAGAAGTGGTTCGCAATGGGGAAAAGAAGAAACTAGAGGATCAGACAGCGTTCAGCCTGCAGTGGAGGGGTCAGACAGTTTTTTCTTTGTTTCTTACATCTTATTCATGGAGAATAACCTTGCTGCAAATAGATTTTCCAGGGTTAGTTTGCATGATTTGGCAAATTCAAATGTTGTCAGATACACTCATCTTTACTAGGTGGCAAGGAAGCCTTAACATTCCTGTGGAAGGAGATTAGTAATTCAAAGTATTATTTTTTTTACATCTGTAAAAAAAAAAATCATTAGGTTGATTAACCCTTTCTCCAGTAATAAAAATTACTTATAGATCAATGGGGATCCGACAGCTGGGACCTACACTGATCGGCAGAACTGAGAACTTTTAAATCCATTAGAATGGAGCGTCGGTGCGTATGCTTATGGCCATTTCCAACAGCCTCTCCATTTATTCTCTGTTCCGCTGCCAAATAAAGCCTAGCACAGTGCTTGGCAGCTCCATAGGGAATAAATGGAGCCCAGTATGACATGCACAATGCCGCCCCATTCCAACAGGGATAATAGTTTCCCATCGATGATAAAGTTACCCAGTGTTCTGCCGATTGGTGCGGATCCCAGCTGTCAGACCCCCATAGATCTTTAAGTCATCACCATTCAGATAGACTTCACTGAATAACCCTTCAAAGTAAATAGTACGCAGGAACGTAAGGTCCATTTACACTGCATCATTATTGGGAATGAGCATTTATAGGAATGTGTAAACAGAACTCGCGCTACTGAGAGTAATAGCAGACTGTGTGCACTGAACAATCTATTACCATATTTACTAATCAGTGGTTATTCATCTCTGCAATATTGGGTAATGTAAATGCAGTTTTATATGTACACCTAGAAAATTTGTTTTAACACTTATCTCGATTTTATAGAATCATTACCCTTGTGTTTAATTTGCTATTGTTTTTGTCATGTTTTAAGCCAATACATATATAGTACAGGTCAAAAGTTTGGACACATCTGTCCTTGCAATGGTGTTTTTGGTCATTGTCTTGTTGCAGCACAAGTGATGGACCCACTATATGCAAACCAGATGGGATGGCATGTCATTGCAGAATACTGTGGTTGCCAATCTATGTAAGTGTGCTTTGAATTTGGAATTAATCATCAACAGTGCCACTTGCAAAGCACCCCCCCCACCATAACAACTCTTCTTCCATACTTCACGCTGCATCACTTGTGTAGAAACCATCTGCTCACCCTTTCTGCATCCCACATAGACATGGAAGTGGGTACCACAAATTTTGATTCAGCAGACCACAGTATAGATTTCCATTAATTGACCCCATAAAATCTCTTCTATTTATTTGCGGTTCTCAGTGGAGACTTCTTTGCAGCAATTGGAACACTTCCCGCAGTCTCTTCTGGATAGTTGATGTTGAGCTATGTCTGCTACTTGAGGTCTGTGCATCATATATGAAGAATGTTATCTTAGGTGCTGTCATTTTGAGGTTTCTGAGACTGGTAACTGTGATGAACTTATCCTTTGCAGCAGAAGTAATTCCTAGTCTTCCTTTCCTGGGCCTACCCTCATGAGAGACAGTGACTTACAGTTTCATGCCTGACTTTGAGAATTTCTTCAAACTTTTCGCAGTTTACTAGATTGACTGACCTTTATGTGTTTAATCAATAATTGGCTGTCATTTCTCTTTAGTTAGTTGCCATATACTGGCTTCAAACATACAGTATGTGGAATAGGGCTTGACATTGTATGGAACTGTTTGACTAAGGCTCATTGTTGAGTCAATAACTCACACACTATGTGATGGAAATAAAGCCACACTTTTCAATTTTTCAAGACCCTGTTGCTGCTGTCTTTACATGTACAGATATGTATGTATATGAAAAGAGTTGGTGCAAATATGCAGCCTTGATTTACACATTTATTTATTGAGAAGGGTTCTGAAAGGATATTACTTTACAAACACCATCATCATTGTCCCCATTGGGCGGACAATCTAAATTCCCTATCAGTATGTCTTTAGAGTGTGGGAGGAACCGGAGTACCCGGAGGAAACCCAGGCAAACACGGGGAGAACATACAAACTTCTTAGTGTCCTTGGTGGAATTTGAACCCAGGACTCCCACGCACATTTCTAATTTATATATACTGTATATATATCTATATATATATATATACACAGTATAAATCAAGAAAAAAGGGCAGCACTACCAAAACAATATAGTAGGTGCAAAACCTATTCAGTAGTGTCCAAACAGCCAAATTAACAAAAGGAAAAAAAAGTGGCTTGACAAAGACAGGTCACCGTTGAAACGTTGCCACCTAAGGATCAGTAAAGTATCCACTGTTTTCACATTTATTTGAGTGCTGCCTATTTTTTTTCCATTTTTTTTCTTTTATATACACAGTATATTTATATATATATATATATATATATATAAAGCTCTTCATGTGGCTTATAGGATTATATGTTGAGTCCCTGGACAGGGACAAAATTTGGTATGCAGTGGGGTATATTGAGTACTAATACCTGGAGCACTCCATTTTTGTCCTTGTGTCATTGATCTACTGTTTTGAGTCTCCTTGTGTTGTCACAAAAGACTACAACGCTTTGCAATCTTCTCCATATTCACCATGAATAATTTCCCATTTTCACTGGAAGGTCACATTGAAGAGGACTGATAATCTCTCCCGACATTTCTGATTTATTAAATACTTATATACTGCAAACTAACAATGCTGGCGCATCTTGTATTGAAACTGTGTATTGGGCGGTTCCACTGTTATTCCTACTAGAAGTTGATGAATAAATTGACTCATAGTTTTTACCAGTTGGGGGCTGTTCTTGCACTATCCAATCAGTGTTGACAAAGTAGGGATACGCCCATTTGACATGAGTAACATTAACACCCATTTGTCAATTTTTTTACAGTTATAAAGGAGGAATAATAGAACAGCACTATGTGGAGTATAATGGAAAGACGTCCACTATTGAATCCTATGGGATATTGAGATGTGTCGGGTAGAGCTTTAGCTAACTTAATTTAGCATTTTTCTGTTCCAGTTGCCGTTTCTTTCTTGTGTTGGAGTAGGACGTGTATCCGTAGATTTTTAGATATCATATCTTTCGGTAAGACCTCTTTGGATCAGCTTTGTTGTCTCTGCCTGGTAAATCCTCATGTTGGAAAATAAAATATTCCATAATACACAATTACAGTAAAATCTAATTTGCCAGTGGCAGTTGTCAGTGATTTGTGAAACAATACAAGTCATCTGTCTTTGTCCTTATTGCTGACGCGCGCATCAAGCACTGAGTATTGCAGGGAATTGACAGCATTGTACCTCTCTGAAAGGAGCTGTAGTGACAAAGATAATAAATCAATCTCAATATGCTTCTGTCTGTCAGTGTCAGAAATGACACATATTTTAACATTTCAGAGCAAAGCCACAAATTGATGGATATCACAGAATAAAACATTAGCTCAAATAAATTGATTCTGACTTTCTGCGGCATGCATACAAATTTCCTTTAGCAGACTTGTGCCATGTATTGAATATATTGTAAAACAACCTGCATATTCTGCGCCAACACAAACAATAGCATTAATATGCACCGTCCTAGTAAGGGGAAGGTCGATCTGATTTCTTAGTATAGCCTAGAAAAAAAAATGGAATCCATTTTCCTGATGCACATAGGAAAGCTATAGGGTCCCATTTAGACAAGTGGATAACTGGAAATTGCTCATTCCCAGCCGTCTACACAGGCCAGCAAACATGCAAAGGCAAAAATTGCTCATCCATTGGGTGCGGTGACTTTTAATATGACTTCAAATCTCATCATCCTGTGAAAACAGTTGTTCTCTACACATAGGATTCTGGTGTTCTTGTAATGGGCAGTGTAATGGGCATGTAATGGGCAGTGTAATGGGCAGTGTAATAGGCGTGTAATGGGCAGTGTAATGGGCAGTGTAATGGGCGTGTAATGGGTAGTGTAATGGGCAGTGTAATGGGCGTGTAATGGGCAGTGTAATGGTCGTGTAATGGGCGTGTAATGAGCGTGTAATGGGCAGTGTAATGGGCATGTAATGGGCAGTGTAATGGGCAGTGTAATAGGCGTGTAATGGGCAGTGTAATGGGCAATGTAATGGTCATGTAATGGGCGTGTAATGGGTAGTGTAATGGGCAGTGTAATGGGCGTGTAATGGGCAGTGTAATGGGCGTGTAATGGGCAGTGTAATGGGCAGTGTAATGGTCATGTAATGGGCGTGTAATGGGTAGTGTAATGCGCAGTGTAATGGGCGTGTAATGGGCAGTGTAATTGGCATGTAATGGGCAGTGTAATGGGCGTGTAATGGGCAGTGTAATGGGCGTGTAATGGGCAGTGTAATGGGCAATGTAATGGTCATGTAATGGGTGTGTAATGGGTAGTGTAATGGGCAGTGTAATGGGTGTGTAATGGGCAGTGTAATGGGCATGTAATGGGCAGTGTAATGGGCGTGTAATGGGCAGTGTAATGGGCATGTAATGGGCAGTGTAATTGGCAGTGTAATGGGCAATGTAATGGTCGTGTAATGGGCGTGTAATGGGTAGTGTAATGGGCAGTGTAATGGGCGTGTAATGGGCAGTGTAATGGGCGTGTAATGGGCGTGTAATGGGCAGTGTAATGGGCGTGTAATGGGCAGTGTAATGGGCAGTGTAATGGGTGTGTAATGGGCAGTGTAATGGGCATGTAATGGGCAGTGTAATGGGCGTGTAATGGGCAGTGTAATGGGCATGTAATGGGCAGTGTAATGGGCAGTGTAATGGGCAATGTAATGGACAGTGTAATGGGCATGTAATGGGCAGTGTAATGGGCAGTGTAATGGGCGTGTAATGGGCAGTGTAATGGGCATGTTATGGGCAGTGTAATGGGCGTGTAATGGGCAGTGTAATGGGCAGTGTAATGGGCAATGTAATGGTCATGTAATGGGCGTGTAATGGGTAGTGTAATGGGCAGTGTAATGGGCGTGTAATGGGCAGTGTAATGGGCGTGTAATGGGCGTGTAATGGGCAGTGTAATGGCAGTGTAATGGGCAGTGTAATGGATGTGTAATGGGCAGTGTAATGGGCCTTATGTTTGTATCTGTAAATCAATAGGGTTAGTGTAAGTGTCCTTAGTCCTTCCAGACCTCTACTGCCAATCACTGCAGTGGAAAACCCTTTTACTGATTCCAAAGATAGGACATATATATAGAGATGGATATGAAGGTGAGAAAGTCATTTTTTCCCATCAGGTTCGTTATGATATCTGCTTTCTTAGCCACTGAGCGTTTCCAGCCCAAGGCCTCATTTTCATGGCAGCATTGAAATATAGGCGAAATAATGAGATAATACGGACTTAGAACACATATGTATCAGACTACAGAAACATTGATAGTTGCATTGCCCCTGATTGCGCTATGGAAGTAAGGTGGACGTGAAATATTGTCATGTAAGGGAGGCTATACCGGCAGCCATCGCTGCTGAGAAACACGTTATTTTGTATTAGCTTAATAGAAAGGTAGATGGATCACACAAAAAGCCCAGCGTTGCATCGGACAGCATTGTTCTCACATAGCAAACATGACCTTTAAGTGGAAATAAAAGTATGCATGTGAAAAGGAAAAGTCAATAAGACATTTA